>NW_009648143.1:60442-78883 GCF_000708025.1 Charadrius vociferus | reverse complement strand
AGTAAAATGGCATAAATGAATAATCCAGCCAAGTTTTAACTCGGTAAACTTGACTAAGCAATTCTGCTTTCTGACCAGCGAATTCATTTATCTACACCCATTTAGCGTGTGAAATCCCTTTGACTGGCTTCACCTTCTGGACTTGTGCAGAAATTCAGACCTTCCGACCAGCCTGGGCTAAAATTTAACTCCAAGGGATGAATTAAGAAGTCTCCAAAAGAAAACAACTGCTCTAATTAATTATTTACCCTACTTAGCAAAGAGACCCGGCTGACAATGCTAATGAATTTAAGAATAAGACAGACGTGCATTCCCAGGATGATATTTATATGCGCAAGGACACGCGCCAAAAGAAAAAAGTGTGATTTAGATCTCCTGAGAGCGGGGGAAAAAAGCACAGCCTGATTCTCCCCCAAATCTCCAGGTTTAACCCTAAATTAACTGGCATTTCCCCACGAGTCACTATATATTGGATTCCTGTCCCATTGAAAAACCTCACTAAACCGGCTTGGATGGTCTCCAGGATGCGGCTCTTCCCTTTTTGGCAACCTCGCTTGGACAGGGAGGGCTTCCCCCCACCCTGCCCAAAAAAAAATAACCTTTTCCCTCGCCAAAGTCGACGCAGCTCTCCACCGATTTTGCCTGGCTCTCAAACACCTTCCAAAGACCAAACCGTATCCTCCCTCACGGAAGGTCGGTGGGACCAAACTGGGAATATTCATGGAGCAAGGCGCTTGCCGGTGGTCGGCGTTGGCCAATACTGGGGGGGGACGACGAGCCCTGAAATGGCAACGCTGCCTGCGCCCATGTAGATACGGTGATCAGCTGAGCTTCAGCTCAGCCGAAACCTGGGGTGCCTAAAGGATACGTCCTCATCTTTGTCAGGCGAGACCCTCAGCGGGTGTCTTCTACAGGATGATGGATGGAGGAGGTCAGGACAGGGATTTTTTGGAAGGGGGCTCTTCCCCAAAAAGTCAGGTGCAAGAAGGCTGTGCCCACCCCATCCTCAGCCTGAGCGTCCCCTCCGTCCTCTCCTGCCTGGTCTCCTTTGAGGTCTGAGGACATCAAGCACCACGCATGTGTGGATGTGTGTCTCCACGGATACCACCTTAAAACAGACCACCAACATATTTGGAAGCAAAAGCGTTGAGATGGCACATCACTTTCAGCACATGGATGAGGATGATAACATATAATCAATTAATGTTCTCGCTATCAAGTTTAAAATCCCCTTCTCTGCTTCCCCCCCCTTTCAGAACAAAACTCTCTTTTAGAAAGACCTAAATGAAAGTAGCTAAAGACCAAAAAAATGTCACCACTAACAAGTCATAAAGTAAGGAAGAGAGACCAGGCACATTTGATCCTGTTCTACGCAGGAACTTTTCTAAGATGAGTGCTCCAATTAAAAAAAAAAAAAAAAAAGTCAAATTTATCATTTTGATGATACGAAATGATGAACTTGACTATTATATGCATATATTTTGTTTAATGGCTTCATTTATTTTAATAACAAAGAGGAACTAGATCTTTACAGATGAAAGCTTTATTTCATGGCTTCAGTGCAACTGGGATTTTTAAAATCTGTGATGTTAACCAAAATGTGATAATGGATGTTCTCAAGGGCCCTATTTTATAGCATTTTATGCAGAGCCAAAGTATACGCGAGACATTACAAACATGATGTTTAGCCCTATTTTAAGAAAGTAGAACTGACTCCGGTGTCAGAGGCCCCTGTAATTGTTTTCCGTCTGCTTCTCGTTCCTCTGAATGGTTACTTGTGCGGCAAAGACTTGCTGTAGAAATACTGTGACAAAGGCACGAGCTCTCCGAAGACTTGTTATAAAACGCTATTGAAAGGCACCGTTTGTGGGATTTTGGCTGGGAGGGGGAGAAGAGCGATCGCAATGCAGCTACTTTATCTAGAGCAGGCTGCCTTGAAGGGTCTGCTGACATCCAGAAGAAGAGAGATACAAAAAAAGATGCTAAAAAAAAAATAAAAATGCTAAAAAATAAAGCTAATTCTGCTACAGTTTTTATGTCGGTTAATTCCTAAGAGAGAGATAATCAGAAACACTTCACCAAACTTGATCACGCTCTCAATCCTGTGGAGGAACTTCCCATCTACTCCGCTTTCTTTTATTTTTTACGTTAGTAGACTGAAAACAGTTGTTTCAGACAACGGCGGCACTCATGCGGACGCAGCACTAAGGATGCTCTGCCTTAATATGTTTTATCTGCGTATATACATCTTTACGCACGCAGAGGTGCGCGTCGGGGCGGGTCAATGGAGTTTTGCGAACTACGCCCTCCACTCCCAAAAAGCAGGGACCCGACTGCTCTTTTTTGGGGGGAAAGCAGCCCAAGATGGCAGATTAATGGCTGGATCATCCCCGGCTCGGCGGCAGCGAGGCCCCGGGTCTGATCTGCCAAACGTCCCCTCCGTCTGCGGCCGATCAGCAGATGTAAGCACACAGGCCCTGTCAGCTTGACATATCATTCCCACGACAATGTCAACGAGTATTAATGTTCAATTATCTGTCCTAGAAATAACCCTCGCCTTTACGCGTTGTGTAACTGGGCGCGTGGCGCCGCGGTAATGCGAACGACAAGGGCAGAGATGCCCGCGCTCACCCGTTCCCTCTGAGTTGGCTTCCCAACATCGCGATGACATTGCCTCCCGGTAGCGCGTGGTCGTCTTCCCCCTCCTCCCTCTCCCTGGTTATGGGTGTGTGTGTGGGTGTGTGTGTGTTTTAGGGTCACGAGGATCCCAAAGACCTTTCTCCTCCTCTTCGCATGTTGCATGTCGTCCATCAGCACGCCGAGGTACGCTCGGAAAAGACCTGTTTTGATTTCACGCCCATGCAGAACACCACGAGGAGATCATTTACCATCAAATGCTCGATGGTGGCTTCTTCCAGGGCTGCGTCCAGATCAATTCAACCCCCAACCGCAGGGCTAGAGCAATCTGCCCAAATGAAACGTTACAGCTTCCTTTTGTTAAACCAAGTTTAAAATGAGACACCCCCTCCCAGTAAGAGAGACGATATGAAGAACAAACACAACTTCATTCCTGGCGTCTTTTACCGCTGTTCAAATATTAAAATTATCGATCCGGCCAAATTCAAATAGGGCTCTCGGAGCAAAAAGCTCACTGAGTAGTTCTGCCTTTTAAATCAGTCAAATTACCACTCGTTCGAATAGGCTGCGCCGGAGTTTGCACCATTTTTTTTTTTTTTTTTTTTCCTTGTCGTTGCTACGGCCCAGCTTCCTTGAACTAACACTCAAAGGTTATCGCCTCAAAGTTATGCTTGCTAAGTCTTCTTATACAACCCACAATCGGAGGGAGGGAGTGGGAGGAAGCGGTGTGATAACCAGTGCCAGCTTGGAGATAAAGCCCTCCACCTAATCTCTGTTTATTTAGACAACCATCTAACCGCAGCGCCGGGCGGAAAAACCAGCCAGGTGTACGGCTAAGGGAATTTCTCCTGCCTTATCAGGGCTGCATTATATTTTGGGGCAAAGGGAAGCAGAACCTTTCATTTTTTATTTTTTTTTTTCTTTCCCCCCTAAGATAACTTTGAAAATTGAACTAATCTCAAAGTTTGAGGTTTCGATGTTTGGATTTGCCCAGCTGGCTGGGCCATTTTTTGCTTTGTTTCGCTGGGAGGGGAGTTGACGGTAACAAAACCCATTTTTTATTCCGTGTTTTCGTATTTCTGGAGGTTTTGGCAGTGAAAAGTTTGCCGTAGCCCATATTTAAGAACGAAGATCTCGCTTTGAAATATTTCCCCCCAGAGGGGATTGGGGCTGTTTGGAACAAATACACCTATCACGGCATCAAACCGCCGCAACCCGAGTAGCGTTTTAGATGTATTTCACCCCAAAGAGCTGATGGAGGGTCGGGCCCCCAGCACACCTCCGCAGCGGCAGCGCCGAAGCTGCTTTTCCAGCGCCGAAGCTGCTTTTTCCAGCACGGCTGCCAAAACAGAAAAGCTCTTGCAGGTCAGGCCACGAGAAGCAGCGCCGTAAAGCGTCTGGCCGAAGGATACCCGAGCCTCCCTCCAGTTCCAGCGGCGATGTTAAACTGGGGTGGGAGGCCGGCACGTCAGCGGATGGCTCTACTTCCCCTCCCGTATGAGCCTAAAGTTGCCCCTGATGTATTCAAACTCAGTTTTCCCCTTTTCCCTGCCCCCCCCCTCTGTGATAACTCACCCCACCGTTTACTCCATCAATGTAGGTAGGGGGAAGAGATGAATGGCGCCCAGTGCCAGTTTTTTTGGTGCAAGATGAGTAACCCCGAGGAGCAACTTCCCCCCAGTCCCAGGCTGCTGTCAGCCCTATAATTGATGCTGTTTTCACTGTAAGGGGTGGGGACTGGGACACATTAAGGCTCAACAGGGGGAAGTAAACGGAGGGAATTGACTCAGCAACTATGCCTTTTACCGCGGCTTCTAATAAGGATAACCTGATTACTGCCAAATGTACTTTAACATCACAGGGAGGTGGTGGTGGCGGTGGTGGGGAAACAATAAATAAATCGATCCGCTCAAAGGAGGGAAATGCCATACCAGACATTTTTTTAAAAGCGAACTTTTATACTCAGAAGCATAGAAGCACGTTTCAGCAGTGGGTTGCTGCTTCTTTCTGAGTGGCTCTTTGCCGCTAAACCAAAAAATGGAGTTGCAGCCTCAAAATGCATCCTAGAGAGGAACACTGGCCACAAAGCCAACGCTGTCTTCTTCCTAATCTCGCTCGCAGGCGGCTTTGATAACGACGAGGTGCACGGCGATGCTCCTGCTGTATTTCAAATGCCGACTTTACATCAGCACCTTTTTTAGGGTGACCGGGAGAGAGGATGCTCTGCTTCCACGCCAGGTGGTGGGGAAGGCAAGTGGGTGGTAGCCCAGGTTGCCAGGGGGTGACTACGGAGCCGACAGCCCCGGGATCCAAAAAAAACCCGCCCTGACTGATGGCTTCTGTGTTCCCACTGACCTTTGATCCCTCCTGGTTTGGCTGGGAAAAAAACAGCCCGTTCACCAGGGCCCCGTGAACGTATATTTAAGAAAAGTGCCCATCGCCTAAATGATGATTAATCCTTTACGTGCGGCGGGAGGAGGATCGCAGCCATCCTGTGCCACCACGCAGGTAAGCACCGGGCTGTAAAAAGAGAATATATCCTCGCTTGTGCGTCAATAAATCAAGGAAATCCACCACGAGGCACATAAAAATGACTAAAACAGGTAAAGATGATTTTTGTCACCCGACGCGAGGCAGTGCCGAGGCTGGCGACGGCCCCAGGAACGATTTCCCCGCGTAGCCGAAAAACCCGCGCGGGGTTTCTGTCACGAGAGATTTGGCGCTGCTCCGACGCTGAGGAGCGTCTCGAACAGGCTGTCGCAAAGACGCTGCCGGCTACGGCAACCCTGGAGGATGCTGTCCGGACCCTCAGCGGCAACTTTCATCGCCGCATATTGTCACCATAGCAATGAAGCTGGATGCAGGCAAACGGCACGGGTCTGTCATCACTCAGCCCCAGCATGACAGCCTTCAGCACCAGCGGCTCTCATCCAGCCCCCAACAGGCAACTACGTCCGCAACGGGCCCCCAAAATAAGAACCTGCCCTTCTGCAATGTCATCGTTTTGCTGGTGCTGCCAGTAGCGGCGTGCAGCATCCCCACGGGGATGCTTTGGTTTATCCCCCGGCAAGTTTTCACGCTTCAGGGAGAAGGG
Source organism: Charadrius vociferus (assembly GCF_000708025.1). NCBI lineage: Eukaryota > Metazoa > Chordata > Aves > Charadriiformes > Charadriidae > Charadrius > Charadrius vociferus. The sequence goes on along the minus strand of NW_009648143.1, from coordinate 73,152 downwards.
AAAACAAGGATGGAGACAGTGGTAGCCAAACTTCAAATATCAGAGATGATAAAGAAAAAACCAACCAACCAACCAACCAACCAACAACAGAAAGGAAAAAATATCTGTTACACAAATGGCCGTAAAACATGAGAATTAATGTTTGAAAGGAATACGATGACGCTTTCCACACAAGGGCTCCAGCAAGGAATAGGAATGTTATTGTGAAAGTCTCAAGCTCCCTTTAATATTAAACACAGGAGTTGTATATAAAAACACATCCGCCGCTCCCTTCACAGGAACAGGCGTTTGGGGTGAAGTCAGGATAACTGGCAAGGTGCGCCGGGCTGTCACCGACAGCGAACCTGGCGAACGCGCTGCTCTGCCTCCACGCCAACACCGAAATCAGGGGGCCCGGCTCTTTTCACCGTCCTCCTGCCAGGGACGCCACGAGGAGACAATCAACTCGGTCTACTTCCCCGCTGCCTCGGTGGAAGCACGGCGAGAAACGATGGAAATCAGAGGTGGCAAACACCGATCTCATCTAGAGCTCCTCTGCCCCGTGGCATTAATCAGGAAGTCTCTATTTTAGGAGAATTTCTGCGCGGGGTCAGTTTTTACTCATCCCGCCCATGCAACATCGCCCCTTCCAACGGTGGTGTGCGCAGAAGATGGTGAGAAAGACCTAACTTGGTGGTTGCCTTACTTAGCTCATCTCCACCACGCGCTTCGTATTCTACTTCGTGTTTAGTCATACAGAATAACCCGATTTAACGGCGATCCTACGTATGGCGCAAGCCCTCTCCCCATTTAGGAAGCTGCCTTTTAACGATATTTAATTTAGATTCGCTTATATGCTACATTTGCCAGCGAACACATTTGGCTACGTGGCTCTTATTTAACGTGCTCGCCGTACCCCCGCGCGGCGCGCAACACGCTCGCCGGTCCGCGGCAGCCCTGGGAAGACAATTCGCTGCTTGAACATTTTTTTAAACCCGATTTACCATTCCAGAGAAACAACTACGCAACTAATCTTCCGGGGCGAACGTAACGCCGAAGAACAACTAAACTGAAACGTATAAATTCCATATATCCTTAAAAATATTATTGTCTGTAATTTAATATAACAATATTTCTAGGCCTATAACCTTGCGCGCAGAGGCAATTTCCCAAGCATTAATACTTAAATGGGTCATATGCACCACATCTGTCATTCTGTCCTGAAGTCTATGAGGCACAACCAAGACTCTGCAAGCCTATTGATTTTTCTAGCATTTGCTTTAATTTACTTAACCATTGAGAAATCCATCAGTACATAAAGGGCAACTGTCCATTACTGCCTCATTTGCAGACGTTCTTTCCCCTCGTTTTTTGGTGGTTTTTTTTCTCTCTCTTTTTTTTTTTTTTGGTAAATATTTCCCCTTAAATCGCTGTGTGTTTACAGTGGAAAAATGAATCCGGAAAGTGCTCACACCTGTTTCTGTTCAGTAACTGCTGCACTGAGGTATATGTAATGTGCTTAAAGATAGAATAAATATCTAGACATTATTACATCTGTGTGCAAAGGGTGGTAAATTAGATCCTAATTACATTAACAGGGATTCTGCCTCCCAGCTTAAATTTTACATGAGCACTCTGTAAAAATCCAAAAGCTCTGCTGTGGTTTCTTTACGAGCTGGTGATTACAGCTACTTCCTATGCGGTCACTAAATATTCTGTTTACAAATAAATGAAGAAGCTTTGAGCCAACTTGCCAGGGTAATAATCCATGTTGGTTGGGGTTTTTGTTGTTGTTGCTTTTTTGTTGGTTCTTTTTTTTTCCCCCAGCAAACCTTTACCACATAAGCATGGCAACAATCAGAAGCCCTGGCTTCATCTAATTACTCTATCACATAATTTCACAAATTGCCTTTTCACTGGGGAGCCAAGTGCAAAACACGCTCACAGTGGGATTTCAGGCAGCAGCTTTCATTTACTACTCATTTCTTGTTAAATTAAACACAAAAACACCAGTTGTGCGAAAGAAGTCAAAAAGAATGCTTGCAAATGAGCCAGACAAGTGTATCTTATATTTATACCATTCGCACAAAATAGCTCGTTGGCAAGCTGGGTTTTTAATGGCACCGTTATCGCCTTTAACCCTTTTAAAGCCCGGCGCGAGGCTGGTAACCGCATCATCCCGCCCAAACTCAACCCGGGGGGAAACGGCGTCAGCCAGCGCATCAGCCTCGTTAAGCCAGCCTTGAGTTAATAACCGGCGAGACGAGGCAGCGCGCCCCAATTCGCCTCCACCTAACCCCCTCCGCCTTCCCGGGGGTTTCATCGAATCATAGAACCCTCGAGGTTGGAAGGCACCTTACAGATCATCCAAGTCCACCCATGGACCTCACGCTGCCAAAACCACCGCTCACCCGCGTCCCCGGGCAGAATTCGGCCCACGGATTGCTGGGTACTACACCCACCTAATAAATGGCGCAGGATTTGTAAGCGCAATTCCTATTTCACCCCCGGTAGGGCTCTCCGAGGTGCGGGGGAGCCGGCGGGACTCGGGGGCGGAGGGACCTGGAGGGCCAGACCCCTGCTAATTATCCGAGCGCTAACGAGGCCGGCTCGCGAGCTGCCACCGGAGGAACGCAAATTATTTTGAAAATAATTGCAGCCGGTATACCGTCACGCGGTGGAAGCGAACCAGAGGTGACGCCGCTCTAAGATGACATCTTTTACATCAACAAGTACAAAACTAAAACACGGCCATTAGTAATTAAAGCTGCTCCTTTTGTAGCACCGGAGCCGGCAGGTCAGGTACCGTTTTACATCAGAAACCAGGCCTCCACGGCCGCAGATTTGCCAGCATTAGCTGCACAGGGAGGGGGAAAAAAAAAACCAAACCAACAACCCACCAAACCACATTAACAGCAGCTGTCTGTGTGCCTCGACATTGAAAATCCTATTCATACAGACAGGTGGAGTAATTTAAAAGCCAACGTGGTGCAATTTCGATGCAACTAATGCCACTGTTTACTAAAACGCCACCATTACCGCTGTTTATGAAAACATTACTAAAATTGCGTTTTATTCATAAGAATCCTAAGATCCGGGTTATTACCGGCTTCAAAATTATTTGGCCCCCGACTGCAGCTTATGACTCTCCAGGGTTTTCCAACCTGCTGCACCGAGGGACCCGCGCGTGGGTTGCAACAACGCCACGAAGGGTTTCTCCTCTCCGCAATTCCCACGCAAGCGCAGCGCAACTCCGGCATCAACACAAAATTCCCGGCAAATAAGTAAGGGTTCCGCCAACGAAGCAATTGGTTGGCCGGATTCATCTCATACGGCATTTACCTCCCCCAAAATATCACCCGGGGACCCCAAAAGCTCTGGTCGACACAGATACAGGTTGTCTAGGAAGAAGAGTTTCACTTCAAAGCTGACTTTAGGTGGTGAATAGAGGGAGTCACCCAGGGTAGAGTCCCACCGTTTCCCTTCAGAGTTCAAAAAAAAGTCCTTGGGAAACATATTTCCATCAGGAGCAGACCCTTGGTTTTACCAGTGCGACTCAAGTGACAGTTTAGCGCCACTAGCGTGACTCCCTCCCTTTTTCCATCACTGGTACAGAGCATCATAGTGAGAATAAGGTGGTGGTTTATGGTTGTTTTTTTTTTTCAAAACCTATTTCCAAAATCATAGAATCATCGAATGTTTTACTCTGTACAGGCTGGATTAGAAAAGGTCAACCAGTAGCCAAAAAAAGGAATATTCATGCTACACCTAAAGTCCAAGAAATATTTTCTGGGCAGAAGTTTCTGGTTCATAAAGCAGAAGATGCGGCGGTAAGTCTCCCAGACCTCGCCTTATTAAAATGATGGTCCACCACTGAAGTGAAACGAGCGCTCTGCTAAAGACTATGGGTCTAAATCAGGCAATGATGCAAAAGGCGAGGTAAATTAGATAACTACATATTAACTTAAACTCTTTTCTGCCTACTTACCTTCTCTCTACACATATATTTAGCACTGCTGTAGCTTACAGGGTGAGGAGGGGGAAGCGCAAAGACGAGTCTCCATCTATACGTTTGCTCGTCTATTGAAAACCGGATTTTCAGCTGAGCGTTTTGGGGGAAAGGACGGCATCATCCATGGAAAATTTTAACTTTCCATCAACAAAAAAAACACCTCTCTTCCATGAGAAAGGCTTTCTGCGGGTAATTCTGACGGGCAGACAGTAAACGTAACCAGTTAATATTAGGAATTAGGGCTTCTGGAATATAGGCAACGAGAAAAAACGTGTAAGCTGTAACAATGCGGCTTCTGCGCAGCTGAAGGTAAACGCAGGAAAAGGGAAACAAAACTTTTAAAACGGGTAAAAAACCAACTCGTTTCTCACGCCCGTCCCGGAACAACAAACAGACTACATCCACCGCAACATCGCCGTTGCGGTTCATTGGAGACAAGGGTTAAGTTCCTGCAAACAGATGTAGGGTACTCTATGCCAGGGGAAGGGAATGCGTCTTACACAACTCCATGTACCACTTCCAAATGTGACCCCATTTGAAAGGCAGCTTATCTTACACCGCAGATTAACACATCTCATCAGATATGCGCCCAACTGGTTTGGTGCCTCATATTTTGGCACTTTACCTGATCTGATTAAGCCGTTCGCTAGCTTACACGGCTGCGCTGTGAAACTCTTTGAAGAGTTCAGAGATTGCCAATAAAAAAAAAATTAATGCTGGCACTTCTATACATAAGCATATCTGAGAATCAACATAGGCTCTTTTGTAGCAACCGTGTTAGAGGACAAGCTAAACAAACAACTAATAATGAACAACCCGAGCCCGTGAATTTATCCTCATTTCCTGCTCACCCACCGCTTGCCAAGATACTGTTGTTGCCTTCGGTGTACTTCACACTGCAAATTATTTGCCAAAATATTTCCGTGGGTACTTCCAGATTTACAAATTGGGGCTGGGGCTTTTTGCCTCCCCCCCTCTCCCCTCTTCAAAAACGCGGTACTTGAATTTCGTCCGTCTGCTTTGACGGCAGCGAGACAGCACGTCGCGTAACGCGGTTCTGCGCCTTGACCGCACGAGGCCAATTTCAAAAATGAAGTTGCACACGCAAAATATCACAGCTGCAAATGCAGAAAGAAAGGAGAAGGTGGAGAAGAAAGGAAAGCATCTACTGTTGACTTAAAAAAAATCTTATTACTGCAAACATTCTTGCTGGTAAACTCATTTCCCAGCATATTTATGCAAACAAAAGGAGTTCTAGTACAACCAGAGCAAGTGTAATTTAACATCTGAATTAATGTTTATCATGTTTCAACTTTTCAGTATTCCCTCGCTTCTACTCAGATGTGAAAATCTTCTGGTGTGTAAATACTAATGGGTTTCAGCAGCTTCCAAATCATTCCATTTCTTTAACGTGCTGGTGGCTTCTGCGTTGGCACAACAGTGCCTCCAAGGTGGAAACTGGGGGAAACCGGGAAAACGATACGATAGCTGTTTGGGAATAGATGCTCTCTCCCTAAAATCTAGCCCAAGCTGTTGGCTACCCTCTGATTTCAACCAAAATACTTCCCTGGACCACTGCTGTTGCTGTGACCTGCGAGGAGCCCAAGAGGAGATGTCTCATACCATGTAGTCTAAGACAACATGATGGTTGTCTTCATCAGAAACGAGACTGAATCACGGATACGGAAAAAAAAACATATCTTGTAACTACACCACACTTCTGAACGTGAGAAGAGCCTAAGTGAGGAATCTGGTTTCCTTGAACCAACCGACTAAACCACCCTCTATTTTTCCCTTCTGGTCTAAACCCGAAGGTTTGTAGCATAGTTCACTGCTGGCAACTTAAACAATCTACGGGACAGCATGAGATCTCAGGACACGAGACACGTGCTTTCCAAGAAAGCATGCAACTGGAGCAACGGCAGCATTGCCAAGGGTATCCCCCCAAACCTGCCAGTTTTCTTTAAAAATGCCCAAATCCACCCACATCAGAAAATGGACCAACCCTTGGAGGATGGACGGCAGGTCAAAGCAACGAATTTGAGGAAGATTAAAGAAAACGCTGAAGGTTTTGACAGTCAGTGTCCTCCATCAAACTCTGGGAGGGCCGAAGGGTTAAGAAGTTAATTCAAACCAAGTTACCTAAATCCTGTTTGTCCTCCTTTCTGGAGCTCTCAATTCAATTCCGACAGAGCCTCGGAATAATTATCTTCTCCTGTAATAAGATTTCCCATTTTCTCCCGTCGAAGACGACTGCCCCTCCAACCTCCACCAACAGAAGAGAGCTGAGGACCCTCACGGTGGGTTACTTGCTCCAACCTGTGATGGATGCTTTCGCTTGCCGCTCTGGCAAGTCTTCCCGCTGCCGAGAGCAGGAGGAGCCCCGGCTCTCCCACCTTCCCGAGGGGATGGCAGTGCACAGGCGACCCAAAGCGAGCTAAAACCGCCTGGCTTTTCCCAGGAATTCGGGACAGCTGCCACTAAGAAGTCTTGCAGATGTGGAAGAAAGATTTTTACAGCTTTGCCCACAATAAAATCAAGTGAAAGAGGAGACTTGCGTATTTGGGATAAGGGAGGGGGGGACGACACACAGCCCCAACCACCCATTCTGAGCCCAATATATGGAAATATGACCCCTTTTACGCAGATGAGCTCCAGGAGCCCGCTGGCATTTTGCAGAGCGAGTATCAGTTGGTGCAGGATGGAGACCCATTGCAAGTTGTACTTTCGGGGGGGAAGAGGGTGTTGTAATGCCTCCAAACCCTCTCGAGAGCAGAGCAAAGAAAATCCTCGCTGGTTTTAGCCAATTATTTCCCCTTTTTTATGTTTTCAGCAGCCTAGTTTTGTACTCATCTGCCCTCTCGCTATACTCCTTCCCAAAACCAGACAAGCATCCCGCTTGGAGTAGGGACAGGGAGCCAAATTAACCCCACGCTCCCCCTCTCAAGGCAACATCTCATAATTACGGAAGGACGAAAGAAGACCTGAAATCCATGTGAAAACCCTAAAAAGTTGCTAGCGTGTAAAATATTCATATGTAAACAAAACTTGTAGAATTAAGTGGCGTAACAGTGTTTTTCTATCAAAATAACATCCTTGAAGTGATGGGGACTAATTTTCTCAGCTAGATCCGGATACAAAGTCCCTCCTTCAAATACCTGTCTCCAAATAAGTTCTTTTATACAAATAACAGCTTTGCTAAATAGATGGCACATCGCTTCTTCTACGTTTTCTTGTTTACTAAAATGGCATCAAGCAATGAATCAAAATTCATTCAAGATTCAAAATCCAGATACGTAATAGAAAAAAACCCTTTCACTTTTACTGTAAAGTCAACGTCTTTCAGCTCCGTCTTTTACTTTCTGCTCAGCCTCCCATTTCGGTAAGATTTAACCTCTTAAGGAAATTGTTTTAAAAGCAGTTAAAAATAATGATTAAATTATAGGATTTACATGAAAGAAATCCTTGGCCCATTCATTTTTTTTAAATCATGGCAATTTGTTTTTAAAAGGTGTTTGAAGTCCTTGAATCTACCTCTTGGCACCATTAAAAAAAAAGTAGTTTATAATCCCCTAATGTGCTTAAATAAAGCCTTCAATAGTTTAAATTGTTATTAAACATCTTGTGGGATTATAATTTTATGGCTTTTTTTTGCCTGATTAGATGATGAACGTGAAGATCATCAAATACTCATCATATAACAAACCAATTACATCGTATAATCCCCAAAATGAGGTTTGAATCTCAACATTTTAAATTAAGCTGGATTTAAAGGATGCAGAGAATTCACAATGAGCGAACAAAGACACACACACACCCCCCCCTCCAAACTCCCTTCTTCCAGTTTTCAACCAAAAGGTACCACTGCTGGGACAAAAACATAGCATGGGTTGAAGCAGAAACTAATCCTCTTGCCACAATTAAATTTACCACTTTTAGGCAAGATTATTTTTTTCCCCTTCCCTTCCTCCAAGCTTTTCCCTTATTTTGCAATCCCTGCTGAGGGCCGTACATTACAGTGAGGAGATCTGCTTGAAAAATGGTGGTGAGATCTGATCCCTGAACGCGAAGCGATGCAAGAAATAATAGTAATTAAAAAAAAAAATAGAATAAGAGGGCCTGTAAAATGTTGCCGTGCTGCAGCACACCCTCAAATTATCCTCAAGGGCAACTTTCTGGAGCCCGGCCCCAGCACAGGGCTGGGCACAGTTTGGGCATGTCCTCACCTCTTCACCCAACTCTTAGCAGCCTTATTTATTTATTTTTTGCTCCGAATAGTAACGGGGCATTCCTCCCACCTCAAATTTACAGCAAAATCCTAAAAACGGGTTTCACGAACCTCAAAATTTACAGGCTGCTGTCACAATCTACCATCAAGAATTCCACCAAGCTCCACAGCTACGTTTTGTCTAACGCGCGCCCAAGGTGGGCAGCTCTTTAACCAAAATTTAACCAAACCCCCCGACATTTAACCAAAATTTAGTCAGAATAGCAAATGGTTAAAAACAAACCCTGCAAAGTCCTAAGTGTAAGTCTGATTGCGTCTTTTCCTATTGTTTTAGCTTATGGTTTTTGTTGTTATTATTCTAAGGGGAACTTAAAAAAAAAAAAAAGGGCAATTTGGATGAATTTATTCCCTGAAGTGTTCCGGAGCATACTGCCTGCATCCGCGCTTGCCTACCCTTTGGGCATACGTCAACTCAGTTCTGCACATCAGTCAAAATAACAGGGGGGGAAGAAGAGGGGCTGCAGTGTGACACTGAGCGGGAACTATTGCCCAAACACTTCAACAACCGGAGAGGCTATGGCTTTGCCTTTGATTTTTTTTCTCCAATAAAGAAAAAAAAAACAAAAACAGAATTTCCTCCGGAGTGGGAAACGAGAACTAAGGGACCAACCTTAGGAAATTAAGTCGGTACACAGAGGGAGACTTAATACTGGTGGAGATGGAATAACTGTATAGAAGGAATTAAACCAGCCTATACACTTTTAAAAGATTGTATTAGTCCAACATTTATTTTAAGTCTTTCCAGCCATTAATCATTAGTATGACAGACACAGCAATTACTGTCTATTTTGTTTAATTCCATGCCGCTGATGTGTATTAATATTACAATTGTGAGGGAAAAAAAAAAGAAATATTTGCCTTAGCAAAGGAGGGCTCCCAACTAACACCCCAATTAGGAAGCACCAGTGGTCAAGGGGATGCTGGATTTCGCGCTTAACCGCCGCTCGTTTCATCCCTGTCATTTTCCGGAGGGGAAAGCGAAGGCAGGTGAAGCGCTGGGGGCAAAAGGGAGGTATCGCCTGCCCGGACATGTCCCCTGCCTGAACAGAACCACCTCCCTTCTCTCTCTCTCCTCACCTCCCGTCTTAGGGAGGACCTCATGTCCACCCTAGGGAAGGCCAAACCCGCCAATAATAAATAAAATAAATAAAACAGCATCTCTAGTTTCCTCAGCTGACCAGTCCTCAGTGAGGAGCCCAGCTGGGGACACTGTCATGCCCGTGTGTAGGGTTACAAAAGCAGTCACGAGGCCCAGACACCCCCCAAAAATGAACTGGAGTCTTAATTCCTTCGGCCTCTCACCCCCTACTCCTCAGTGCTGATTGCAGCTACGATTTGGGCCAGGGTCTTTTTTTGGCAGAGAGGACAGCACCCCAAGCAGCTTGTCGACGTGTTATATAGCTTTAGCGTTAACCGTAGTGTTGACTCTGCCCCATGTTATCAACGCGCTTGCCTGGAGGACATCTTCCTCAGCGCACAAGACCCACTGCTCTGCGGGATGCACAGGTTCTCTGGTGCCATCTTGCTCCAGCGAGAGCACTCCCAGCTGGGACACATGCTTGGAAGAACCTACAATGCCGTCCAGTCAATGTTTTAATTTGGGGAAACCATCCATGATCCCACCTAGGGTTCTGATGGGTTTTGAAAGGTCTGTCTCGAGGTCCCAGCTGGAGAAAGATGGACCGGGTAGACCAATTCTGCTTTACTGAGCTGATCAGACAAGCCTGGAGCCACCACGACGCTGCTAGAAGAAGAGAAAGCTGCCCTGCAATAAATCTGCACACTTCACCTGGCTGGGATGGTGGGGTTTTCAAGCGAGCTTTACCTTGGTGCTGCAAGGTAGAAAATGCAGCAGCTTCATCTCATAGGTCCTGGGGGAATTCTTGCCGTATTTGAGCCTTCCAGAAGAAGAGACCACCTTTACAAGCAGCTGTCCAGATGTTGCCTCCCCAGAGCAGCTACCAGCGCTGCAGCAAGCTCCGCGGGCACCCTCCTCTTCTCCTTTGCGCATCATTACCGCACAGGAGAAGAGTGAAAAGCCACTTGGACCCTACACCCAATCTAGACCACCTAGTGACAGGGTTCATCCTCTGGTCCTGAGACTGTGCATGAAGGCAGCGGCAGGGTCAGGTCAAGCCCACGCAGCTAAACGCTCAACAGAGGGTACCTCCTGCCACGAGGTCTTTCGGGAGTATTACCCCTGCTATCTTCTGCCGTGCTCCCAGGACTGGGTTTGGAGGGTGGTAGCTGGCCCAGGCTGAGAGCATGTCGGGGACCGCTCGAGCAGTTTAATGGGTAATGTTTAATTTACTAGTACAAACCCGGCAACAGGCCACTTCCAAGAAAACATACTAATACTAGTAATAACAGTAACAAATCCTCAGCTGGGAACTACGGGGGACTGACATGCAGTTGCTCAGTGTCCCCTGGTGCGCCTTGTCCTGACCGCAGAGCTTCCAGGGCATCTCCTCAAACCAGAACCTACACCGGCCGCATCAGAACGGTGTGAGCATCGCTGCCGGCGCGGCCTCCCCGGACCGTTTTGGAGGCAGATGTCCTTAACCTCACATCTACCCGCAGATAGACACCAGGGGCCACCTCATCTTGGGTGAGGACCTAGAACTGGGGAGCCACCACAACCAAAAGGGACCTCCGGCTTTGGAAGCGATGCGCTGAACGCACCAGGGACAGGGCTTAAGGAGCTGGCAAAGCTGGGGCACGCCTGACCTAGAGCCTGCCAGAGACGGAGATTAACTTGGAGATATCCTCTCCCGCTTCGGAGGAGGAGTTGCTCCAACAGGAAGGTTCATTCATAGCAACCCAGGACAGCGCGGGGCAGGATTCCCCCCGCCTGATCCCCGTGCTGACAAGAGTCATGGCACATATCTGGTTTCTTGGCTCAGCGAGGGACGGGGACGGGGATGGAGGGGTGATGTGCGTGAGCGCTTCCCTCCGATTTATGAGCGTACCCTTGGCAGGGCTCCCAAGCCGGGCCGGGCAAGCCGGTCAGGGCTTCTGGTTTCATCCTGACCCTAACTACGGGCAGGGGAGAGAGTCAACCACCGGGATGAGAGCCGTTCTTTGCCGCCGCCCGCAGACACCCCCCTCATCCTCCTGGCGCAGAAAAACTCAGCCAGAAAACCCCGGGGGCCAAATGCCCACGTCCCCATCCCCACCCCCCACCCCCAAAGGTGGAGGAAACCCAGCGACAAATCGCCACAATTTGACAAAAAAAGGAGAATGGCGTGAGAAACACTTCCGCTAAAGGCTAACGTTTAGAAGGTGTGGTACACAACATAAAGCCTCGAAAGAAGCTCCGGCATCCAGTTTAACCCCCCACACCTGTCCAGAGCTTTGATTTCTAATCCCAGGAACCAAAAAAAAATAAGAAAAAAAATACAAGTAGCTGCGGCAACAGAAATAGCTGCGCATCCCCCACCCCTTTATAACGTTAAATACTGGGGTAAACTTACACTCTGGGAATGAGAACGTCTCAAAGAAAAAAATTACACTTTGCTATTAAACCAGATACATTCAGACCTTTCATCGTGCAGCTTCTGACGATCTCTGACAAACAGCTGAATAAGGCCTTTGTTCGCTTTTTGCTTTGTTTTTAAGCTCCCCAATTCTTTACCGCGGTTCTCCGGAGCGCAGAACCCGGGGCCGAGCGCTGCTCTCGGCTGGGAAGGAGCGATTCCCACGTCAGCTAAGGGGAGCCGCAGCTGCGCGAGCAGCGGGGCAGGACAGGTCTCCGAGGTTATTAGTATAAGCTTAGTCACACTTTGCGGTGACGTCCCGTTAACAACTGCGACTCGAACCTCCCCTCCCCCCTGGCCCCCCCAAAAAAATTAAATAAAAAAAATTTGAAAAGCTAAAAAAAAAATAATATCTAAAACCAACATACACACAAAAAAAACCCAACCCAAAACCATAAAAAAAACCCCACACACTCCGTGCTCTTCCCCTGGCATCTAGCAAAAGAGGCAACAACAACAACAACTCTGCTCTGAAAAGTTCCCTGAGCTACCTATGAGTAACATCATACGTATTTATTTATTTTTTTTAATTTTTTTTTTTTTTGCTTTCTATGACTACCACAACTATGACATTTTCCATGTTTTATTTTGCATACGTGATCTAGAGTTCACTTACTGTTAGATGCTGGAACAGCCATGCCCTCATGATATTTGTGGCTACTTTGGGAAAGATGCCACGCTTTTTATGTCGCTTTTTGTCCTTATCTGGATCATCATCATCACCTGTGCTGGGGGAAGCTACACTGTTGTCCAAGCCGTCACCTGTAAATATAGTGAATCAAATTTTGACTTATGCTACCTTTATATACTTCAGCCGAAGCCTGGCTTTGGGTATAAACTGCATGAATATTTAAATGAGGTATAAATTCTTTAACACCGTAATTCACCAGGGGTT
>NW_009648143.1:56964-60429 GCF_000708025.1 Charadrius vociferus | reverse complement strand
GGTGGGGGGAAGAGACATGGGGAGAAGGAGGGTCACAGGACTGTGTCGGCCCCGTTCTGGTTTATCCTGAAGGACAGCGTGACCATTTCTGCCACTGGATTCGGCACCGTAACCAAAAAGTGCTTTAAAAAAAAGAATAAAAAAAAATAAAAATCTCTGCAAGCATCCAGCTTGCAAAGGTGGAAACGGTGGCTTTTCTTCACACTAGGTCACCTTCCCAAAATTTATCCCAATCAGCTACTTTGGCTGAGGTGGCAATTAGGAAAGGATCGATGGTGTCCCATCCCCATGACGTGCCTGAAGCCGGGTGCCACGTCCCACCCTGGGACGGGAAAAGCGGGGTGAATGCAGCTCTTTTTCAACATCATATTCTCTCCCCGAACTCCCAAACAACCAGAGGATTGGGGCATCGCTTCTGTTAAGTCTTTTAGCGACGTCTGACTCCCCCTGACTTTTTAGGTGGGAGGTGGGCAGCTAACTGGCCTCCCCCTCTTCCCAGCCCCAGCCGAAAGAAATTCATACTGGGAGATAAGTAGGTACCGATTTGCCGTACGCCGCGGGAATGAACACCCGGCTTGGCGCCGGTGTGCCATAGCTGCCGCAGGTGTCTGCTCCCGTTAAACAACAACCGATCCAAAACAAGTTCCCTTGATGCAGAAGGTCTCGGACAGTTCTCGTCCCATGAGCAACGTACCTATGGGAGGATGTAACCAGCCAAATTGGGGCTGGGCTGGTGGGCAACCGCTCAAAGGAAAACCAAAGTCGCAGTGCCCGGCCCGTTTGTGTGCAATTTTTGTTTCAAACCCCAAAAGCGGTTTATAAACAAGTCCGCAGAGGGAATCGGCCTTCGCGTTCTCTGCGTGTGGACTGAAGGGTACACCCCGGCTGCCGAGGACACTGTATCTGTAGTTGTGATGTTATTAGGCAAGTGGGTTTTTTTACACCCCCTGGGCGAGAACGGTCAAGAAAGTCATCTGAATTGGGCTGAATCAAAGCTATCTCTGTTAGGATAAAAATAATTTTATTTTTTTTTTAAATAAGGATGTAGACTGTCAAAATTATGATTTGTTAAACAGCTTTCAGCACCAAAAAAAAAAAAAAAGTTATTATTAGTGTGATATTTTTAGTACCTCACTGACCATGGCAAATTTATAATTGTCCTTATGACTTGGCCTGTGCCTTTAATGAAACGGTAACCTTGGGTAGTTATAGAAACAAACAAGATTTTTATGAAGAAATCAGATATCCGACAAATTCTTTGAAAGCCCAGTATTTAAAAAAGGGCTTTTATACAGAGAAGCAATTCACCATATAAAATAATAATTCATAAAAGAAACATGAGCAAAGGAAACAACTCAACAGCATTTAAAATTCCACGGGCTAATCCACTTTCTGTCCGCGAGAGGCAAACAAGGAAAAGAAAAGTATTACGCATTCATCGATTAAAAATGAAAAGCTTCTAACCTAATGACACTGCCTTTCACCACCTCCCTGCAATCCTCCCCCCCCCCCCCCCCCGCCTCTATTTTTTTTAAATACCCTCTCTCCTCATTTCGAACCCCCTTCAGATTAATTTAGCAGGCAGCGCCTCGTGCCTGATGGGAGGGAGGACTCATTGATAATTTATGGAAATATCTACTATAATCCAAGGGAGAGGACTTTTTTTTTTTTTTTTTCTCCCCCCCCCCCCCCTCCAGCTTTGTGCAGCAATAGATAATCAAGGCCTTCAAGCAGCCTTAGCTTCCCATTACCTCGGGCAAGAGAATTCCTGAAAGCATGCCTCCGGGGCACCTGAATTATATCCTCCATTAGGGGAGGAAAAGCTTTCTGCATTCCACCTATAACACTCCCCAGAACCTTTCCTGTTTATTTCTGCCGTATGAAAGCAGAAGCATTAGGGACAGGATTTTTTAAGTGAAGACTTATGTAGATACAATGGCGAAACCTTTCAAGCGCGAGCCAGATCACCTCCTTCAATCCCTGGCGGTGACCTATCCCAAATAAAAGGTTTCTGTTACATCATTAGCTCAAGCCAAAAACAGCCTTGGCTTAATGCACAGTTTGTTCTTCCTACTGTTTTTAGGCAAATACTGCTACTTTACTCCCATCTGGGAGGGAAATTACACTGCTGGGCTGTAATCTAAGACAAGATTTTCATTGGAAGCAAATGCTTTCAATCCAGTGTAAATACTGGTGCATGTTCAGAAAAGCCTAAAACAATAAACCCTGGCCCCGTCCGACACAAGTTAGAGAAAGTGAAAGGGTAAGAAAGCACCCGGCTATCCTGAGAGCAAACGCTGCGCTAGCCTTTTAGAAATTGTTTAACCTCTTCCACTTTTTTTTTTTTTCCCTTTTCTTCTTTTTTTTTTTTAAATGGAAAATTGATCCCGTAAAGACCGAAACCACAGAGAGAAGTCTAAACGCTCAATTGTGGATTTTAGTTATTTCCATCTACTTTGCAACCCGATACGCTCACCTCCGTGAGGTCTCCAGAGATTTCCCCCCCACACACACTTTTTTTTTTTTTTTTTTTCCTATTTTCCTCCCCAGCTTCTTCCCCTCTTTTCAAACATCGCTCCGCAAACTTGAAGCGCCGCTGACCAGCCGCACGGTAGCAGCTACGAACCGCGGTTGCAAAAATGTCAGCGGCCGCTCCGTTCCTGAAGTTGACTTCTCCTGCCGCCAAAATGAAGGCGAAACTGAAAAGGTGGAAATAATCATAGAAATGATGCTAGTCCATAAACAAGCTTACAGCCTCATTAGGATAGCGGGGAGGCTCCGCTGGGTGATTTATGCTTGTTTTGCTGATGCCATGAGGAAATGCCATAGGGCAACTTTAGCCAGCTGCTAATGGTTTCTGACAGCTTCTTAGCAACTAGCGCAAGCAACGCCGTGGCCTTCGCTAGTGACAGAAACCGAAAATGTCATATTATCTGCCCGTGTGTCACCAAGTTCCGTGTGGCAATTAACTAGCAGGCCAGCGACTGAGGGGCCAGAGGCTCTTCAAAATGGCCCGTGGCTATTTCGGGAGGTGGTGGAGGGGAGGGGGTAGAAGCGGAGCTGGGCCTCTACGCCGCGCTCCCTCCGTCCACCGAGGAGTCCGCTCCACGCGGATCCTTTGTCCGTGGAGAAACTCCCGTCTCGCTCTCTCTTTAGGCACGGCGTGACATTATCAGAGGCACCGCCGGTAATCCGTCTTGATATGATGGTGGGAAACGACACTTTAATTGGCAGTACCTGGCTCTCCGGTTTCGAGGGCTGGATCCGAAGGTGCGAGCCGTTTTTCTGCTCGCTCGCAAATTAGTCTAAAAGGATTTGAGATCACTGGAGCAGACTCGCCGCCCGTCAAATGGCTGGGAGCGCAGCGACTCTGCACAGCGACTAGACGCTATTTTAACAAAAAAAAAAAAAAAAGGGGGGGAAAAAAAAAAAAAAAAACAGGAGCAAGGCAAAACGCAGAGGAGA
>NW_009648143.1:41449-56891 GCF_000708025.1 Charadrius vociferus | reverse complement strand
TTTTTTTTTCCAAATTTTTTTCTCTCTCTTTTTTTTTTTTTTTTTTTTTTTTATAGGCCACGGTCTAGCGAAAAGAGGCCAACCGACAAAGAAAGGAATTTGTACTACAATTTGCCCGTGGACGATTTCTTGCCAGACCTGGGCCTGTCCCCATGGAGCGAGGCAGGTGACCTGTGGCAGCTCCCCGGCTGTCGGGGCAGCTCCGATTTCAAACGCCCTCGACTCCAGCGTCCCGGAGTTGCCTATTTAAGCACACCCAGGCATTTAGGCCGCGCTATCTTGTTCCTTTCAAGAAAGGATAAAGCGGCGTTTATCGTATTCAGCCCCGCTGAATGGGTCAGGCCTCTCGCCGCGGAGCCCCCCCCCTCCTTCCCTGCCGCCATGGCCTCCTACGACTTCCCTTCCCCTCCCACTCCCCCCAAAAATCAGGAGACGGAAGCAGCAAAGGGCGACCGGGGGGAGGGTTTACAGCGGCTCCTCCAGTGGGGGGGACGCTCTCTTTGTCCTGGGCGATGCGCGATAAACCTTTGGTGGCACAACTGGTGCTTCTGGACAGCAGGTTGGCGCGTGCCGTTGGAGGAACAAGGTGGTGGTTCAAAGCCTCCTCCCTCCCCTTCCACGCCGAAACGAACTGAATGGAGCCGTCACGGCCCCGCAGTGTTGGGAAGGCAGAGCTGGGCAACTTCTAGCCACTCCAGCTCCTGAAACCACCCCCACACCTCTACCTTAAGAAGCTGCCCAGATACGACATGAATAGTCCCGCAATCCTGAGTCGGGGCCATTTTAAAAAGGTTGGACATTCAAATGTCCGAAAAACCCTCCGGCCCTTTGCTCGACTAGAAAATCCATGCCTTTGCGTGAGGCTCTTTAGACAAACGTCACCCTCAAACAACTTTAAGTGACCAGAAATCTCAACAGCAAAGTGCCAAATACAGGTTTCCTACAAGATCTTCACCAGAGGCAACAGGTTCTTTCTCACCACACGTAGCCCTGTACTAGGACCAAATCCGTGTTTGGAGCATGAATATTTTTCTATCAAAGCAAAACACACTATTCCTAAAAAAATCCTGCTTCCCACACCTCTGTCTTGAGAGCTGAGAGAGGTTTCGGGGTCCGCTGTTCAATTGGCTGGAACAGGGAGAGAGGAGGGCACCAGCTTTGCTGAGGTCCACCAAACCATGTGATGAACGCCACCTTCCACAGCTCTTCCAGTCCACTTCTAGCTAAGCACTGAAATCCACTGCTTTACAGAGGTCACGGAAGAAAATGAGGAACAAACGTAACCCAGAAGCCCTGGGGAAGACCCAGGACAACTTTTAGGTGCGCCCTGGACTGAACAGCTCCATCAAACCAGTGTCCTCCAAAAGACTCAACGCATATCAACTGAACTTATTTTCATGCCCCCAAATCTCTCCTGTTAAAAAGTAGCTTCTGCCTCCTGGAAGAACTCTACGGTTTGCACTTACTTTTTGCATTTAATAACCTAATATAGTTTAAACATGCGTTGTGTTTGGACAAAAAACATTGACTTCTGTACTAGACTTGCAATGTTTTCGGTGCTATGAACTGAAACGCCTAACGGTGTCCCAGCATTGGTGGGCTTTTTGGTAGTGTTTTTTTTTTGTTTTTTTTTTTTAAATTCTATCACAAATTTTTTTTTGAAAGCATTTAGACATGAGTTCCTCAAATTCCTGCTTCGACTAGCATGAGAAATCCTACATTATCTAAGCCAAAATATTTAACTGTTCACTGTCTGTGCACAGCTCTGTTGGTTCCTTTCTCTTTTAACTTCTCCAAGAACTCAAATCTCTTTAGCAACCTTTCCCAGAAAGCTGGATTCCTAAATAACTTTAAGTGACATAAAGTAGTAGATAGATTTTAAGTTGCAAAATGACTTTCCTTAAACTGTCTTCAGTGCTCTGTGCCAACTTAGAGTAACTGTTATAATTTCCTGTAGTTTTTGTAAAACAAGAGCAAGAGAGAAGGAATCTGCCACAACCTACTGTTCACAGGACTTAAAACAAGGATCGTCATTTCAGACCACCAGCACTGAATGGACTTGGGCAACCGAAGAAGAATATGAAGGTTTTGTTTTTGTTTTTTTAATTTGTTTCTGACACAACCAGCTCCAATTCAGCAAAGGAATGTGGTGAGCAACAAAAATCACACCCAAACGACTCTGGTGTGAGTCAGGGTGGCCAATATTAGTGTCCGCAACTAGAATAGACTATTTCAGTTGGAAGGAACCTACAACGATCATCTAGTCCAACTGCCTGACCAAGTTAAAGCATGCTGTTAGGGGCATTGTCCAAATGCCTCTTAAACACTGACAGGACACGTGAGGACAAGTTCGCTACTCAGAAGCGATCATTCCTCCTTACAGCAAAGTGGGGAAGGAGACAAGTCTGAGGGCTCAGCTATGCCAGAAGAGAGCTGGAAGGCACCGGCACAGTCTGGGGATGCATGCCCAGCTGATAATCCAAGTTGTACTTTTTTGTGGAGGAGAACTAGAAGTTTTGACATGAAAGAGGGTGGATTTAGATGAGATATTAGAAAAATAAATTTTCACTGTGATGGCGGTGACGCACTGGAACAGGTTGCCCAGAGAAGTTGTGGAACCTCAATCCCTGGAGGTGTTCAAGGCCAGGTTGGACGGGGCTTGGAGCAACCTGGTCTAGTGGGAGGTGTCCCTGCCCAGGGCAGGGGGGTTGGATCTAGATGGTCTTCAAGGTCCCTTCCAACCTAAACCACTCTATGATTCTATAAAAGGCCCTTGAGTTTAGAAGAGTTCCCAAAATACATTATTTCAAATTTTACACACACATGCACAAATATATTGCATATGTAACATTGACCCACTCTGACTGCTCTCAACGTGCCAATGCCCAAGCAAGGCACGTGAGCTGACGATGGGGCTGGCAGCAAAAAAGGTACTTCAGAAAGCTTCAAGTAACTGTGCGATTTCTTTATCAGGAAAAACACTTTCCATTCATTTGGATACACGATTAGCCAGATGTGATGGAAGTGCCGACTCCAGGAGTTCCTGAAGTCAATGGCAATCATCTCAGCTCATTGAATGGCCTGCAGAACAGCCCCCAAAAAGATTTACAACGATGACGTAGGTCTGCTTGTGAATTTGAAACGTGGTGTTGACAAGGGACCGTTTTGGGTTTTTTTTTTCTTATTCCTTAAGGAAAAAGCCTTCTCAAATATACTCAATAAAAAGTTAATGAGGAACAACAAGGTTGAAAATGAGCATTAGCAAGGAACAAATACCACGTGTTTGGGTTTACACGCATCTCTTAAGGAGATGCAGTGCATGTTTCATGCAAGGATTCCGACCATGACATAAGCAGTAGGAGGTTGTCAGTCACAGATACTACCCATATTTACAAGATTCTAAAGGAAAAACAGTTGCAAAAAGATCCTACACAAATATTCATAGACGGAGTGACCCGGACAAGTATAAATTACACTCTGGCATTTGACAAATTTTCAAAGTTTTTCTTCTTGAATTTTGTTCTTTAGAGACACTTTGTTCTTTAGAGACAGGAGCACCTTTTTCTAGTAACTCGATCCTCCTTTTTGACTTGAATTCCCGTCAGGCAAGCAACGAGCAAATTAGCTGTCTACGCAAGGAGTAAAAACAGCACTGATGAATAGGGGGGGAAACCCCACAGATTTTACTCATTTTCATTTGCTCAGAAGCTTTTTACGGCTGAAACGTGGGAAAACCTCTTCTCCTGCACAACGTAGCTCTCCTTAATGGGGTTCAGAAAACTCCCCTATTATGGGTAAGTTGTGTGGTATTTCTGGAGCCGTGCATCTATGTGCCGAACGAAGTATTAAAAAGAAAGCAATTCATTGTATGGGAAGCAAACAACTTTCTGCTGCCAGCTCCAGAAGTTTACTTTGAGCAGTTGGAAGCAAATACCCAACAGAAAAGTATCTGGTTAAACAGAAAAACATCCTGCTTTAACCAAGAATGGTAAAAAGCTTAAACAGTTGTGGGTTTTTTTCCTAACCTAAAAGCCAGCACGATGGCCCTACCACTTCTTGGGAAAAGCTGTTTTTCAGTCATTCCCTCATTTTGTTCAAATATTGGTCTTTTTTTGAAACCTGTTCTCTCCAACCTCAGCGGCAGAGCTGACCCTAGCAGCTATGGGTCCCACCAGTTGCCTTCTCCATGAGAAGTCAACCGCATACAGCTGAGACACAGGTAAGTCCACCGATGGACTTGGTTGGTCTTACTCTCGTGCAAAGCAGGAGTGCAAAGCAGGAGGAGCACAGGACTGCTCTGCCGTGGGGGAAATATGCCCAACTAATACCCCAAATGGCCACGAGGTCAACTTCTGTAAATCTCTACAGCTCCTTAACAACTGGCTCTATCTTTGTGTTTATCCAGCTCCTAAGACACTTGACTCTTGGACAGAGCACAAGCAGCTAGAAGAGGCTCAAAACAAAGATCAGAAGCATATTACGCATAAACTAAGGGACGCATTATCTGTAGAAACAGTTTATTACAGTGGAGCATTTAAGAAGGCTTCCTTCCCTAAACACAGCTAAATTGCCCTGAGCCCAGCCTGCACGCCTGCTCCAGAGGAGACGATGCTGCAGGTTTCATATTTTACAATAGACAATGTGGGCCAGAACCATGACGCTGTCCGAACCGTTCAAAATTAGGTTCTTCTATTGAAAAAAAGTTTTAAAAAAATTTAATTGTTGGGCAAGACAAACCAAAATGCTTGGCATGGTTGAACCAAACTAAAGCATTTTCTTTTGGGCCAACGGAAGACCAGCCGAAGCTGGCCCAGGCTGCAGCGTGCCCTGCAGCAACTCTAGTTCAGACTCTTTTTTCCCCAAATCCTCTTTTGCCGGGCTGGATCCCATTATGTCACAGGAGTTATATAGCCATGATGAACGGGAGAGAATTAGTCTAGCTGCAGCTCAGGCAAGTCAGGATTCATGACCTACCAAGTCCACGTGAGATAATTGCAATTGAAGTTCCCACGTGGTTTGTGTCAAGTTAAAAAGTTCTTGCTGATATGTAATGCATTTTCTTCTACTCCTGTCACCCATTTTGAAGTAGTATGAAAACCAGTAAGTTATTAGTTTCCCTGTCCCTAGTCCACCAGTAACATCTGACAATTAATACCAAGACAAGACTAAAAGAAAACTAACATTAAACTTCACTTTGCGTGCCATGGCGGCACCGCACACTCTATTTCCCCACGTACAGCGGTCACTTTGCAACTGCAAAAGCTAGAATTAAAAGGGATGAGAATAAATTGCCCCCATCTCATCTACCTTCCCTCTTTTGACAGTAGTAACATCTCAGCTGCCATTGCCTATGCTTCAAAAAAGCCACCCATCATCTCACACAACCTCATAAAGATCCACTTGCTGCAGCCATTGCTCCAGAAGATCATAGCCACTGAAACCTCTTGATTAGGCAGTTAGCAAGAAAGACCCCTGGCTGTGAACTTCAGGTGCAGATCAATTATTTCTTTGTACTTAAAACAAGAGGAAGACAATTTCCAGTTGTTACAGAGGGTTAATCCAAAAAGCCTTCTGAGGCAGCCTGGTGGTTCCCAATGGAGGACCCTGTATCTCACAGCTATGGAAAGGAGGGCAGAGAAGAGGGCTGGCCATGTCCACCTAGAAGAACTGTTTCATAGAATAGTTTGGGTTGGAAGGGACCTTTAAAGGTCACCTAGTCCAACCTCCCCTGCAATAAGCAGTGACATCTTCAACCAGATCAGGCTGTTCAAAGCCCCATCCAACCTGACCTTGAACGTTTGTAGGGATGGGGCATCCACCACCTCTCCAGGCAACCTGTTCCAGTGTCTCTCCACCCTCATTGTAAAAAATTTATTTCTTATATCTAGTCCAAACCTTCCCTCCTTTAGTTTAAAACCATTAACCCTCGTCCTATCACAACAGGCCCTTGTAAAAAGTCCCTCCCCATCTTTCCTGTAGGCCCCTTTAGGGACTGAAAGGCTGCTCTAAGGTCGCCCCGGAGCCTTCTCCAGATTGAACAACCCCAACTCTCTCAGCCTGTCCTCCCAGCAGAGGGGCTCCAGCCCTCGGAGCGTCTTCGTGGCCTCCTCTGGACCCACTCCAACAGGTCCATGTCCTCCTTATGTTGGGACCCCCAGAGCTGGACACAGTACTCCAGGTGGGATCTCACCAAAGTAGAGGGGCAGAATCACCTCCCACGACCTGCTGGGATGACCTGCCCAGTACTTGAGCTCCACATGAACAGGGCAGGAATTGAACCCAAGAAATTTATCCTCCTCTTTTCTAAGCAAATGTTAAAAATATATGCAAACACGACTGAATGGACGGCATTTGGACTGCGCTGTGAGTTTCCTCCCCTCACCCTGCCCTAGCGCCGCTTGGGATGCTCAGGAGAAGCCTTCTTTACTCTCCAAAGACAAAACCTTATGTTACCACACACGACATCAGCTCAGGGAAAAACCACCTTAATTACAAAATAAGCAACCCTCTGTAAGACCTTTTAAGGGAAGGGCGTAGACGGAATTAATAATGTTTTTCTTAGGCTGTCCCCACTGCTCCTTGCTGCCCGGTGCCCTAAATCCACCGCTCTTGTTCTTCCAGCAAAAGCCGGTCACCCTGGAGGGCCCGTGACAATAGCGGGGGCTGCTCCTTGGGAAGGAGGTGCAGAAGCCAAAAGGAGATAAGTAGATTTGACAGAGCCAAGCCCACACAAAATTTTCTTCCACTTGACTGTCCCTCTCTAACACAAAAGGCAAAGCTGCTCTGATGAGGCGGTGCTTAAAAAAAAGCCCACAATGGCAAAAACAAACCTGGAGTTGGGCTTTAGAGCGAAGGCGCGGTGTGGCGTCAGCTCTGGCGGCCGGCGGGAAGGCACGCCGCTGCCCGCACAGCTCCCGCTGCCCTCCCCTCAGCACGGGGAGAGGGACGGGAGTGCCTTCAGAAATCATCTCCCACCCCCTCTCCGGCGGCTCGACACGGGCAGCGCGTGGTAGAGCACGGCACCAGAGATGGAGGGCACCCGTGGGGGTCATTCCGCACCAACCGAAGCACAACGGCTAGCGGTGGCCAGCCTAAACTTCACGCGGGCCCATCTACGCAAACTGGGGTTAGAAAGCCCCAATTTGGGTAGGGTGCAGCAGCGGTCACTGGAGAAGAGCGCTACTTGCTCTGCCCAGGCTTCCCTTGCTCTGCCCGCCTGGGAGGGATCAAGCAATGACCGCCAACGACTAACTCCCCTTCTCCTACAAACACTTCCCCCCCCAAAAAAGGTGGAATCTGCTTTCTCAACCCCCTGCTAACACCCCTTGGGTGCGAGGAGGTGAGGTGGCACCACGGGCGGGTTGGGTTTCTCCAAGAAGCCCTGCACATCCAGGCGGCTGGCGTGACTCCGACGCCTGGAACCTCAAGAGGGCTTGGAGAGCCCTTTGGAGAAATAACAGTGATGGGGAGGGAAGGGTCTTGACCCTGCTCCTCGTGGTCAGGCACCGGCCACCAGGCTCAGCACCAAAGCTGAGCTCCCTTCACGGTCCATCCCAAGGGGCACGCAGGCACTGACAGCCCTTTGCAGACACTTCAGATTTACTAAGTTGGCACGTCCCCTTCGGCTCCAGCTTAATGTATTCCTGTCACTGCTGTGTTTTTGGTTTCCTACGACTTTCCATCACAGCTTCTGGTGTTTTGCTGTTTGTTTTACAGTGCAGTTATACGTTAGGGTGTTTTTTTGGTGTTGTTTTTTTTTTTTTCCCAAATTCAAACAAACAAACAAACAACAAACCCAAATGCAAATCAGCCAGGAACAAACAGATGTTAGAGGGTCCAAAACAAGCAGTGAAGGTGACAGCAAAGTCAGATCAACGCTGGACACTTAAAAACTTCCCCTGAGTATCACCCATAGGTGCACACATGCCTTACTTTCACCTCCATCTTCCACCCCTATATATTCCTAGACATCAGCTACCCAGGCTTACCTTGAAGAGGCAAACTGACGGGAAAAGGGAAAAACTTATGATGCGCTCTGGAATTCGAGTATTATTTATGTCACTACATCTAGTGGCATCAAAGGCGGGTAAACCACTGTGAGAGGGACGATGGATGGGAAGGAGGTAACTCGGTCATTTCCATTTCTCTCTCTTTGACTCCATTCCTTCGCAGTAACAGCGCTTAACCAAAATCCCACAGAGAGCTCAAAGCAAAGCCGGGTCACAGCAAAAAGCTAAAAAACCCCAAACCAACACAGATTCAAACACCCTTCAAAAAACAAGCCAAAAAGATTGCTGGTGGGTTGTGGTTTTGTTGTTTTTTTTCAGTTCACGCCATTTGTCATTATCCCTAATAGCAACAGTAGTAGAAATGGATAGAAAGCAAAAACTGTCTGCTTTTAGTAATTTGATGTACTTTAAATGACATGAATGAGTAACCAAGGAAGTCAAAGAAAACCTCAGGTTCTGGCAGGCTGAAAACCACAGGCATCAGCTTCCCCTCGACAGGTACAGACCACACGGATGTACAATCTTGCTCCTCTGCTGAAACAACCTCATCCTTTTTGAAAGGGCTGAGGACCTCGTCTCGCCACTTCCACCCATCGGTGAAGGCAGAGGACTCGTATCTGCCCAGCTCACCGCTCCATCTGTCTCCTCCTGGGGCCGCCCGGCAGTGCCTACAAAGTCACCAGCTTCACCCTCAAAACGGTTCTGCCAAACATCCCGTTGCTCAGATGGTGCCCTCTCAGCTGAGGTTACCAAGGAATACCTTTCTGCTGCGCACCCCCATCTTTCTCACCCCAACTTTCAAGACGTGCTTCTCAACTGGAACGACAGTTGAAGAGGAGGACACACCATGCACGCACAGCCTAGACAAACACCAGCAATGTCCCCGTGCCATTCCCAGGCGTGCGGTATCAACTAGAAGGGTTTTATAGGCAGCGGTTGGCGTGCAAAGGAAAAGACTGACTTTTCTGAGCATCCTGTACATGCCAGGAAAAGAGAAGAACAGAAAGGAAATGGAAGGAGGAACCTGGAAAGGAGAAGGGAAAAACAGGAGACCTTGGCTCAAAGGGGAGAGTTGACCACACTCTTAGCCCTGCCTTCATCTATAGATGTTTGCTTTTATAAATCTCGGAAAAAATGTGGCGCATGAGCTAAGTCGGCCCCTAGGCAGATTTAACTTGGGTGACCTGAACTTACTCTGCAGATCACCATAGGTCTCTCTGACCTTGGCAGTGACACAAGGATCGTATTTTCTCATGGCTGAATTACTCTGAAATAATTCTGCCAATGTATTAGGCATAAACAGCCTTTTATTTAGCATCGGGCAAATACGTTCTCTCTCTCTGCCTCTCGCCTCCCCAAACAAAATCTATTTATTGGGATAAGGAAAACCCCACCCTTTATTAAGGTCTGGGTACACATCTCGAGGGCCAGACAGAAGCTTGGCTGCTTGACGCTCACGGCAGTGTCTCTTCAGCACGACACATTTTGGAGTTAACTGGTAAAATTTGTCACTTTTGAATGGAGCGGTCGGCCTGCATTTTTGCAGATGAATATACAAATGCCTTCAGACACAGAGGAGGGGGAATATACGGATCGATAGTGGGAATGTTCGGCTTTGATCGCCAAAACAGAAAACGTGATCCTCGCCGTACACCTACACATAAGCCAAGGGCAGCTCCACTAAAATCAGCCAAGTCGCACTGAGATAAGCAAAAGGGAAAAATAAAAAAAAATGACAAAAAAAAAAAAAAAGAAAATCCCATCTCGGTCTTGCAAAAATTGACCAATTTGGAAGGAACAGGTAAACAGTGTGTTCTTGGACAAGAGTCAGCACAGTTTGGATGATGCAGACCTTTCCGTTCATGAGTTGCGCTGGTTTTTGTGTCTGGTCACTTGAGGTCACACCGCAGAGCTCCCAGGCTCTGCAGAAGCCCTGCACGCTTTCTCCCCGCGATGGAGGTGGCTAAAGCGACTATTCAAATCTGTCGTTATTCTGATGCCACCTGATTCTTAATTGCTAAAGAAATGGGGACTGAAACCACAGAGAGGGCTTTCTGGCACTGGCTAAGGAAGTATCAGTCTTTGAGGTCAGAATAACATCCCTTAAAAATAAGAACCGGAGCGGTCCTTTCATGCTTGACAAAGCAGGCAAAACATTAGCAGGCTATTTTGCTGAAGACTGGGATAGTTTTCTAATATATATATAGACACACACTCAGACGAGCATCAAAAGGAAAGAAAACACTTGCAAACCTGTAGTCAAATTAGCCTGTGAGAGTCATACAAATCCCAGCAAATACTCTTTCCAGTTTTCACCATCACTCCAAATGAGCCTCTTCTAATAAACGCATCGCACAGCGAGCAGGATGGAAACGCAATTTTCTGATTTTCTGACTGCGAACTGCTTGCTTCATCCACACACAACTTTCGCGGTACGGCTGACTACTTACAAACCCGGAGGCGAGTGTCTCAGTCTTCAGGCTGGGTCAGCAAGGCTTCTCAGGCAGAAAAAAAAGAAGTCTCCGGTCACCCGCTTGCACTCTTTCCCCATCACAATAATCCCTGACGCCAAAACCGGCGATTCTCTTGAGACTGGAAAACGCTTTCCTAAATATCTGCCAACTCTCTGCACAGTCGCCACCGACGCCGGCCTCTGCGCCACCTCTAATCACACGGCTGTTTTCTATGCGAAGCAACTTTGAGTTTTGTCATTTATTTTGAACTGCCCGATCAGCTTCACCTGCAACTCGTCATTGAAGCAGACGAGAAGGGAAGACAGAGAGTTTCATCTATAATCGCCGGTTCGAAATTCCAAGTGCAGCTAAAAAGCATTCTTACCTATGCTTTATTTAACAGCTTCTATGGAAAAGACTTTGACATAACCACCATGAATACAATCTCAGCGGTGACCTGAACAAGGAAAACCAGCCCTGGCGAGGGCGATATGCTCTTGCCTGTAAGACCACGTGAAGGGTCTCCCTTTACGCTCTCCTCTCACCAGCCCAGAAGGCTTTTTGCACATCCCGACGTTGCACGTGAACCTCATGCAAGAAGAGGCTCAGGACGGCGGGTACCGTACATGTTAGCTCAAAGATGACATGAGTTGTAAATAAGGGGCTCCAAGTTTCAAAGAAATCAACAAACGTGCCGGAAAGCCCAAATTTCCGAGGCGCTGCTGGGATCTGGGCAGGTTAGGATTCCTGTGGGGGCAAGGAGAACAGCTTGCGAGGAAGCCTCTGCCGGGACATCCCTGGAAGCACCTCCCTCAGCTCCCTTCCCCGGGTTTACCCTGGAGAGCCATCCCTCAAGATCCCAGATAAGACACGTTGACAAGGCGCTGAATGAAAGCCCGGCCTGCCACTGCCAGGAACCTGCCCTCCCCTCCGTGCCTCCAAACCTCCGGCACTCCAAACCCAATGCCGTTCCCCAGGCTTTGCCCTTCCCAAGGAAGCAAGCCTTGAATTTCAACAGTTTTGGGGCACAGCGGGAGTCACTGAGGCACAATCCAGAGATATTTTTCAGGACAGCGTCCAAAGTGGACTTCAATATGAAAATAGGAGTTCAATACTGTGCATAAAAGTTATTAACCCCCCTTGTCCTCCACCTCATCTGCCAGTGAGGACGGCTGCAAATACGACTACAAAACGAAGCGGCCAAATGAGCCTTTTTGAATGCTTATTAGTGCGCTTAAATGGACCGAATCGTTAATTTGGAGTGGAAGCAGGCGGAAGTCTGGGTTTACACTTTAAAGTAGATGAGGACGGTACGTGGTGACAAGTCCCAGGAGCTGCCGTGCCAGCAGACGTTGGACCCTGCACCCAAACAGCCCGACAAAGCGAAGCCCCCGAGTCGTTTGAACGCGGCCAATTCCTACATCAGCCCGGCGACAGATTTCCTTCCGAGGCTTCGCTCGCGGAGCCATTCAGCTCCTGAAAGACCCCAAGGCTGTTTAGTTGAAAGCTCAGCAAACCCTTGCCACCAAGTTTCACAAGCTCGTCTACCGGGTTTTACATTTAAGTCCCCAGATCCTGCAGTCCTGTGAAAACCTTCCACCAGAACCACACACACGTGCTGCTGAAGCAAGGAACCTCCTGACGACAGGGAAAGCTTCAAACGTGTCCTCCCGAGAGCGAGACGTGGGAATACAGACACTGCCATCACCCATGACATAATATTAAAATACTTTTGAACTTTTGAAATATTTTTGAACACTTCAGATCACCAATACAGGTCAGCAAAGACATTAACTTTTCGGGAGATGCTGAGGCTTAAGGGACCGAATGTGCTTGGAGCTGCAGAGGACACAGCCTCACACACATGGCGCCCGAAGCCCACTCCCCTCATCTTCAGCGGTACAAAATGCTTTATTCTGCTTCTCCAAAGATTGCCTTCCTAAAGAAACGACAAGTTTTAGCACCGATTCATCCCTCCTTACTCGAAGCAGTAAAGTCAGGCTGCCAAGCTAAGTGTCTGAGCGAGGAGATGAGTCCTCCCCGAGTCCTTCCATGGCGAACAGAGAAAAACAAAAACTCTCCAGAGGGAAATTCAGGATTGAGATGACGACAAGAATCAGCTTCGGCTACTGCGCAGAACAGTGAAAACTTACAAGCAGGGAGGCCATCGCGAGGCAACGACGGCTAACGAGGGCTGACTATGCCCATCTCTCTTTCTAAACAAGATCTGGACTTCGGGGCCCCTTCTAAAATTCCTCAGGATGGAAAGGCTGAATATAGCTTCCCATCCATCACCTGATGAGGATACAACCTCATGCTTCCTGCCACTGAGAACGTGGGAAAATGCAAAAATTCCACCTCTTATCATCAAATCAGAATTAATTTCTCCTTCCTATTTTGCCTTACTCGAGGAAAAAAAAAATAAAAAAAAAAAAGGAACACCGACAAAACCTCCTTGATAGATAGCTAAATTTATGCCTTGCCAAACTGCACGTAAATGCAAGAAACAGGAAGCTTTTACTTGCAAACTGGAATTTCAAGCGCTGGGTGGCAAACAATGAACCAGAGAGATAAAGATGCAATGGCAGTGGTAGGGGACAGGCCTGCCAAGCTTCCTGCCCACGCTGACTCAAGAGCATGTGTCCCACCACGATACGGACCCGGCCACACCGCTTGCTTTTATTTTGGTAATTGGTATTTGTTCCTGTGAAAAAAAAAAAAACAAATCCACAACTCAACCCTATAAAAACAAGTCGGAAGACCGGACAATAGTAGCCCCACCACCTCTTATAGCCACCTCTTTTACTTAACTTTGCAAAAAGATGTAATCAGCGGATCTTTGTCCATTTACACAATTCTCTCTGCTGTGACGAGGATTGTGTTACACTCTCCAGCCCCGGCCAGATCCGAGCATCCAGCCCTTCCCATCACTTCCAGAGATTGATCTGATACTTGAAAGCACATTCGCTATTATCTACTCTCGGCCCTTTGGAAATGACATTACACAGATACTGGGGTGGGGGGTGGGGGGGGAGGCAAATATTGCCGCTCTTTCATTATTCCTGCCATTCCCTCGCTTGTAATATCTGAGAAGTTCCCAGGTCAATGGGATTACTTTATCTTCCTCCCCCTCGCCTTTATCTCCACCCTCGCCCCGCAGGTATCTGTGTCCAAATGGGACTTTTCGGCAGGGGGTTTTGCTTGACCTGGGTCACTTGAAGGTCAAGCTTTTCACCACTTGCTAATGCAAAGCTTCTCCCCCCCAGCCCTCCAAAGCTGCTTCTTCATTCCAGTCCTCCAAACCTTCATCTTCCCCCCAGCCCTCCAAACCTTCATCTTCACCCCCAGCCCTCCAAACCTTCATCTTCACCCCAGTCCTCCAAATCTTCATCTTCACCCCCAGCCCTCCAAACCTTCATCTTCACCCCAGTCCTCCAAATCTTCATCTTCACCCCCAGCCCTCCAAACCTTCATCTTCACCCCAGTCCTCCAAATCTTCATCTTCACCCCCAGCCCTCCAAACCTTCATCTTCACCCCAGTCCTCCAAATCTTCATCTTCACCCCCAGCCCTCCAAACCTTCATCTTCACCCTCAGCCCTCCAAACATTCATCTTCACCCCAGTCCTCCAAATCTTCATCTTCACCCCCAGCCCTCCAAACCTTCATCTTCACCCCCCAGCCCTCCAAAGCTTCATGTTCACCCCCAGACCTCCAAAGCTTCGTCTTCCTCCCAGCTCTCACAGATTCACAGAATCACAGATTCACAGAATCTTCACAAAATTCACAGAATCAAACCTTCATCTTCCCCCCTCAGCCCTCCAAAGCTGCTTCTTCCTTTCAGCCCTCCAAAGCTTCATCTTCCCCCCAGCCCTTCACAGCCCCCCGCAGCCCAGGGGTCTGGAGCAACCCTTCCCCACGCACCCCTCTCCTGGCCGCAGGCGCAGATGGAGAAGGCAAACGCTCCCTGGTGAAGCTGCAGAAGCAAAACCCTCCCCCTGTGGAAACTGGAACATGTTTTGCTTTTTTAAATAAAGCAAGCAAAAGGAGAGGCTCCTGGAAAAAAGAAAAATCAGCTCAGCAGAGACTTTATTCCTGCACTAAACTTGAAGGATGGGAAGCTTAACTAGTTAGGAGCAACTCCAACTATATTTTTGCCTACCAGAACAAAGATCGATTTTTATTTAGATTGATTTTAAGATTTACATGCGAGAAATGGAAACAATTGGATCAAATATGTACTAAAACAAATTGTTGACTCCCATGAAAGCCAATAAAACCAAAACAAATTTCACAGATCTCATCTACCAGCATTTGAGATTTGTTTCATTTCATTATTTCGTCTACGTTTACGGAGCAGAAATTTGCTTAACTCTTCTCCACTTTCCTTTTACTGAAACAATAAGGCTCGTTGCCGAATATTTTGTACTTGAATATTATCACCAGGATAGCATATGGCAAACTAGCAGCAGGCAGTTTATCTTCATCCTCTTTGTAAGCTAAAATTAGCACAATGCTTTTGCAGCAGTGTACCATGTATTCAGACCAGCACGATATACCTAATACAACTTCAGCTCCATCCCTGGCTAACCTCCAGTGTTCGAGCAAATTGATTGCTAATTTTAATTGAGTATTAATGCGTTTAGTATCAAGTTGGCATCTACCAACTTGATGAGCGCTTTTTAAGTTTAATGCTGTCACTTCACCAACTGCAACAGTAAATAAAATCTGTGTATTAGTAACACACAATTTCAATTCATCTGTTATGAGGCAATTCTAATTTATCCTAAAACATTCTTTATGGAAAGTGATGCAATTAATGGTGGCGAAGGGTTGATACACCCCTGTTATGGCGAACACGCTCCTCCTGCTGCAGCCTGCATTCCTTCAGACTGTTAGCTGCTCACTTTATTGGGATTAAATTCAAGCAAGTCACCAACTATTATTGGGATGAAATTAAACCGAGTCACCGACGTTACACG
>NW_009648143.1:41050-41427 GCF_000708025.1 Charadrius vociferus | reverse complement strand
TGGGATTAAATTCAAGCAAGTCATCAACTATTATTGGGATGAAATTAAACCGAGTCACCGACGTTACACGTCCTGACGCCGCGGCTACGCCAGCCCTCTCTGCTCACCAGTCTGCTCTTCAAGCTGGTAAAATTATGGCCACCTCAGAATTTTTTTAGCTGGATTAAAGATGCTAATGTTTGCACTGTTTGCTGATTTGTTTCTTGTCGCTGTAACGCCAAGAATTTGGGAACCGAGCAGGACGCTCTTTCTAAAGGAAAGACGAAAGGTCCCAAAAAAACCACCGTACTTCACCAGGGTGGTTATTTTACCACCTCTCTTGCCAGGTTGACAGGATAAAAATGTATATAAGTGGGAGGGAGGCACCTCCGAGCCAC
>NW_009648143.1:31506-40439 GCF_000708025.1 Charadrius vociferus | reverse complement strand
GGTGATCCCCTGGCGCAGGTTGCCCTGAGAAGCTGTGGCTGCCCCATCCCTTGAACGGTGTTCAAGGCCAGGTTGGACGGGGCTTGGAGCAACCTGGGCTGGTGGGGGGTGTCCCTGCCCAGGGCAGGGGGTTGGAACGAGATAGTCTTCAAAATCCCTTCCAACCCAAACCGTTCCGTGAGTCTATGATTTATTTATACAATGTTTCTTCTTCCCGACACCTCCACATTACGCTTCTGCAAAGAGCAACCACAAAAAACTGCCTGCAAACTCTTCATGAGATTTTCAGCACTCATGAGGAAGAATATAAAAAGTAAAATAAACATATTTTTACATATATATCTCTATATATATCATCCATGGTTATTAGATGCCAGAGATATCACCTGGCGCTGAGGAAGTTCCCAAGCGGCAGCGTGCCAGCGGGTGGCAGAGGGCCCTGGGAAGATGGTGCTTGCCCCGACGTGACACTGCTGCCACGGCACGTCCCGGGTCCAGCCAGGCTCTCCCATCTCCTTGCCCACCTCCAGAACTCTACCAGCCAAAGTTCAAGCGCACCAAAGCCAAGACGCAAAGGCTACCTGGAGGAGGCATCATGGCTAAAGAGACAAACCGGAGAGGTAGAAGGTTCTACCAACATCACCCTCATTCAAAGAGCTGCCGGAGCCAGCGTCAGGCATTTGCTTTGTCACAGCCCTGCGATCCCCCACCAGCTCGGGGACAAGAGACATGGGGCTTCTCCCTCTGGTATTTCGTATGGCACCGACTTCTGGGTCACCAGGCCGGGGAGAAGCGGTCCCCGATGAATTACACGGTGACATGTGGCCCCACCGCTGCCGAAAGCCCCATTGCCCAGAGAAGGTCCCCATCTCATTCATGAATTTAAAGAAAATAATAAAAAAAAAAGCCCGTGTGCATCAATGTGCTCAGAAAAAACGATGTCAGCATCTTACAGCGTTCATCCTATTAATTAATCCCTTGAAGAATGCCCCCTCGCCCACAAACATATCATGTAATGCCAGCTTAATCTTACCTAAAAAAAAAATAAAAAAAAATACAATGCAATAAGATTACTAGTCTGACTCTGCTAACTGTTACAGCACCGCTTAATCCTGTATTTCGGTGCTTTAACAAGCTCCTACAATACTGTACGGAGTTTATCAGAGCGGTTGCCAAGACAAGAAGGACTTATGTTTTAAACAATATAATTCCACGGTCTTTTGTGCTCTTTACGCGTGATGTTTATACAATGATTTTTTTTCAGCCCGGAAGATCTCAAAGCCTATTGCTTGTTCCTGTTTCCACTTGAAGTCTTCCTTTCAGGTTGCATATATTGGAGCAGGATTAGAAATGAAGAAGAAATATATAAATATGAAGATATAAATAAACATAAATATAAAGACTATAAATAAATATAAATAATATAAATAAATATAAAAAAAAGGGGGTTGGACTAGAAGATCTCCAGAGGTCCCTTCCAACCCTGACCATTCTGTGATTCTGTGAGATATAGATACAAATATAGGTATACATATAAATATAGATATACATATAAATATAAATAAATAGAAATAGAAATATATATGGGGGGGTTGTGGCAGCCAGATCTGCTGAGACAGGAGGCTCATCCCTCCCGTCCCCCAAATGCAGCTGGGACAGGCGATGCCAAACTGGCCCCATCCTCCCAAAAAACTCCAAGGCAACCCAACTGGGATCCTGCCCCAGAAAAGTGGGTGCAGGCAAGACCTGCCAAAGCACGGTGCCTCCATCCCTGCAAGAACTTTGCCTTCATCCCCAGGCCGCCCTCCCACCGGCACGGTCCCGCTCCGGCAACACGCACCCGCAGCCGCGCGTTTCCCGATCTCCGCTGGTTACAGACATATTAAGCTTCCCATGGAATAGGAGAAGAAAGCTCTGCTCCCTCCCTGTAATTATCAAATCAGCTCGAAAATGAGGAAGAATTGCGAATCCTCATTATAGCACATCATAAAACACGGCGAGGCCGCGCGCTCGCCGTACGGCGTTGGCGCAGTCTGCCAGCAAAACTTTACAAAGAGCGCAGGAATTCATGTCTGCAGAGATATTAAAGTCGTAAAAGGGGAAATTCGCGTTTTATTTTCCCACAGCCTAAACGAAGGTGAACCAAGCAAATTTGGCAAAGAGCGCTCGTCAGATGCCATTTCCCACAGCAGCGTGGTATTTTCCTCTGGGAATAAAACATTTTTCCTTCAACTACTGTTTATAACTCTTATCAGTTCAACAGCAATAGAGCCATCAAGTCCAATATCTTGTGGAAAAAAGTCAAGGTCAACAAGTACTTGCATTTTCGTTTATCTTTAGCTGCAATTGCTACTGACATTCAATTGGGTAATAAACATGAGGACTGTCAAATGCTCTCAGCAAACAGGTGATCCAAAAGCTATCAGAGAGAAAGCGGCTACCGCCAGGTAATCAAACAATTCTGTTGCAACAATTATGATTCGAGCGCATTCATTTACAGAAGCAATCACCTGTCAAATTTGAATGAATAGCGTCGGCCCATTCCCACCAGCGGGGTAAAGCAAGGGCGAGAAAATACCAACTATGTCTACTTTCTTCCCAACAAACGCGCGCCGGCGTTAGTAAGAGCCATCAAAAAGAGCGTAAATAATAAAAAAAAAAAAAGAAATCCAGTATGTTATTTCCTGAATTGAATTAAAAAAATTAAAAATATATAGATTTTAACATAAAAAGCAGAGGAGATCAGTCCAAGTAGCTCGGTCTCTCCCAGGAGCAATAATGGATGTTTTGGAAAGCCGTATGGAAAGGGTGGGGGGGGTAGGCAGAAGCGGCTGTGCCACCGCTCTGACAATCAGCGCTGGGGCAGCTTCCTGAGCCAGCGGTTGCATCTGGACCAGGGTTTTTAATAGCTACAGAAGGACCTATTTTATTTTATTTTTTTCCACGAATTGGTCTAATCTCTTTTTTGTCCCCTGCTGACCTCCACGGCACGCTGTAGCAATAAATTCAAGCCAACACGTAAAACGTTTTGGGTTGGTTTGCAACCTGCTAAGGCTCTGGGAAGCTCCTGTGCCACGAACCTGGTGGACACCCGCCCTCAGTTCTTGCATTATGGGACAAGCGCCCACTTTCTCTGTACGCAACTCACTATTTTAAAGACTTCTCTTCCAAATTAGTCACCTTCTTTCCCCTCTTCCTCTCCCAGCGTTTCACGTGAGAGTTCGGAAAATGGTTTATGCCAAGCAGCCCCATGGCACACCCTGTTGCGTCACTAATCCAGAAACCCCGCGTGTTTATGGGCTTATGCTCATTGCGATAGAAGGTTTCTCAAAAGCGGAGGCCACCTGGGGAACACGCCTTTGCTTCTTTAACCTCCCATTTAAAGAGGTCAACGATGCACCCCTGATAGTCACGCATGAGACAGCAAAAGACTCAGCTGAAGCCACCAAGAGCTGGAGAGGCAAATGGGGATCGGGCTGGTGCCTTCACGATGGAAAGCATATAGAATCATAGAATGGTTTGGGTTGGAAGGGACCTTAAAGACCATCTAATTCCACTCCCCTGCCCTGGGCAGGGACACCTCCCACCAGCCCAGGTTGCTCCAAGCCCCGTCCAACCTGACCTTGAACATCGTTCAAGGGTTGGGGCCTTGAACACCGTCCAGGGATGGGGCAGCCACAGCTTCTCGGGGCAACCAGCATCTCACCACCCTCAGGATAAAGAATTTCTTCCTAATACGGCCCATATGGGAAACTCATTGGCTTCAAGGAGCCACTGCAGCCTCAAGGCACATGCCCAGGATGCGTGTGTCGGGGGGGAAACCTCCAAAACCCCCACCAGAATAAAGCAACAGATTTCCCAAATCAAATCCTACCAGTGATCTTCAAAACACAAGGCTCGGGTACTGCTACAAAGGGGCATGTTGGCCACCAAAAACTTCAAACCTACAACCGCTTGCAACCAAACCCCTCTCTGTCCCATCCGAGGAGAGCAAGATGCCCTTCAGTCCTCCACCTGAGCTTTTAGGTAACAGCCCAAGAGGCGATTTAGCGACGTGGTCTTTTCCACCGCTGTTCCCTGCTCGGCACATTCACCATCTCCTCCTCAGTACCGCTCTTGGGGCTGCGTGGACACGCTTTAGGGCCTGCAAAAGCCCTGCGCCGCTGATGGCGCGCTCGGTTCAGGCTCAAGGCCATCTTCTTACATACACGGGCTATGTATACATAGATATGTGCGCAGCCACACAGATGTTTAATGGGCTAGATGTCTCTAAGTTTAGAAAAGCTTGCCAAGAAAAAGAAGAAAAAAAAAAAAAAAAGAGGACTCCAGCCCATGAATTTTTCTGCTTGATATACAGACCGGCCAAGAAATCGGGAATATTTGTATTTCCATAGCCACTTTAAAGGTAAACAGTTTCCAAAGCCTTTTTTCCCCTCCTTTCGCTCTGCCAACGATGGCAAGAGCTGCAGCCCGAGGGATCGGCCTCCTGACGCGCTCGCCTCTCCGCTCCTCTCCCGCCTGGAAGCTTTTCCTAAGCGAAGCCTGAAAGTCGCATTAAAACCCGCTGAAACGGTTGTGCCGGTGTGTGCGCAGCCACACAGATGTTTAATGGGTTAGATGTCTCTAAGTTTAAAAAAGCTTGCCAAGAAAAAAAAAAAAAAAAAAAAAAAAGAGGACTCCAGCCCATGAATTTTTCTGCTTGATATACAGACCGGCCAAGAAATCGGGAATATTTGTATTTCCATAGCCACTTTAAAGGTAAACAGTTTCCAAAGCCTTTTTTCCCCTCCTTTCGCTCTGCCAACGATGGCAAGAGCTGCAGCCCGAGGGATCGGCCTCCTGACGCGCTCGCCTCTCCGCTCCTCTCCCGCCTGGAAGCTTTTCCTAAGCGAAGCCTGAAAGTCGCATTAAAACCCGCTGAAACGGTTGTGCCGGTTTTGAACTGCTTATTATCTTGGGGGGCTGACCTGAAAAACAAGTTGGTACTTAGACGGAGAAATTCAGGTTTTTCCCTGAAAGGCAAATGGGAGAAAGGAAGGGGTTGGTTGCTTTTGTTGTTTTTTTTTGTTGTTTTTTTTTTTAACAAGGAAAAGAATTCGTTTACGACTGCGTTACCCACAATTTAGGCCAAACGAGCAATATTTGTAAGTATTTAAGTTAGCTTTGCCAAATGGAAAAGAAAAACGCCTGGTAATAACAGACGTTGGGGGCTAATGCGAACGATGAAAATAAATCCTGACACCGGTAACGGACTGATGCTCGAAGCACGACAGACACCCGCTTCCAAGTGAGGACTGTCTCCCGTGCACCATACTGGAAGCGTAACCCTGCCTAGCTGAGGCGCGGAGCATTAACGCTGCCGAAATCTAACTTTAACAGCTGAATCAGGCTGATGAGACCAAAAAAAAGCAAAAAAAAAAAAACCAAACCCAACCAGAAGGAGGAAAAAAACAGTTTCACGCCCTCCGGCTTTAGAGCAGAATGATAAATTGACATCGTGTTGTTATGAGCATAATCTTCAACTACTCAATCACTGTTAAAAAAATAAAACACGATTCTGGGGAGATAAAAATAATTAACGCTGGTGCTGCCGAAGAATACGCACCTACACGAAGAGTTTCAGATAAACGGGGGGTTGTTTTAAGTCTCGTCTCTCGCGTCAAAGGAAGAGGGGCACAGGTGCTCGCGCCGATTTAAAGCAAACCAAGTGCTGCCCACTTGATGGAAAAGCGAGAAAAGCAAAGGGGATGGCAGAGCCCCGGCGAGAAAACCGATACCGCTCCGTTTCCAAACAAGCCTATTATGCTTAATTCGGGATTCACAATACATAAAGCGCCAGGAAAAAAAAAAAATAAAAAAAAAATCCCGGGAGCAGCCCCTGTTGACTAATGCCCTGTCTTTTCCAATCGAGGGTCACATCCAGTCTAACCGATCGCATGATAATGGCATCAGAAAAGGTCAATCAAAGACAAGCCGAAGCTTCCACTGCCTGGCTGACCTTCGGAGCTTGTGACAAATTGCTATCAGTCAATGTCAACTAATGACAGCGGCTCTTTGGCTAATCAATTGTTCTAAAAATGATCAAGAAAACTACTCGCAGGACAGCTCATTTTCACATCAATGCCTGTGAAGTATGAAAAGCTCATTTTTTTTTTTTTTTGAGTTTTTAATAAGCTCATAAGTAAAGCAGTTACTTGGTAACAGGGGTCACCTTAGTGAAAAGACAGAACCTTTGTCTGCCTTTTACATATTCTTTTATTACCATATTATAGTAAAAATATGCCATGCCATTACTATGCCAGAGGGCTACATAATAAAGTAGGTAATACTTCATACTTCCCCCCCCCCCCTTTTTTTTTTTTTGGAGAGATAAATACTTCTGTGGTTTAGGGGCCTCTGTTTGGATGTAAATAATTGTCGATATACTCCCCGCGTATTTAAACGCGAAGCAATCACCACCGGCACGCAGGTGATGTGCCCGCCCGGCTCATTACTCACCCGAACTTCACGTGACAGAGCCGGTAGCGAAAGCCACGCCGCAAAATCCAGCGGCGGCTGCCGGGAAATTAAGGGCTAAGGGCACCTATTTTGTTCTTAAAGCCCACCCACCCCATGCGAGCGCAACTCATCCCGACGGCGTTCACATTGGGTAGGAAAACCGCGTGTTCCGAAAACCCCAAAGCCCTGCAAAACCTTTCCTCCCTGGAAGGATTCTGCGTGTAAAAGGCACCGTGGAAAGGCACAGGGGTGTGGGACATATAGCATGGTTCTCCCCGTATAGCAAAGGGACGGCCGCGGACCGGAGGATTTGTCCATCCCTTCGTCGTACCTGCTTCTCCCAGCACCATCTTGGGCCGCTTCTTGAAGCCTCGCCACGCTGGAAGCCGCGTTCACGCATGAAATATTACCCAAACAACACAACCCACGCTGCTCTGAGGGCTCGAGAAGCGCAGGCGCAAATCACGCTCCGCTTTTCCATCGGGCGAAGTGCAGCGCAGGGCACGGCACCGCGAGAAGCCTCTTGAGGAGACGCCGCGTCGAGAAGGAACAAGGAGCCACCGTTCAAAGCACAGCACCGCTTTTTTTTTGGGGGGGGGGTTTTCACTCGGGTTTACCTCTTTACTTCTGGCTTAGACTCCCACCCGCAGCACCTGTACTGCCCCAAAAGGAAGGAAAACACCCCTTGGCCAACCCAACTGCCCCCCAAAGCAATCCCTCGTCTCGCCGCGGGGGAAAGGGTTGGGGAGGGGGAAAGCGCGC
Organism: Charadrius vociferus; assembly: GCF_000708025.1. Lineage (NCBI taxonomy): Eukaryota > Metazoa > Chordata > Aves > Charadriiformes > Charadriidae > Charadrius > Charadrius vociferus. The sequence continues at coordinate 33,179 of NW_009648143.1, read as the reverse complement.
AACAAGAAACATTAAAACTTTTGTTTTCGTCGGAGAAACTGCAAAGTGACAGCAGTTTCAGGTTACACCCCTAAACCTGCCTTGCTATGGTAGTTTTTCAAATTAAAATATCTTCCGTGGCCTCAGCCGCTCTCGAGCCGTCCGTAGGCAAGAAAGAAAGGAGGCAGGGCAACACTTAAGCTCAGCCATAATTGGAAGTATGTGAAAAATGAAGTGTCAGTTCGGTCAATAAAGGGCAAAGGTGAAGGGGAACCGCAGCCCAAACTCGGTGCGAAATGTGCTCATTAAGACACCCAATCCGCGGGCTCCTGCCCACCTATCCCATTAGTCATCGGCCATCTGACCGCTTCAAATGCCTTGCCTCCCCGCTCTTATTACTTTTCTTCTCCCATGTCAAAAAAAAAAAAAAAAAAGAGAAAAAAAAAAAGGGGGGGAAAAAAAAAAGAGGCGAGCTGGTATATAAATCCTCGCTCAGTCATCTGGAACATAATGTGGCCCTTCTCTTCCCCCATCCGCCGCCTGCCTTGGCAGCCTCCAAACAACCGCCTTGAGAATCCCGGCAATAATAAACACGATTGCCTTTTTGCCTATAGGTTGCCCGAACTCCTACAAAAGCCTGAGAGAGAAAAAAAAAACCCAACAAAAAAAACCCAAAAAAACCCCACCCCCCACACAACAAAACACAACAAAACATTGCGGTCATTGATACATTTTTATAAAGAAATATCGCCGCTTCCTACTCCCGGCTCGAAAGAGCAACAATAATTGGGAGGTTAAAAAAATGTTTTGAACCCAGGCCCGGGCTTGCACAAAAAGAAGGGGAAAGAAACAATACGCACAAATAGGGGACACTGATGGATTATTTTTCTTCTTCTTTGAAGGCGTGTAGGAGAGCTAATCGCGGGAATTAAAGAGCCCTGCTCTGGATTAAAAGTGACTGGACCCAGGGCTTTGTTCAGCAGCATCCTGGCCTGACCACTTGAAAAACAAACAAAATAGTTCTCTTCATTCCCCAGACGGGAATCTTTTAAAGTTAGAATAGGCAATAAGATAAAAAGAGTGCTGCCGTGAGCTCGGCATCACCTGCCTGTACCTAAGAACTGGCTGCTCTGTTGGCTTTTTTCACAGAATTTAGCAAGTTATTTCTCCGCCGTGTCAATCCAGATCTCTCTGCGCCGTTTGGAGACAGAGCTCCTCAGGCCCTTGGCGATCAGAGCAATGGGAAAAGGGCCCACGAAAACTCTTTCATAATATTATTCTGCATTCCTGTACTACAACTATCCCCTACGATGACACAATACCGGCCCTTTATAAGAGGTTGCGTCAACGTGCTCTGCAATAACATACCCTGCTGCTCAGTGGCACGAGACCCCAGAACAGCTCCCTCGCAGTTCAAGATGGATTTCTGCAACAGATCGAAGCAGCTGGGAGTCATTACTATTTACTCATAATATTATTCTGCATTCCTGTACTACAACTATCCCCTACGATGACACAATACCGGCCCTTTATAAGAGGTTGCGTCAACGTGCTCTGCAATAACATACCCTGCTGCTCAGTGGCACGAGACCCCAGAACAGCTCCCTCGCAGTTCAAGATGGATTTCTGCAACAGATCGAAGCAGCTGGGAGTCATTACTATTTACTAAGCAAATAAATTTACATGTTCAACAA
>NW_009648143.1:28000-31471 GCF_000708025.1 Charadrius vociferus | reverse complement strand
GAAAGAGCATCTCCTCTTTCAAAATGTAGTCATTCGACGTGTGTTGCGCATGGGGACATAAACAGGTTAAAAACGCACTTTGTGAGGATTAAAAGCAGCGATGAATCAGTTAAGAAAGAAAAAAGTCCAAAAATAGACCTTAATGTAGTCTGGGTTAAGGACTAAAGGAGAAAACTCTTGCTAAGGGGCTTAAGGCTCTGCTAGTCCGCGTGTCTCCCTGAAAACGCAAAGCTCACGCTCACATCCTTGGGATACCTTCAGCCAGGTTGGCAACCCGGCCCAGAAGGTGCTTTGACCTACCCCAACAGGCCAAGTTGGTTGTGGGAACAACCTAAAAATAGACACTTTTAGAGGGTTTTATTTCTGGTGATTAGATTTGGCTCTTTTTTTTTTTTTTTTTTGTAAATGGCAAACGCGCTCTTGACAGATGGAACCAAAAGGAACTTTTACAAAACGCCTAAAAATAGGGAAGCCCATAATATACTGAATATATGTCACGCAACGCACGCATCTCGAGTTAACTCCTGTGCTCGCAAGAAGGAGCGTACAGGTCCCCAACCTTTTGCTGCCACCCCCTCCACGCCACCGCCACGCCGGCTGCTTCTGCTGCCCAGAAAAGTGTCCGGCAGAGGCGAAACCATTAGTTTGACCACAGCGTTGCCACTCCTCACATGAGGCTTGGGAAGAAAAGCCTTCCAAATAACAGCATTTTGAACTTAAATGTAGTTGGAAAGAGGCAGGATATTCCCTGTCTTTGTCTTCTCTTCCCTTTTGGTCATTCGGGATCACGCTTTTTGACTTCTTCCCTACGCGGGAAGGCTAAAACCGTGATTACACAAGTTGTATATGCAGACGTAGGTGTGCTTAAACAACTGCGATTCCCCCATAATCTCAACCTTCAGAGGGCTTCGAGCAAACAAGATGTAAAGCACGGCTCAGCGAGACCACCCCTACCCTTCCCGCATCCCCCGTTCCTCCAAAAAAAAAAAAAAAAAAAAGGCCATTTCCATAGGTGGCAAGTGGCCTGAAAGCAAGTCTCGGTAACAGAGAACCCCCTGGACAGGGTCACCTTCCCAAAACTCCTTTCCCAAACTTGACCCGAGAGTTCCAGTTAGCAAATTCCCACTTTTTTTTTTTTTTACTTTTGCCCGAAGTTTTCATGCAATGAGCCTTCTTCACGAAACACATCTATCAAGCCCCAGCAGCAACTCCAGCCTCAATAAACCTTACTCTAGGACGTGGGTCAACGTTTCAGAACCGGCTAAAGCCTCGTTGACAAGTCTTTCTATGGCTATTTAACAGGATCCGAGCTCTAAAATCACTCACGCCTCCCCAAAACCCTTCCTGACCGCGGTTATAGCGTGCACCTTGCTAGCAGCAGACCAGGACGGCGATAATAAAACATCAAATACGACTGGTGCTCCGGCCTAATAAAATGCCGCGTTTAGGAGCAAATGAAGCCCACAAAACCTTCGAAAGTACACCAAGAACCGAGCGGCTCGATTTCCAAAGCGCCCAAGAGGTTTAGGCGCACGCCGGCAAGTTTCCCCGCAGATGTTCTGCCCACGCACATAGACACCTTAAACACGCGCGCACCCGTCTAATAAAAGAACGGCCCCATCCAAGTAGAAAAATAAAAAAAGCCTCCTCCAAACATCACGGTTTAGTTCAAAGTCTACTTTTGCAGCAGCTTTTTCCCCCTTCAAAAAAAAACCCAACAAAACCCAGTGGATTTGAAAGTTCACCCCGAAAGCAAGGGGCTCTAACCAACACGTTGACACCGCTTCAACTCCCGCATTGCGAACAGCACCGCTAGAACGTATATACGTATACGTACTTGAAAGAAAAAAGGCCCCCTGAATTTATGTTGCATATCATTTTCCAGTAAAAGTCAGAGGTCAGAAGGTTACCAGTTTCTGCCTCAGCTCTGCAACAGTTTACTATTCCAGGCCCCATTTTTACTAGGCTACACTCGCGATGAAGTCAGCAACTTTTCTTTAAACAATAAAGCATCTCAAATACTTAAAATTCTATAAAGAGATGTTGTTCGCCGTGTTCGTTAGGGCCGTGTGTATAAAAAAATTAGAATATACTGGTTTGGTTTAAAAACTAATCTTGTTAACGGCAGACTTTGCAGTGCTAATCAGTACCGCTCAACCTTTTTTGGGAAACACAATTCCTTTCTTGTCTAACAGAACTTGAATGAAACATGATCATAAAACCCGATTTAAAAGTATATACCTATTGCGAGTTCAGAGTCAACTTCAATAAAGCGCTCTCTTTTATATTCAGATTAAGGATCCTTTTTAAATTTTAATTGCATTAAATTAACACTAAACCCACCGCAGTTGGTCTCTTCAGCAAAAGTACGAAGCGTTTAAACGACTTCTCGGAAAAAAAAACAGAATTTCAGCTTTTTAGACCTCAGAGCTTCTGAGACGGCGCTAATTATTTGTAGTATGGCCCACTTCCATTGCGCCAAGCTCGTTTCATACTCGTCCTGCCCAATCGGTTACTCAGGCACTCGAACAAAACATTTTTGCATTCCAGTAACTTGGAATTGAGTAAAAATAAAAAATAAAGAAAGAAAAGCACTGCTCAGGATTTCGTAAAACAGGCCAGCCAGCATCTCTTCTTTATACGCAGAGAAGTTTTCGATGGCATCTTTGAAACATCAGCGTGCGTTTCTGCAATCTTAATTACGTTCGCTTTTGAAGATTTCATCTTTTAACCCATTTGAACGAGGGGGGGGGAGGGGGCCACAACAAAAAAAGAACCCCCAACCCTTCTCATTGCTTATTTTTATTAAGCGTACTGCAAATTTGGTACATATGTTGCTCTAACGTGTGCCTGCTGGCAGGGTCGAAGAAATAAAGATGCCAATCCTTTTACCGGGAGGAGATGGGGGCAAAATAAAAAAACAAAAAAGTGTCAAAAAAAGGAAGACAGCCCTTTCTCGGCACACCCCCCCACCCCCGGGTACCTGAGCACATTGCAACATCGCAGAGCGAGTGACCGGTCCCCGAGCGCATCGGTGACCGCTCGCCGGCTAAGAAAGCGGGAGGGCTCCGTTCCTACCTTGCTCACTGCTGTTGTCCCCGCTGTGCGATGTGTGTCCCCCGCTGGAGGGTCCGGGGGTTCCCCCGGAGCGCGTCGACGCCGTATCATCGTGGTCTCTGTTCCAGGAGGGCTGAGGGGCCAAATAAAAAAAATAAAAAAAAAAAAGAAAGAAAATCAAAAGTTAAAACCTGAGATGGCAAAGAAGCGCCCGGTTCGCGTGCTCCTGGCAGAGCAGTACCCGTGCCCAGACCCACGGGCGAATACGTCCCCCGAATTATTCCGTATAGCCGGATCGCCACTCCCCCGCGCAAATAATACACCCTGGAATATGTTTACCATCTAAATAACCCCGATGCTTTATTACCACAGCAAACAGAAACATTCCCGGCGAGGCGGGGGGAGAGAGCGGAG
>NW_009648143.1:20500-25500 GCF_000708025.1 Charadrius vociferus | reverse complement strand
AAGCATCTCAAGTCTTAAGAGACTAGGAATTACATCTTTAGTCAGTTTATTAAACATGATGAAAGATTAGCTATCAAAGTTCATATGCAAATTCTTCCGAGATAACCGCGTTGAAAGCTGCATTATTTTTTAACCAGACACTACGCAGCCCCGCTTCCAAAAACATCTCTCTCCACCGAGGGAAGAGAGATCCAAAGCACAAAACCAAGTGTAATTTTTCTTCTCCTGACTATTTCAGCAAAGTTCCCCCGTCCACGAAAGCCGGGAGCCAAGTATAACATTCATCTCATCTCTCTTTTCTGTGTTTTTTGTTTTTTTATCTTCCAGGGAACTTTTAAGTCAACAAAGTCTCTAAACCGACAAGCAAACTCCCGCTCCTCCGACTACTTTTACATTAAATTGTTTCTGACAGTGACATGGCAAATATTATTATTTTTCATGCTACGAACCACCTCCCCTCTTTCGCAGAAATATTTCCAGTGCCAGCTACAGAGAAAACCCTTTGACAGTAGTCACGACGATCTATTCCTCCGCAGAAATAGAAATGCCTCCCTTATTTGTTTCCCTTCTCTGAGAAGTTGCGGTTTATCACTTGACGGGGCTCCTTAGCGATGATAGTGATTTTTTTTATTTTTTTTTTTTAAACTCGCTCTTAAGACGACTGCTGTAAACAGGAACAAATTCCACATCACCTTCTAATCGGAAATCCCACATTCCCGCTTATCGGGGGCGCAGGGAGAGAACCGGGATTTGCTCCCCGTTTCTTCAAATGAGCAACGCCCCTTGGAAAAACCGCCTGGCTCCCAGGTGGAAACCCACGACCCGAGCTCACCCGGAGCTGAGGAACTTGGGATGAGCCATGGGATCGCTGTGCCTCAGTTTCTACCGGGGGAACAACAAAAAAAAAAAAAACCCAAAAGAAACGAGGGGGGGGGGGGGGGGGAAAGAGGGCTGCACTTATCTACAGCGCGAATATTGTTGGGGGATTAAATTAATTAGTGACTGTAAAACACGTTGAGTTCTTCCAAAGGGAGACTTTAGAGAAGTGCAAAGTAATATAAATTAATCACTCCATTACATAGGCTGGCTCATTCCAGAGGAGGGTCTCAGCCACGTGGTCATGACAATAGTGTATAAATAAGGATAATGGCCCATTATGACTTGGGCTTATACATTAGCCACCATTTAGCTGAGAACGGACACTGCGGCGTGCACCGGGATGCACCGATAATCCCTTTTTTAGTAGCTTTTATCTTCCTCTTCCAAGCTCACCCCTGCCCCAACGTTCAACTGAAGCTTTCAGCCCAAATCTTTGCGAAACCAAGAGCACGCCAGCAAAATCGTGAAGAATACACCAGCAAAATCGCGGAGAACACACCGGCAAAATCAAGAATACACCAGCAAAATCGAGAAGAATACACCAGCAAAATCGAGAAGAATACACCAACAAAATCATTTCGGCATTTCGAGGCTGGGCTGTAAGTTCCCATGATCTAAACTGGTTTTGCACCACTGCCCTTCTCGTTGGTCAATAGTTTCTAGCGCCAAACCCACGGTTCGGCTGGTGACCGATTTGAGTCTCGGCCGCGTGACTGATTTAAAAGAAAGGAGGATTGAGGTGTCCTAACGCTGCACCACTTTTGAGGGCAACAGACCTTCTACAAGGGATGTTTTATCTTATCCCGTGGCGTTGGAAACACATTTCCTGACTTTTTTTTTTTTGGTTCTGAAGGTTGTTGAGTACTCCCGATAAAAGCAGGAGGAAAAAGAAAAGGGACAAGGGAAACAAGCAAGAAAAACATGTATCCAAATAAACCCAGAAGCACCGATTGCCTCCCATGACCATTACCAGGTGCTTCATCCACCTGGGGGATGCGCTGGGCTGAAAAGCCCAAGCCCCAGCAGGTACCAGCGCCAGGGCCCCATCAAAGGGAGGACCACGTTTGACGAGGCCTCCGAAGCGGTTATTGACTTGTGTCACGGTGAACATCAAGCCTTAATAAACAAAAAAAAGCTACAGACCAAGTTATTTGGTTAATGGCTAAATTGGAGAGTCGATATAAATAACATTACGTACACTTATTAGGGCAATCCAACAACAGCTGGGCTTTGAGTCAAGTTAACACTAATACGCAGCGGGGGAAACCACTGCCTTCTGCTTACGTTAAAGAATAAAATGGATTTTTTTGAGCATCAAGCAAGCAAAAGGCGGGAAAGTAAAAAAAAGAGGTCCTGGCCAAGGAACGAAAGGCTTGACCATAAGTACATAAATAAAAGAAATCGCTTTCTATTACAGGTGATAAAAATTGTACTCAGCATCTTTGGCGATATATCTTCTCAAAAGTTTTGCGAGCACAGCCCTCTTGTGGGCTCATTTGTGTTTGTGTAACAACTGGAGACGGGGAAGGGCTAATTCCTTTAGCTGTTGGCCGAAGCTCCGCTCCTCCAGGCTACGGGAGAATTGGCTGCAGGTATAATCATTCATCCCCTCGCCCTGGAGGAACCGAGCTGCTGCCAGCAATTTGTCAACATAATTTGGGCTTATTGTTTTCCTTCTGAAGTTTTATCTTATTTTCTTTTCTTAAATTAAATACTTATTCATTAGGAAAAAAAAAAAAAAAAAAAAAGTAATGCGTTACGTTTGAAATCTTCTTCAGCTTTTTCTTAACTCCGCCCTTTTAAAAACCTTCCCCCGGTCCTCTCCGGGGTAGTGACCCACCATGTTAGGAAATACTTCTGCTCACGGCGTGTGAGAACTCGAAGCGAAGAGGGGACTGCTTCCTAAAATCATCGCGTCCACCTCCTCCTAACTTTAACCCACCCATCTGGCAAGGATTTACTTTTTTTCACGTCGTTTAGGCCTCCGCTTGTTGGCGATACTGATGTCCCCAACCTCGCTTGGGCCAAACATTCGATACGGCTGCTCGATACCTTAAGTGTATAATCCATAGTAGCGATGCCGGAGCTAGAGCTACGTGACAGCCAGACCTGGGCTTTGCAAGCCACAAGCCTCAGCCCGCATCACTTCTGGAGGACATGGCTAGTCATAACCCTCAGGTAGTAGCCTGCTTCCCATCCTGCGTAGACGAATGTTTGCTAATTCTCCCTTCATTGGGAAGAAAACCTTCAAAAATACCAATTGGTAAGCAGGACTAAAAACATACTTGGACAACGTGAAAAATATCAGGCTGTGTACTCCCTAGATTCCACGCGTATACGTTGTTTATGCCAATCTCTTGTCAAGCGCGGACTTTCAGGGACCGTGAAACCCACGGTCGTGACTACTTTGACTTTCCAAGAGGACCCGCTCATGGCTTTGCCATCTCAACATCTCCTGGTGGTGGCCGCCAGCCAGCGATCCTACCTCCCAGCCTGCCAAAGCCAGGCGAGGACATCACGACCAACACCAAGTGTGGGGGGGTGTCAGAAGAAACGATACGTGCAAGAACCAAAAAATGCTGCAAAAGAAGACGCTTTTTAGTGCCAACAACTCTTCCGTGGACTGCGTCGCGCTACTTGGATTCAGCGGCGAGTTATTTTGAACAGAACAACCACCAAGGCGCAAACGCCAAGTTGGGATGGGAAAGAGGTGCTCCAAATCTAGAGAAATAAGGTCGCTGAAACGACAGACGGGCGATAACTCCGCCTGCAATGCAACAGCACGGCGAGGGCGACTCTGGCACAGATGGAAACCTTTGCAGCGTTAGAGGCGGCAGGGCCCGGCGAGCTCAAAAGCCGAAGAAACTCTGCGCAGAAGTCTTAGCTCTGACCTGGATTCCCTTCCCAGCCCCAGAAAAGTCGTAAGCTTTCTATCTTTAGTTTCCCCTTGTTTCAAAGAAGGGTAAGGCTCTTCCCTGACTCTTCCCAGCCGTGCAGGAAAAAAAAGAAGACGTAAGCTGTCTTTCTGCATGCAACACAGGACGGTTTCCCAGACAAATAGATAAAAGGAAATGAGAGTGGGTATCAGAGCCAAGGATGGAAAACTGGAAATAAACAGGACTTTTGCCACCGCTTTTCACAAGGCGAGGATTTCACCTGCAGGGACCCGAGGCACAACCAACGTTGCACAGCGCAAAGATCATCGAACCAACGTCCACCAAACGATGCGAGGTCTCTCCATGAGCCCCTGCCATCACCATCCGTCGCTGAACCCACTCAGGTTCAGAGAAGGAGCTAACATCTCTGCAGCACGACACCGACTGTGTACCCACGTAGGTATCCCCACAGCCTTCTGCTCCCCCCCCTACCCTCAGAGCACGGGGGAGAAGAAGGAATGGCAGGGAGAGGAGAAGAAAGGGCCCGAGAGCCCCAAACAGCCTGAATGGAAAAGAAAACACGAGTGCAAAAGGACAGGGCGATAGCGCTTTCCAAAGGAAAAAGAATAATTAGAAGCAGCAAGCACAAACCACAAAAAAATAAAGGAGAACGAAATGGAGATCATCAGACTGGGTGGGACGTAAAGACAAAAAGGAAGGGGGAAAAACCACAGCTCTTCTCTTCCAGGAGGCACCAAAGCCCCGTCAGTTCTGCAGGGGCAAGACTTTGGTAAAAAACCCACTTGCGCGTGTTTGCATGCGCAGGGGGACGTGTGCTGTCGCAGAGACACCCCCCCAAGCCCAGGCTGCCTTCTGCCAGAAGCCCGGTCCCACCACCTTCTGCTGAAATCAAACCTGCCGCGCTTGGGGGAACCATCTCCAAAGTCCCTCTAGTGCGGGGGGGGACGGGACACGACACAACAGCGTGGGCAGCCGGACTTTCTCTTTGAGAGAAGACTCCGGAGCCACCCAAAATCACCTCTGGTATTATAAGCAAACTTCTTCGGGGCAGTCACACCTCAGGTTTTGCTTCTTGCACTGGTGGTTGCTGCGATGGACACCCAGGAAGCCTGAGCAGCAACGGCGTCCATCGCGGTGGGCCTTCCTTTTGCTTGACCTTACTCCATTCCTCTTTTTTTTTTTTTTTTTTAATTTCATCTCAACATAAAACCCCCCAGGCCCAGC
>NW_009648143.1:9777-20256 GCF_000708025.1 Charadrius vociferus | reverse complement strand
TTTTTTTTTTAATCTCATCTCGACAGTAAACACCGCCTGCCCAGCCAGGTTCCCTGAGCCAGCCGACGGTGATGCAGGCTTTTTTTGTCTCCCACACAACAAACATTGACTGGTACTTTCTATTTCGAGCAACCCCCGCATTGTAAACCTGTCCCCTCCCTTTGATAAGAGCCCCTATCACCAGATAGCGTTAATCCCCATCCCTTTCTCGACACAAGGAAACGCAGCTTCGCGGTCAGGGTAGATGAAATCACTGCTCCACGTAGATTTTTTTTACTTTTTTTTTTTTTTTTTTCCAAGTCTAACATGGTGCAGAAGCACACACAGTCAGCCCCAAACGACACCGCTATGTCCCGAAGGCTGGCGCGCAAGGCCTGGAGGTGCGATAGTCCTCCTCGCCTCCTACTGAATTTAAGAGAGGATTTCCAGCGTCTTTCTAGACGGGGAAAAAAGGCCTTCAGAGACAAAATAAAAAGTTTCCTGCTCAATATTTCGTGTAATGATTCCTCCAAAGGTGTAAACAGGAAAAACGCCTCACCACTTAGCCAGAAAACGAGCGTCTGCCATCCCTTCCTTTTATTGCATTTACGTGTTAAAAGTCATTTAGAAGGGGATGCGCCAGATGCTCGGGTCCGAACGAGACGGCGCGGGCTGTCAGAGGTCCTGAGCCCGACCTGCCCGGGCAGATTCGGGGCGAGTGGGAACCCTTGAGCTCTCCCCACCCCTCTTCTCCCCTACCGGGGGCTCGGCGGGAGCCGGTGTGTTGGAGAAATCCACGCTTAGGGCAAACCCCACACCTCTAAGCGTTCCCCTTAGAGATTTTTGGGCGGTGGTATCTTTTTGGGAAGACAAAAAATTAACCCGCCGGGGCACCCGCTGAAGGCCATACGTCATCTCAGCTCCGTCGCGAGCGAAAACGCCCGGCGTATGTCACAACTATCAAATGGTCTCTTTAGCTAACTGACAACAGACGCCGTTCGGAGTCAGCGTATTTTGATTGCGGCGCATTGTTAGCAGCGTTCAAGAGCCCACTCGCCTCGCGGTGTTGTTCAACACCAAAATTAAATTGTGGTGTAATTAGCTTCGCTCCAGCTACACCTTTCCGTCTGAACGGACGCGATACCTGCACAGGCCGCGCCGGGCATAAAACGTGTTCCTGATTATAAAGCGTTTGCTTAATCTCGAGGGCGCCGCCTTGTTTTTTAAGGCTCTCTGCAAGTCACGCACTCTGGTACGTGCTGCCCGTTATCTCCAGAAGGCTTAAAACTGGAATCCCCGTGATTCACATTTTCCAACGCTCGTGGCCAAACCCTTCCGCGGATCAGCTCCTCCGCTTTCTACCATTTCACAACACGCCGAATCTGCAACCGAGGCAAAAGCGGCCGAGCTGCCTGGCTCCGCCAGCCACGTGCCAGCCAACCGGTGGCCACAAAACCCGCCGAGCCCGGGCTACGGGTTGAGCTCCAGGGATGGTTTGCCAGGCTGAGGTGGCCGTGGCTCCCCGCCGCCTCCACCCGCTCATTGAGGGATGGCTTGGAAGCCCGGCCGGCTGCCAGAGTCACCCGAAACAGTTGGGCTGAGAAGTCCCCTGTGGCCTCGCTGTGCCTCCCAGGGAGGTTTCGGAGATCCCCATGGGGTTCCCAGCAGCGTCAGGCTGGTGGCACGGCCCCAGGTGGACCCATACCTCGGGATGAGCACAACGTCCGCCACCCTGCAAACGCTTCCAGTCAGCCCCGCACCTCTGCTCCTTCCGCAGAAGTTACTGGCGGCGCTGCTCCTTACTCCTTCCAGCGCTTAAGTTTATCCCCTCCCTCCTTTAAATACATTTGAAAAGTGGTAATTACGCCGAAGAGAGCAGAAGTGGCCGAAACCAAAGCACAAAGCCACCAAAAGCAACTTTCACCGTCAGCCTTTCGATTCAGCGTAGCGCTTCCCCATGACCCCAAACAGAAATGCTTTGCTTTCTTTCCGCTGTGTTCGTTAAGCTCTTCACAGAGTGACATAATTAATTACTTTAACGTCTCCCTTCTTGTTCTTATACGTCTCCCATACCTTGCTATCACTATATGACATGTAAATTAAAGTCTCAACCCCACCTGGCGACAACGGCAAAGTAGAAAATCTGAGTTCTCAATCATCTGGCCCCAAAACCTCAGTGACAGACACCCGGGAAGAGCATCTGCATGCCCCCCCGCCACCTCGCCTGTTGCCGTCGGCGGAGCGGCGGTCCCCATCCCTGCCCCTCTCCGGCATCACTGCGCCGGTTCTCACCCAAAGGATCTCTCAAACACTCGCCTCTGCGGACCAAAGCCCGGCTCGAGGCACGCACGTGCGTTTCCGAACAAAATGAATCCTCCCTGCGCGTACGAGTCACGGGGATACCCTCGCTCTGGCTTTAAGTAAAAACAATAATGAAAAAGAGATCTCTTGCAGGGGTTGTGCGAATGTAGCAAGATGTGGTTGTATACACCGCACTTCTTCCCCAAAGCTGTGCCGCAAAGCGCTGCCACAGGTCTCACGGACGTGGGAAAAGCGCGGCGACGCTCCCCTAGTAGGTAGAAGCCGCGCTAGTAAAACTCGCTTGTGCGAGAGGGAGGAGAGCCAGGAGCCTCCCGGGGTAACACAGCTGCAGAGTCTGCCGGGCAGAGAGGGGCAAAGGAGGCAAGGGAAGAGCACGGTGGCCACGCTGCCTCTGGAGTGCATGGGCAGCCTGCTCCGGGCACCTCTTCCTGAGCATCCCTGCCAACACCGGGCACCTCTTCCCAGATATCCCTGCAAACAACAGGCACCTCATCCCAAGCATCACTGCAAACACTGGGCACATCACCCCAAGCATCCCTGCAAACACCGGGCATCTCATCCCGAGCATCTCTGCAAACAACAGGTACCTCTTCCTGAGCACCCCTGTGAACACCGGGCACCTCTTCCCAAATATCCCTGCAAACAGTGGGGGCCCCGTCCCAAGCATCCCTGCAAACACTGGCCACCGCATCCTGAGCATCCCTGCAAATACCAGGCATCTTATCCTGAGCATCCCTGCAAACACCGGGCACATCATCTCAAGCATCCCTGCAAACACTGGGCACCTCGTCCCAAGCATCCCCGCAAACACCGGGCACCTCTTCCCAAATATCCCTGCAAACAATGGGCACCTTGTCACAAGCATCCCTGCAAACATCAGCCACTGCATCCCGAGCACCCCTGCAAACACCGGGCATCTCATCCCGAGCATCCCTGCAAACACCGGGCATCTCATCCCGAGCATCCCTGCAAACACCAGGGATCTCGTGCCAAATACCTCTGCAAACACCGGGCACCACGTGCCAAATATCCCTGCAAACAGTGGGCACCTCGTCCCGAGCATCCCTGCAAACAGTGGGCAGCGCCAAGAAGCCGCCTGCCGCCAACTCGCCCGTGCGCTTGAAAGGCTTCTCTCCCCGTCGCTGTCACCCTCCCGCCGCGGTGATGCCCAACGGCGTCACTCAGCCGCCGAGCCCCTGTTCACGTCAAGCGCTGCCCAAAAACCCCGCACAAACACAAGCGAAGGAGAGCGCCAAGTCGTGCCTTCCAACGGCCTCATGGTGACATGGCTGTACCCGTCACCGAAACACGGCTGCGGCCGGGATGTGGCGGAACTACTCCCCGGTAACACCGCACAACAGTCCGCAGGAGAAATTGTCTAAATGACAAACCGCGGGGACGCTCCCCTCAGCAAATACCTGCCCAGCTCTACCTACGCAAAGGGCCCTCGGTGGCGCGGGGGTGAGCAGACCGAGGCCACCGTGGCACGTTCCGTCCCTGCGCCTGCACCCCGAGGAGCCGAGGGGTCCTCGAGCCTAAAACCAAAGTGCCACCTGCTGAGTCCCCGGCACTTCTCCTTCCCACGGAGTCCTCCCAGGGGGCTTTCTAGCAAGGGGCTGACCACGGTTAATACTCAGCTCGCCGGATTAAGCCGCGTCTCGGCAAGCAGTCACCGCGCACGGCGAGAGCACGCGCTTTCAGGTGGACACTGAGCATCAGCAAGCAGGTGACACTCCACCCGAGACCAGGGACATCTCTGCACATCCCACCCCAACGCCGTGGGGTGGGTACCGCATGGACAGCCTAAGCCGGGGGGCCAAGACTTTCATGTCCACGGCGAAACCACCGCTTGCCCTGCTTGGGCGCGGGGCGAAACGCCGATGAGACGGAAGCCCTCGCGTGCCAGGCTCCAGACGTGTGTTTGGGCCACCTCTATCGGCGCAGGCGGCCGTAGCCCCGCGCCCCGGCACACGGGACGGACAAAGCCGCGGAGTTTGTCACCCGCCGCCCTTCCCCGCTCCTCCCCAGAGCTACGCCGGCCTTAAATGGAGCTTTTTAAAGCCAGCGTTAAAAACGCCGGCGACGAGCCGACCCCCCTCGGTAACAACAAAACCGGCCCAAAAACCTACAGCCCGAATGAATGAGAAGAAAATTGCAAGGTAAAGTTTGCGTTCCCTGAACGCGTGCCAGCTGCGGGGATCTTAGATTACACCGATGCAGCTTTCCAAATCTGAAATACAATCATTTTCTGTATTAAGGGCCCAGTCACCCTAATGGAGGCATAATTAGGCATTGATGCCATGCCCATACGAGAGAAGCTTGAAAAACTTAAATAAACTGTGAATGGCAGGATTAATACCGCAGCTTTTCATTTTGTACAGCTGTTTGAATACAGTACACTGCCTGTGATGGCATCAGCTGTTGCTTTACTCCGGGTCAGTATTTCTGAAGTTAAAACAGGCAGTGCTTTTAAGCAAACGAAGAATTCCCCCTCTTATTGTTGGCCTGTTTATTTCGGCAAAGAGGGTCTGGATGCATGTTTGCTTTATATTAAAAAAAAGAAAAAAGAAAAAAGAAGAAAACAATAAAGAAAAAGGCAAACTGCAAACAAAATTAGCTGGCCGGATCCAAAGCCCGGTGACGCTAATAAGAGAATTTTAATTTACTGCGGTGGCCTTTCAGGACGGAGGAGTGAGTAATGCAGTTTTGGAGATCATCCGCACAAGTGGGAATATCGTATAGATGCCTGGAGAGTCCTTGAGAAAATAGCTCACCTCGGCCCCGATTGAAGAGGAAAGACAATCCTTTGGTGAAAGAGAATTCTGTATTTCTAGGAAAGGCTCCAATGGCAAATCGCTCGCTAATGCAAGAAGCCTTGTAAATTTTTAGTATGAATGGAAGGGGCAGCGGCAGGAGCGTGACGCGGCGCGGCGTTCGCGGCTTAGCCAGTAAAAAGTAAATAAATAGGTTACTTATAAGCTCTAGAAGACACCCGAAAACACCTCCAACAACTCAAGCTCAGCGAACTCCACGCAAGACTATAAAACAGCTCCCAAAACGACCTCGCCGTTATTTTCTTTTCCCCAGGTAAATCAGTTCTCCTACAAGTTCATTCCCAATCCTTGGGTTTACGGTTGGAAGTATCAGCTGAAAAGAGCTAATCAAGACTTCCTCGCCGCCTTTAAAAACTGCCTTATCGGCGGTCGGGGAAGAAACTATACCCGGGCAGGGAGTGCGTCGGGACAGCGAACCACCACGGCGAAAAGAAAAGCCCTGAGGTTATGGGGCAGGAGGACCGATCCCAGGAGGATGGTCCTAATGCCACCTTCACCCGGGAAAAAGCCACCCCCAAACCGCAGCTTCCCCTCCTTTTGCCCGCACCACCTCGGCCCCATCCGAGCCCCAAATCCCACGCACCGTAAAAGCTTTGCCATATTTTATTTATTTTTTTTTTTCCCCGGCGTTCCAAACAATATCGCTCTTGAGCTGCGGGAGCCAGAGGAGGGTGCGGAGCCCCGGTCGGGGCGATGACGAACGCCGGCGGTTAATTGCCGCTGCGGAGATGAATATGCCTAATGAAAAGCTTACCTAAAGCTGGCGGGGGAGCCAGGGCCCGGCCGGCCGAACCTCTCCAGGGCGGCGGGCACGAGGCCGCCAGGACGCTGGGGGAAAGACGAATTAACTAAAAAGTTAATGTGGATGTTCTCATTGAAAAGAAAAGTGGCCTACTCCAAAGGGGATTAGGCTAAAGTGAACTAAGGCCACTTTACTTCTGAATGAGAGCATCCACACAATAGTGCAATGCACTTTAACTAATGCACTTTAATTTTACACCCAATCAATTTGTCTTACCTCTCCTGAGTGTCCTTGTGGGGACAAACCCGGAGATTCATCGAGTTTTGAAGCCGGGCGGGAACCATTAGATCAACCCATCTCGCTTCCCGCGCGTGATGGGCCATCGCCTTTCACAGTTATCCCTCTATTGATCCCCCAAACCTATGGATGACTAACGGATAACCTCCGACACGGGGGGAAAAACCCATTCCTTCAACGGGGCGCCCCGCCTGGATTTGAAGACACTCGCAAAACACGAAGCCGCTCGCAAAACAAAAAGCCACCATGACTTTTGGCAGCCCGTCCCGCCACCGACAAAAGTTAAGAAGGGGCAAATTTGGGCTCAAATCCATTTATTTCCATCCACGCAAGTCAGCAAGGAAATGTCAGTCTCTGTATTACAATTTTTAAATATATATATATATATATTTATTTTTTTTTTAAATTGCAAACAGGCCTTTTGCTTTCAGGATAAACTCTGATTTTTATTTTTTAATTTTGAAATTCAACTTGCCAACGTTTAAATTTTGAATGTTCTACCGACGAAACTCAACCCCCCTTTTTTCCAAAATCCAGTAACCCTCAGAAACCACTCGCCGCCCGCGCTATCACCTTCGTCCGCACAAGGACCCACCTGAGCCCGAAATCTCCGTGCCGCTCTTTACCTCCCCGACGTATACACCCGAAAATAAATAAATGAAGCCACAACGGCAACGACAGGGGGGGGAGGGGGGAAACTCGAGGAGTCGAGGCTGCAGAGGCGACGGGGATGCCCCGTGCTAGCAGCCCCTTCGCTAACAGAGACCAGACTGCCGCAGAAGGGTCGAAGCTATCCAGGGATGTCACCCAAATTAAACAAAAAAAAAGGAGTCCCGAGGACAGCGGCCTGCAGGGATTCTGCTCTCACCTGCACTCCAAGGCTGGGTTACATCTCTTTTTATTTTATTTTTTTTTCCCCCCCTTTTTAAGGTAGGAAAAGGGAAAAGGCAACCACGCTAAACACGCCAAAGAAGAGCTGAACCAACTGCCCTTAAGTCACGTTATAGAATACGAGCGCTGGGTTAGATACGGGGCCGTAAATCGGCGACAGAAATACACTCAAACCAGGGAAAACACAACACACAGGAGTTACCCTCTCCCAATATTGCTGCGACTGCAAGGAAAAAAAAAAAACCAAACCAAACCAAAAAAACCCAACAAATATAAACTCTAATTTCCAAATCAGTCAAAGTCCTCTCCGAGGAAGCGTGCATGGAGGGAGGGAGGGAGGGAGCACGCCGAGGACAGGAGGTGACACTGCAGCGCACCCCGCTCTCTCCATCTCCCACACGACCTCCACCGGGAAACGATTCCAGAAACCTTCAAAAATTTTAACGACGGCTTCGAGACAACCCTCTCCTCTTTTCTTTTCTTAAATTTGTTTAGATTACACAAGATAGCTCCTCGCCCCGTGCTCATGTGACCGAAAAAAAAAAAACCCACCCAGAAACAACCAAAAAACCCCAAACGCAGAAATGCGAAACAAAACAAAACAAAAAAGATGCCCTAATTCGAAGAAGCTGTGCCGGATTTTCGCTGCTTTTTAAAGCAGTATTTATCAGCACGACCCACGCTTACTCATTCGGATTGAGCGTGATATAATCTGATTTTTTTCTGTGCTAACGCTGCCGTAACTCTCCTGTGGGCAAAGCCCATTCCCTTCATTGCTACCTGCGGACGACTCGAGACAGAAAGCCTCAACTCGAGGTAAAACTCTTTTTTTTTTTTTTTTTCCTACAACTGCCTCGCCAACCTCCAAGTTGCCCCAAAATAACAAATCTGCGGGTCCCTGATGCACGGACGCCGCGAGGTCCCGCTTACGGGAACCCCTCGGGATACGCTCCCAAAATGTTTCGGATGAGTTCCAGGGTTACCTGGGGTTTAAACTCAGCTCTGTCGGGTTTGGTTATCGACAAGGACGCCAAAAAAATTTAGGAAATTAAAGCATCCTTTGCAACAGAAGGGAACTTTAGTTTGAAAAGCTTCACACAGAAGTCGGGCAAACTTAAGGAAAGCAACAAATATCATACCCCGCTGAAAGGACAGAGCCGTTTTGGGCTCTTGAATCATTTAATTAAAAAAAAACCCCAAAAACCAAACAGCCCAAACCCGCAAAGATTCCTGAATTGAAGAAAACATATTCCATCTCAGATCTACTTAACAACGTATTTACTGGCTTAAAGAAACGGAGAGCGAAGAAAACCTTATTTTGCTAATACAATTTCAGCCACAGAGTTTCGGATGAGAACAGGTCCAGAATATAAATTACCGCTTTCTATCTCTACATTAACGAGTCTGTCAAACTTGGCCGTGGGAACAACTCCTAAATATCACCGCAACAACAACAACAACAACAACAAATTACCCGAAAACAAACAAAAAAGGGTTCACTGGCTCAAGGTGGCATAAAGTCAGCGGCAGAAAATTAAATTTTGAGTCTTTAAAATGTTATTTTGTTGGTCCTCCTCAAAGCCCGACGGGGCTGTAACTCTTTTATTACGCAGAAAGGAGTTCTACCTGCACCCTCTGCGCTGCATCTATTATTTTGATGCCTTTTCCTCCAATATGGGAGTAAATACACCAAAGGCAGCAATATTCTTAGTTCCTCCCCACCTAAAACCATACACGGTTCCAAAATACCTGCAAAGAAGTCCCCAAGTAAAACAGCATTTCTTGGTATGATTTCCCCCCCTCCAACGCATTATTTTTGCATTGGCTGCAAGGTGTAGCTGATATATTTGAAGTATTTGGGAAAGTTAGTCCCGTCACAACTGGTCGATGCCCTAAACAACCCATCCACCTTCAGCTACGCTACATATTGCGTTCCAGTTTATGATTCTTTCTTTTCCAAGAAGTAATTTTTCCATTTTTAAAAAAAAAAAAATTTAAAAGCTGCCGTCTCTCCGCATTTTGTTTAGAGAAACTCTGCAACCGCGCGCGTTAAAAAAAATAAATCTATTGCAACATAACTAGAAGTGTTGCTTTATTATATACATATATATATATGATATACTATCGCCCAAGAAGGGCCATCTAAAACGCCACAGTTGCAAACATTTAAGGCTGTAACAAAAACGACTGCGACTCCAGTATCAGTTTACTATCCTTCAACAATTTCCCTGACAGTGGAGTCAAATAATGTTGAATTATGGACCTTCTTACAGGAAGTCTTATTTCACGTTCATTTTTTGATCGTTTCCCCTCCTAGTCCCTATAGGAATTTGGCTCCTTGCCGATTTGCCTTTAAAAGCTCCTGCGCACGTAATTGGCTTGCGCGTTATTAAATGATAATTTTTGTCAAGCAACGCTACCGCCGATTTGCTCAACAAGTTTATTTTCCGTAAGAAAGTACTGGTTTGTCCCCATAAAAATCCATCTTGTGCTGCTAAGGCACTTTATTCGAACGCGGTGGCTACTTTACACCGTATTTGCCCTAAAGGGCTTTCTAAAGGCTTTCTGTAGCCACACTCTTCTTGCCCGGGAATTTTACAGTTGGGACCAGAGCACCTGGGTGCCAAGGTGACGTGGCTTCAA
Organism: Charadrius vociferus; assembly: GCF_000708025.1. NCBI lineage: Eukaryota > Metazoa > Chordata > Aves > Charadriiformes > Charadriidae > Charadrius > Charadrius vociferus. Next base: position 10,548 of record NW_009648143.1, on the reverse strand, counting down.
GAAAATAACCCCACAAGAATATTTTAGGATTCCCTACGAAACCAAACGTTTGCTACCTACCTACAGATGAGTCTTTGGGGTTTTGTTTTTTGGTTTTTTTTTTAAATCGGAGGGAGTTTTCCCAGCCGCATCACGCCAACAGCTGTGTTTTAAGTCTTTCTGGGCTCCCACAAACATTTGCAAATTTAAACATGCAAATGTTTGAAAAGCTAATGATTTTTTTTTTAAAAAAAAAAAAAGAAAGGTTTATTTTGAAACTTTGTGGATGGGCTCAATCCTTCAGCTAGGAGGGTTTTAGGGTTTTGGGTGTTTTGTTTTAAAAAATTCCTGAGGCCTGGTTGTTCTCACCTTCATTTATTCCCAGTAAAAATCCCAAATTTGTACTTCTGTAGCCGGACTGGTAAACAACGACCTTGCGGGTCCCGGCCCGGTCGCGGCGGTGGCAGAAGGATGCTATTTGAGTGCCCTACTGCCACCGAGCTCCTTAAATCCCTGAACCAGGGTTAGCGCTACAGGGCTTCGCTTCCCCAAAAAAAAAATAAATAAAAGAATCTTAGCGTTAGCCTCACGCCTTTCCATAGGCACTGCCACTGGAACGAAGAAATGAGGGGAAACCGATAAATTTTAAACAAACCCAACAACAAACCCAAACTGTTAAGCGCAACCTTTGCCAGCACGACGTAAGAAAACGGAATTAAACCCGTCGTAAAAGCTTTTACGCGCTTATTCCTTTCGCTCCGCAGCCCCGGGGGGGAGGCGGCCCCTCTCCCC
>NW_009648143.1:9083-9441 GCF_000708025.1 Charadrius vociferus | reverse complement strand
GACACGACAGACGGAGGGGACACGGACACGACCCCTTCCCCCCCGACAACCCCAAAACTTCATTTCTTTAGCTTTCGCTTTAATAAAATAATGATTCGTTGGGAAAATGGGGTATAAATCTTCATTTTGGAGGCAATTAAAGTGTTGATTTCATTCGTGCCCCTGAGCAATTCTTGTAATTTGCTCAAATAGCTTTATGTACCCAGCACTCCAGAGCTTTTAGAAACCCATTTTCTAGTTAGACTTGTTGGATTACAATTTTTATTCAACGGCAGCGAGCCGAGCTCCCCCCACCTCGACCCTCGCTGTAGGGGCTCCCCTCGTTTTAACGCATTGCGCGGGGATGATGCTAACAACC
>NW_009648143.1:4953-8799 GCF_000708025.1 Charadrius vociferus | reverse complement strand
CCCACCCCTCCCGGCAGCATCACACCCCCCCACCTCCTCCCCCGGTCCACCGGGCATCTCCCGACCGCACCGCCCTCCGCAGTTTTCCCCTTTCGGAACAAAATTGGGAGGTGGGGAAAAAAACCCCAAAACAAAACAACCAAACCCCAAACCACATCGGCGCGCATAAACCCCCCTTTGAAAAAGTTCACGCCTCCCTTCAAGCCTTCCCCCCCTCTCCCCCTTCTCCAGGCACCACCAGCTGCCTTTGGCACAGAGGAAGAAAATATTTTAAGATAAGTGGCCCGGGCTGCGATGCCACGCACCTTTCTGTGGGGAATCTTTAAAATAACTCCCCGGGCTGCCTGGGACTGGTGATAATGGGAAAGCGGGTGAGGAAACTCCTGTCTGCTTGACTGCGCCTTGCTTGAACAAAAGGAAACCTCCAGAGTCGGGAGCTGATTACTCCCTAAGTCTGTATTTACGAAGCTGATCAGCGAGAAGAAAGAATTTAAGGGTTGTTGTTTTGTTTTGGTTTTTTTTCAGTCGGGGATTTTGTGTGTCCCCTCTCTCGCTGTCACCATCCCCACCCCCGGTTGGGACAACGCAACGGGACCGGGAAAACCCTTCAATTTTACTCAACTCCGGGGGGGTGGGGGAAACCCCAAAGACAAAACCCCAACCAAATCTCAGCCGATTCCATCATCCCGGAGCTTAATTTAGCTCTGGGCACCTCCTGAATGTCGCTCCCGGGAAAAGCAAAGCTAAAGCCCAGTGGAGGGGACAGAGGCGGGAGAAGGGGAGGGCAGAGGGGACAGCCAGCTTTTCCCAGCTCATCCCCAGTTCCCACCTCGGCTTTAAAGGTTTGAACCAGCCCAGGCAAAACCGGGACACCGGCAAAAGCCACGCAAGGTTTGCTTTGGGGGTTCGGAGATTTTGATTTATTTAATTTTTCTTTTAAAAAAGAGAGGGGTTGAAAACTTGGAAAGATCAAGGGAAATAATTTAAAACCCAGGGCCCGTTTTATTTTCTCTTCTTTTTCTTTTTTTTTTTCCTTTTTCTTTTTTCTTTTTTTTTTTTTTTCTATTAAGTAAAATAAAATGGGCGCGTTTGCAGCAGGCAGGCGTGCACAAAGCAATGTTCACTGAAGTCTAAAAGCGTTCGGCCAAGGAAAACTGACAAGACGGACTAATGAACCGTAGAGACGGGGAGAAAATAGCCAGTATTTGCTAGATTTCAAACCCTCTCCGTCTTCCCCAGACCACCTATCTCGGATTTTATTCCGATTTTGGGAAACGGCTCCAGCCCTTCCTTTTCCTTAAGCCAGCGAGAAGCCAGCGATCCCCCGCTAACCGCTCCTACGATTGTAAAGGGTAAATAAAATCAAGACAAAAATTAAAAGCGACAAGAAACAGGTCGAGTTTGCAGGCGATGCTTTTACAAGCTCATCTCGCCAGGTCGAATCCGGGAGCAAGCCTTAATGAAGCAATAATAGCCACATTATTCAAAAATTTTCATTTCGATGGAAATTTATCTAAAAGGGACTTAATCATATGCAAATAATAAAAGGAGGCGTAGTGACCCAAGCGAGCGATCTGCATACAAATTTCAGCGTGTGCGGCGTTGGCGAGATCATACCTGATCTGTTAGATTTGCTGATCTTGTTATGTCTTCACTGTCCGATTTTGATCCGCCCTCTCTATCGTCTATGACCAAATCGATAGGCATTTTTCCTTTCAAACAGCTAATATACCGGTGGCAGAAATTGTCACATAATTCGTGTACCTATATTATGACAGAGGGTTGGTTGGGTTTTTTTTTAAAAAAAAAAAAAAGAGGGAAAAGAAAAAAAAAAAGAGGAGGGGGGGGAAAAAAGGAAGAAAATATAATCAGGAATACATAAGTAAAATTGACAAGTGCAACCAGTCTCCCCCCTTCACCCCTGTGACATCAAAAGTCCTAAATAGGGGAAACACACTGCAATTATCCCCCCGAGACCTCTAGACGCATCCAGAATTAGGAATAACTTTCTTTTCTCGCAAAATAGAGATATCCCAGAAAATTGACAGTGACAAGATGATTCACAGGCTACAACATATTCAACACCCGTGTTAAATTCATCTGCTCCCGGAGCTGTGGCCATTAGAGAGGTGACCTGCATGGGTGACATTTAAGGTAAACTATTTAATTTCATCCAGTTATTTCATCATAAACCCTTTCCAAAGGGGGATGAGGACAGCAAAAAGGATTGGGAAAAATATAAATAATAATGATAATAATAATAATAAAAAATAAATAAAGCCCGACGCGCTGGGCTGAAATACATTACAGGCATCCCTGCCCTGAAATCCCCAGTTGCTCCGATAGACTCGTACCTGAGCTGCCTCGATTAACGGGCAGATTTTAACACATTTCGGGTAGAGCGAGAACAACCTGCCAGTGGCGGTTAGATAAAGTGGCTGAGGCTGCCGAGAAACTTTTCAACTATTTAAAAACCTCTCAAAATGTTTATTTTTAGGAGAAAGGGAATTCTCTTCTAGGCCAGCTATCAATGACACGTAAAAAATCCGCAGGAAACCAGAGCGCACTTCCAATTTAACGTGAGCTCGGGTGACACCGCCTTCTTAGAAATTAGCATTCTCCCTCCTAAGATTTCTAAAATAGCCAGGAACAACAAAAAAAAAAAAAAAACCCACCCAAAAACCCAACCCCAAAGCCACCCCGCATTTAGGCTGCAATCTCTTTCTTCTGCTCGGAGGTGTACAATATTCCCAGGAACAAGAGACAGACAGAACTATCAACTCTGCTTTGTCTCTGCAAAATGTTACAGGACAATCCGTGCCCTGAGCCTGACCTGCAGATGGCTCTTAAGGAAAGAAAAAAAAAAAAAAAAAAAGAAAAAAAAAAAAAAAATAAATTAATAATTCCCCCATCCCAACTAACTGTAACCGAAGTCTCTTCCACCGCTGAGAAAAAATAACTTTTTTTTTTTTCTTTTTTTTTTTTTCTTCCCCCCAAAATCCCAATTTCAGGGGGGTTTGGCCGAACCCACCGTTTCGAGTCTCATCTGCGGCACCACAGAACTGCAACTATTTATACAAAGCCAGCAAAGTATTACAATGAACACAAGGCCTGGGCGTTTGAGAGCCCGGTTTTAGAGGCTGAAATTGTAATTAAACTGCGAAGAGAAATGGACGCCAAGATTGGTCTTGACACTAATTACCAGAAAGAAAGACATTTATGCAAATTTACCAGAAGCCTGAACTTCAGCGGTACTGAAACGGAGGAAGGAGAAAGAGAGAGGGAGAGACAAAAATTACCTTCTCTAATTCCAACAGATGAAACCTTAATACTTGTATGGCTTGAATCATCTGCAAAGACACAAACAAGACGAGGATTTATCTCGTTCCTGGATTTGGGGATATTTCCCACAGCCGCCCCTGCCGCACTTTGTAGCTTGACTTTTCTCTAGTAGTAAATAAAAAGTTGTTTTGATTTATGGCAATAACACTAAAACTTAATAGCGGTGGCTTTGTGCGCTGTTTAACGAGAAGCGATCTCGAGAGTTAACCAAAAAAAAAAAATTAAAAAAAAAACAACCAACCACCACCCCAACCAACCCCCAAACCCCCCATTGCAACGAAGCGACTAAATTATACGGATCATAAACGTTTCTTTAAAAAACAAACCCAAACAACCCTCTAAACGCCAGCGCCGGCTCCTCGCTTTGTAAAAGCGGGGAGCACAACTCCTACGGCAGGGGGGGGAGGGGGCAAAATATTTGTTTACCCTGAAGGGAAGGGGGCAAAAAAAAAAAAAATAATAATAAAGAAAGGAGAAATAAGACCTCATTTTTGGTGAGTTAAC
>NW_009648143.1:0-4864 GCF_000708025.1 Charadrius vociferus | reverse complement strand
GGGGGGGGTTTAAATAAATAAATAAATGGGAAGGGAAGGGAGGGTGGCGGGGTGGGGGTGGGGGAGAGGAAGAAGTGTTGTTAACTCTTACCAAGTTATCCAGTTCAGGATTAGAGGAAAAGAGGGGTTTCTCTGCTCGGATCTAAATATAAAGAAAGGGGAGGAAAAGAGAAAGGGGGGAGAAAGAGGGAGGGGGGGGGGAATAATAATAAAAAAGATGTGAAATATGGAAGCGGCAAAAGCAGACGTTATTATTTCTTGCTTCATTACACTGTCGGGTCCATTATGTAACCTTTCGTGCAAAGCCCTGACTGCGGGATTTTTAGTACATCAGCCAAACGCTGGGACAAGTGAATCAAATACACCGAAAAATACCTCCGGAGCTTCGCCGGCAGAGCCCCGGTCTGGACCGGGAGCCGCACAGCGGAAACCCCCGCCGGGGCACACACCGCTCCCACCCACCCGTTTCTTTAAGGGGGAGGTAAATCCTAAGATTTCCCCATTTATTTCGATTTTTTTTATTATTATTATTATTATTTCAGTTGGCCTTTTGGGGTGGTGGGGTTTTTTTTTATTTATTTTTTCTCTTGCAGTGAGGGAAGGGGGAGGGGGAACGCGCATCTTTATCTCAACAGAGACTTGTTTTTCTCATTAGGTTTTTTTTACTTCCCCCCCCCGTTTTAATTTATGCCTGTAGTCTCTTGTCTTCCCACACTGCACATCAGTAAGGAGCTTGGCTCCATCTTCTTGGTGGCCTTCTTGTGGGTACTGTCAAGCTGCTATTGTGTCCCCCCTTTAAGCTTTCTCTTCCGCAGGCTAAAGAAGCCCAGTTCCCAGCTCCTCCTCTCAGACTGCCTGCTCCAGCAGCCTGACCTTCTTGGTGGCCCTCTGCTGAACTTCCTCTGGTTTCTCAGAGTCTGTCTTATACTGGGGGGTCCAGAACTGTACACCTTGATTTTGCGATTGCCTGTTAGCTCGGTTCTGGCCGTCTGAATCAAGTGGTATTGGGCACTGTTAGAGACGGGACACGGGATTTAACTGCTGATTAGACTTACCCGTATGGGATTTTGTGTATACCCAAGTCTTCATATTCTTGTCATCTTAAAGCATTTTGCGTAGCATGGCATGCATCCGTATCCTCATACAGATCTGCCCACACTCTCTAAAACGTATTTAGTTAAATGGCTTTTCAGAATTTGGCCACTTTCAATGCAAAATTTCCAGCCAGTTTCTAATCTCTCAAATCCAACTCAGATGTAAACGTTCTATATAGAGGGAAGAAAATAAAACCATAAGAGTTGGGGAATAAAGAAATAAATATACTATGGGCTGTAAAATGTTGTTAGTATTCCAGTGCAGTTTGTAATTTATTTATTTTTTTAACTTTTACTCTACCAGATATTCCAGTTAAATTAACTAGCTTTTGCGTGTGGTAGTCAGCATAGAGTAGATATTAATTTGTCTCTTGTGTTTGAGAAAAGAATGTAGTTAATATGCTGACTTTATAGTAAGGTCTCTCTATAAAATATTAATCTCTGGAATGACTATTATTGTTGCAGGGGCACAGTGCTTAGATGTTCATTGAAATGTAACAAATATATATTCAGTAATCCTGCAGTTGATTGTTTAAATAAATAAAATCAATAGCAGTTTAATTGATAGCTTTAGTAAGGTATAAGACTTTCTGCACATGGAGGAAGTGACACAAAACCAAAACTGCCTTTATTAGGGAAGTTACTTTTTTATACTTTTTTTTTTGCTGTGTCTCGAATTCAATGTAATTTTTATTATTCCGATCCTTTTGCAATTTTAGTCAAATGTTAAATACATCTGACCTTTATAGAGGGATTTTTCCCCAAATTTTATTTCAGTCAAGCTGTGCATTACAAAACATTTCTTTTATTGAACCTGTATTTTGCAACTGGATGAAGAAGTCCCAGTAGTTTGGGATCGCTAGTTTAGATTGATTCCTGTAAATTGTACTGCAAAATGCAGACAATAAAATTGATAGTTATCAACTAAATATATTTTTAATTGTATTTGTTAAATATATAGAGATCTTATTTGTGCTTTATTGTAAAATGGATGCAACAGGAACAATCAGGAAAATACTTGTCTCTTTTTTAGTATTTTTCAGGATTGGTCAAGCTTTTTTTCTCCAGTCGTGTGGTATTTAGTTATCTGCTTTCAGAGTTTGTTCTCATGTGGAGTTCTTCTCTTTTAAATACCTTTAAATACCTTCCTCTCAGATGCCACTCGGCGTTTGGGTGCAGCATGCTGAATAGGTTTACGAGAAAGAGTTTAGTGAAACCACTTTTGAAAAAAATGGCATAATAGTTTGCACCAATAATTCAAAGGACTTGTCACCTGCTGGTACTTGAGGAACAAGTATAGGGTCTGTTTGTCAGGTGAAATCACACGGAATATTCCAAGAGAAGACTTACTGGGTTATCAAAATGATAAAGGAGAAAAGTGGCAGAGGGTTACTTTAGTATTAATAAAGTTACTTTCCTCCTTATCCTGCAGGTAGAACCATGGTGGGGAGAGGCTTTTCTTTTCCTTGATCATTGCCAGGTGTTTGTCTAAGCAAGCAATGTTTGAAAATGTTGGGTTGTCTCATATTGCACGTTTTAAACTCGCAAATAATAGAAATGAGGCGGTTTGGGGCTGGTAGCAGGGAAATACCTTTTTTTTAAAGTGGCTAAAATGCTTTAGAACCAGACCTTGCAGGGATGCAGGTACCTTGAAATTCTTAGCCTTTCTGTTACGAAGACTTTTAAGTAGTTCCATGGACTGTGAACATTCATGATGTACCAACACAATGAAAATAATAATAGTGTGGTATGAGTTTAAGGGGGAGGTGGACAACCTAGCACTGCATTTCCAGCCTCCCGTGTGTCTTCTGCACACGTATTTCAATACAATCTTTAGACGTATTTCATCATCTATATTCCCTTATTGTACTTAACCTGGGGTCACGGTAATATTTCTTAGTTTTAATGCTTCCAGATTTATTAAAGGGTTGCTGATAAATTCTTTTAATCCAATGTGACTTATTGATTCATGTATTTGAAAGATCTTTAATATCCTCTTTGTGTGTTTGATTCCTTAAGTGTTGTGAAAAGGCAGAAATTGGTAATTGTTGGTAATAAGATCTCCGGGCCTTAGAACTGTGTGTCATTCATTTAAAGAGGATTAGGAGAGGCATGAGCTCACAGACCAGGAGACAGTAAGGAACAAAACCACAAATATAATTATGGATAGTACACACAATAGGTGGTTTAAGCATGTCTGTTGTAACAACAGGAATTGGGTAATCACGTATACCACCCTGGGAGAGGGCAGTTATCTTGTAAAAGAACCCCTTGGTTCAAATGCAGAGGAAAGGCAGCGATCAAACGCCTCCTGAATTGCAGATGTTTACTTTCATCAGTTTATTTGATTAGGATCACAATGGAAGAATGGTGTGCCAAACTGAAAAAGCATTTTGTGCAGGAAGGAAAAACTTGCTGCTACTGGATAGCCAGTTAATTCTTATCCAAACTAAAACTGTGCATCTCTCCTTCATACACTGAGTCACCGCTGAATTGCACTAAAGCCAGTAAAAGGATGAAGGAATTATATATATACAAAAGCAAAACTTGTCTAGGCACATAGCATTTAGACTTAAAAATGATGAACTAATTACTTCATTAAGTGACCATCCAGGAAATGCAAGTAGCTGATACAAGCAAGACAACGTGGACTTGGCAATTTGAGCAGAGAGAACTTGGGCTATTTCCTAGTTGGTTTTTTGTTTTTTCTTTCTCTCTCTTTTCTCTCTCTCTTTTTTTTTTTTTTTTAAAAAAAAAAAAAAAGGGTTTTCTTTGTTAAAGATTAAGGAGCGCAAAAGCGAACGCGGTTCCCAGGCAGCGGGGGGAAACGGCCACTTTTCATCTATTAAAAGCGAAGGTGTGAATAAACACTTTTAAAGATCCCTGACACTTGCTTGGACCCAAAGAGTTAAAAAAAAAAAAAAAAAAAAGGCAAGTTGGCAGCAGAGGAACTTTCTTTCCCAACCAACCGCTCAGAGGGGCGACAGGCAAATTAAGGCAAGAAAACTTCTTTCCAGAGCTTTTCCCCTTCCCCAAATCCTTGCTCACCCGACTCTGGCTGATTTAGGGGTTGGGTTGTTGGTTTTTTTTTTTCCCCCTCCACAACTTCAATTTAAAGAAAAAAAAAAAAAAAAAACAACCCCAAACAAGGGAGATCTCATCCAAAATAGAAACAACAATACACATGGCAGTGCACGCCGGTAACCTCTAAGTCAAATTAAAGTGACTTTCTTTAAAAGAGAGGCTTTTTTTTTTGCCCGTTGCACCACACCTTTTGTGACTTTATATATATATATAAAAAAAAAAAAGGAAGGAGGGGAAGGAAAAGTAGGTAAAAAAGCATAAATAAAAGTTATGTTTCCTCCCAGCTAGAAGTTATCTCCCGAAGTGAAGCGGTATATCATCACTACCACAGCAAAACGCTCAGAGACATGCACACATTCAAATATTTCAAGCACTGGTGACTTTTAAAAAAAAAAAAGACATCGGTAGGACTAGAGCTACAAAACCAACAAATACAGAGGCTCGGACATATTCACTTACATGCCTGCATGTCATTAATGTATAGAAAGCTTGCCTTTTGCCGGGAGAGATCCGGGATGGGGAGTAAAAGAATCAAGAAAATAGCAACATAGACAGGTTTGAAGCCTACAAGTACAACTGATAAATCCCTCCCGCTCCAGGACACCGCTTTGTGCCCCTGTTCCAAACAGGATGGGGTGAGGTGGTGGTGGTGGGGGGGGTGAGGGTGAAGGGAGGGGGGAAAGGAA
>NW_009648142.1:4438-4791 GCF_000708025.1 Charadrius vociferus | reverse complement strand
TCAGAGGCGCTGAAATCCCCTCCGTCCCGTAGCGGTGGGCAGGGCTGTGGATGAGCGCCGAGACCTGAGCTGTAATAAACCGTTCTGGTACAAATTACCTTTGATACCAACTTAAATAAGGATTTAGCTTGACTTCTCCGAGGGTGAGAAGCTCGCCTCTTAACCCGCTCATCCCTGGGCACAGCCGTGGCGTCAACGGTCATGTATCCCCTTGGTTTTTCATCCCTTTGTGCTAGAACGTGGAGGTGGAGGGGCTCTCCTACCAGCTGGAGGGGCTAAAGAAGTTCACCGAGTACACCCTGCACTTCCTCGCCTACAACCGCTATGGCCCCGGCGTCTCCACCGAGGACGTG
>NW_009648142.1:0-4262 GCF_000708025.1 Charadrius vociferus | reverse complement strand
TCTGGCTCTTCTTGAAGTCACTGAGCCCGATCCTCGCACCTGGCTAAAACAGGAATAACTTCATTGGAGTCATTTGGGCCACAAAAGCGTAAAAACCATGAAAACGAAGGTAAAATTCTTTCCGTGGGGTCGGGGAGAGTTCGTCAAGCAGAAGCCAGACCAGAGGCAGCTTCAGGGATGCGGCAGCTCCTGACCGAGCCCCACAGAAGAGGGGCTTTTTCCATACCCATTTTCTATTTAAAAATGACACAAGAGGTGTCAACTGAGCGTTTAAACTGAGATGAAACAGTTAATTTTCCTCCTGATAAAAATTCCGACAGGTTCGTTTTCATTCATGCTAATTAAAGCAAGGTGTGGGGCTTCGGGTGGCCCTGGCCTTGGTTTGGATGACTGATTTCAGGGCATTTTCATGGGGGAAAAAAACACGTTTACTTTGACATGAGAGGATGAAATCAGGGAACAGGCGAGAAATATGTTGCTGTGGGCTTCAACTCGTTGGGTTTTTCTCCCCTCAGAAGCGTAGCAGATGATCTGCGCCTAACGAGCACGTTCAGAATGAGCGCCTGACACATCGGGTAACCACCGGCAGAGGCACCTCAAGTCACCTAAAAATTTCCGTGGTTTTCCATTCCGTGCTGTAGATTGCTGCTAGAGCACCCCAAAAAAATTCAATGGCCAACCAGGGCGACCGAGATTTATTCCTTTATATTTACAAATATTTATTTAATTTTATTACAAAGTGGGTAACTGCGTTATTTTTCTGCCCAAAACACCTGAAAAGTTGTATTTGATTAAAAATGGCAATTTTCTGTCTGTCGGGTAACCCGGTTGCTTCTGAATGCTGCATCTGATCAACTTAAAAATGTCTGAGCAGCATTATTAGAAGCTGTACAGATCCTGGAGGAAATCAGGGTCTCACGCGCTGGAGAAGCTCTTGCATTTATTTAACGCATCTACAGCATAAAGCACTTCTGCTGGTGGCCCGGGGTCACGCGTGGGTTGGTGACATCCCCCGTGGAAGCCGTGCTCGTGTCTCACCTCCTCCCACTCCCGGTGGAGTTGCTGCCACCTTGAATTCCCCTGTGCTCTGCAGGTTGTCCCCTTCCCAGGTCTTCTTGACCTCTGGAGGAGCCGCGGTGGAGAAAGCGTGGTCTGAAAGGGGGTGAGGGTCTGAAAGGGTCTTCAGCCAAGCGGTGAGGCTGCGGGGGTCAGGAGGAGCAGTGCTTTCAGTTTAAAAAAGGCTGAGCCAGTCTGCCCTAAGTTTAATTCAGAAATAAATAGGCACCACAATGAAGGGTGCTGGAAGATATCTGAAGGGGGCCTACAAGAAAGCTGGAGAAGGACTTTTTACAAGGGCATGGAGTGATAGGACGAGGGGGAATGGCTTCAAACTGGAAGAAGGGAGATTAAGATGAGATGTGAGGAAGAAATGTTTCACTGTGAGGGTGGTGAGGCACTGGAATAAATTTGCTAGAGAAGCTGTGGCTGCCCCATCCCTGGAGGTGTTCAAGGCCAGGTTGGACAGGGCTTGGAGCAACCTGGGCTGGTGGGAGGTGTCCCTGCCCAGGGCAGGGGGGTTGGAACAAGATGATCTTTAAGGTCCCTTCCAACCCAAACCATTCTATGATCCTATGATAAGAGGGCTACTGGGACCCCCTAAAACAGACCCCATGGAGGGGGCTGGGGGTGTGGGGAAAGCCCAAGCGAGCGACCTGGTGAACCTCAGCCCCATTATAATCTACACTGTTCTGGGCTGTATCTTCCGTGGGATCCATCCACGAGAGCCCGGGCTCGGTTGGCACTGTGATTTTGCGTTTTGACACCTCTGCAATATTTTTTCGAGTGCTACTTATGTCTACCCAGCAAATTCAGTTTTCCCTTCTAATACAGGCTGGATCTTGGCGGAATAAATTACTTCACACTTATAATTATAAAAACAAAAGGAAAACAAGTGAAAATGAATATTTTGCATAATGTATGTAGATTTAATTCACACTCTGAAGTGTAGAACTGCAGCCCTGTACTCCACTTTGGTTTTAAATGTCACCGTAAGTGAGAAAGGGAAAGATTGTTATTCATGAGTCTGAAAATTAGCCTCGGCGAGTGTTTCAAACGCTTCACCTGTCTGCGAACAAAAATCATTGCTAACGAGAAGGTTTGCCTGAGACGATTCCAGAAAACAGGGGTGTGCTTAGGTGCCCTTTTTTCAGGAATCGGGAAGAAGATGGTATTTAACTTTCTCTTTATTTAAGCAGAAGTCTGTTCTACAGAGACGTCAGTTGGCGGCAACCTTCTCAGCCTTCCTCTGGTTTTTGGAGCAGATATAAAAGAAGAGAAAATCCCTGTAGGATATAGCATCATCGAATGGTTTGGGTTGGAAGGGACCTTAAAGATCATCCAGTTCCAACCCCCTGCCCTGGGCAGGGACACCTCCCACCAGCCCAGGTTGCTCCAAGCCCCGTCCAACCTGGCCTTCAACACCTCCAGGGATGGGGCAGCCACAGCTTCTCTGGGACACCTGCGCCAGTGCCTCACCACCCTGAGAATGAAAATTTCCTCATATCTTATCTAAATCTCCCCTTTTCCAGTTTGAAGCCATTCCCCCTCGTCCTGTCACTCCATGCCCTTGTAAAAAGTCCCTCCCCAGCTCTCCTGGAGCCCCTTTAGGCACTGGAAGGGGCTCTATGGTCTCCCCGGAGCCTTCTCCTTGCCAGGCTGAACCCCCCCAGCTCTCTCAGCCTGTCAGCCCGGATATCTTTTTATCCTCCTTGTTCTGCCTCTGCCTGAAACCACTTTGGTCTCCGGCACAAAGAAGAGCAACCGAAGGGCCGCAGCGAGAGCCGGGCTTTGGCCAAGCCTGGGTGAAGGCGGTGGTGGTTCTACCTGTCCCGCTGCCGCCGAGGAGGAAAGAAGGGCACAGAGCGACCAAGTCTGCCGCACCAAAACTTTCTGCAATTTCTTCCTTTATGGTGCCGCACAGAGACCTTTCCCAGGGTTAAGGTCCACTCTGCTGGAGGATGCACAATAAAACAGCGAGAATAACAGCCTACGTAGAGGAGGGACAAAGACATTTAATCTGTCCTGTTTTATAGGGCAGAGACAAAGGGAGGAGAAAGCCTGTAGTTGCCCATATACACATATGGGCACATATGCCACCGGCCAAAACCGTAACGAGGAGCACCTTGCTTGTCACAACTGCATCCCTTTGGTCTTCGCTTCGTGTGTCCTTCGCATCTTGGTCCATGCAGTCGCTGGCAGTTTATTTTCACATTGGTACCCAAACCTGGCGGGCAGCCCCTGGGCGAGGAGCCAGGATGCTCTCATAGGGCAGCGACTCCCGCGCTGCTTTTCTGAAAGCTGGTTTGAAACAGAAGCAAACATCAAAAATGGGAGAAAAGTCCTGAAGATTTTACTTACTTGAGTTGCCCGCCCCCCCCCCCAAAAAAAAAAAAAAAGGCCATACTATTAATTCCTGCAGGTCTGTAGGCAGGATTTTTCCATGAAGCTCTGGGATGTAATCTATAGTCTGAGAAATGCACCCTAATCAAAGGGATTGAGTGCGGCATCTCCAGCTGCAGGAGCTGCACGCCCCAGACACCGTTCGTCAGCTGGAGGAACATGCCATATCTTTAATGCTTAATTTTCGGTTTAAAATACAGCTCGGATAGTATTTGGCCAAGCTGTGTGCCATTTCAGAAGCGCTTGGAGCTGTCGCGCTCATGAATTTATCAAAATGCATTTAATCCCAGGCATCGGCAGACAGTCTGATTTCATGCTTCCTGAGTACTCGATTTATATATAATTTATATCCATGATTAAAATATGAATGCTGCTTTTTTTTTTTAAAAAAAAAGAAAAAAGTAAAAATTGAAGATTGAAGTTCAGATTGACACAGGGCACAGCCTGTGACGTTTTTCGGATGTCGGTAGCCATTCCGGTGTTTGCACGAGAACTCGGAGCAGGGGGAGGAGGAACGGGCTGTGGGGGCTTTATGGGAGCGTGAGCAGATCCCATCGCTCGGAGCCACGTGCGTGGATTTACCGGAGGTGAACGGCGTCCTGGCTGTCACCTTTTTTGGGACCGAGTCCCTTATTGTACCACCCTGGTAGCCCAACTTCTTGGTGTAGTGAATTCCTCCAAAATTGTCCAATCCGTCTTTATCTGTTTGACAGAAGTACTGGGCTGTTTCCCTCCTCCTCCTCCTTTTCCCCTGCGAGAAGTACGCAGGAGTTTCCCTGGCTTGGAGCAACCTGGGCTGGTGG
>NW_009648141.1:12219-14343 GCF_000708025.1 Charadrius vociferus | reverse complement strand
GTTACAGCAGCCAGGAGTGCCGTCGGAGCCGGCCGGAGGGGAAAAATGTGTTTTGAAGGTTTTAGTCACACCGAGACTGGGTTGTGGTGCAACTTGGGGAAAGCAAACATGAGGATTGGACATGTCTGGAAAGCTTCAAACATGTTTCCACAACTCTGCTGTGTTTCTTGTGAGACCTTTTGTCCTGGTTTTTCTTAGCGGAGGACCTGTTCCTTGTTTATGAGAAAAAATTGTTTGCTGTCACCCCCCTCCAAAATGAAAGCAGCCTCCTGGAAACCTTGTACCCGCTAGGCCACAGAAATGGGGTTATTTGTCCTGTCTTACCAAATCTCTCCTCTTCCTAAACCATCCCTTTATACCGATCCTCTTTAGACCCGAGAGGCTGCGCTTCTGCTCCCGCTTGGCACGAAACAGGGTTGGTTTTCCTTTGCCATCATCGCCTTGCCGTGTACATCAGGTGCATTTTAAAGCACGGAGGCGTGAAGCTGAGCTTTACTGTCTCCTTCAACGCCGTCCCTTGGAGCCGATCCCTCCGCTCACGGTGCAGCGCGGGTGCTGCGGTTCTCAGCTCTCCCCCTTCGGAGGAGGGTTTGAATTGCTCCAGCTGGTGCTTTCACACCAGATGCAGTTTTTTTCCGCCTGTTCCGTAACTGCAGTCAGAAACCTTGTGATCAAAAGAATAACAAAGCGCACAATGGCCCTGCAAACTCCCTCATCTCTTCCGCCAGCTGTTTCTTTCTTTAAAGAGAAAAATCTTCCATTACTCAGGCCTCGTATGAGTTTATGCTTCTTTTTGGGGCCGGGATTCAGTGTTTCACCGAAGGGATGTTTCCTTTTAAGGCGCAGAGGGCTGCCTCGGGAAGGGCAGCTACTAAATCACCCGAGCTGAGCAGCGCCCTTGCTGCCGCTGCAGAAAACAGGATAAGCGGTGTTAAAAGCCCAACCTCCCCCCCTCCGCCGGCACGGCTTTCCCCTTCGGCTGCCCCAGGCTGTGGCGCGGCAGTTTGCGTCCGCAGCTCCTCCGCGTCACGGCGCAGTCTGTTTGTCCCCGCTGCAGGATGAGTCCCGCTCAGCCCTCGGGTGCGGATGCTGCGCTCCTGCCCCTTTCTCTCCCCAGTTCTTGAACTCTTCAAGTTCAACAGCTTTATCCGCGTTGTTTCGGTAAAGTAGTGCTGACAGATGGGGAAACTCCATCATGAATTTCAGAGTGAGATGGAGATTGGACCTTCATAACCCTCTGCCCCCTGCGAGTTCATCTGTGTCACCGAAGGGTTTTCTCACTGTCTCCTGTGTCTTCTTAGGGTCTTCTCTGAGGGTGACCGAATAGTCAAGAGCTACTTCTTTCAAACTGTCCCAAGTGTGGGTTTTTTTTTGTCCTCTGGACTTTGCAGCCTCCAGAGTCAGCCCTTCTGTTTTGTGCAGTGCATTCTTCCTGACCGGGTGTCCTTGCACAGCAGCGCTCGGCCGATGCATCGGGGTCTCGCTGCTTTGCCAGCCCCGCGGGCGCCGCGGCGCGGTGGTGAGCCCACGATGTCTCCAGCGCTCCCAGGCAGGAGGAGGTGACACGTCCATGTGAGCATGTGGATGTGATGCTCTGTGGTGTCCCTCCAAGACGGGCCCTTTATTCCCTTATGGCATTCATGTAATGAAATCGTGTCTTCTGGGGAAAGCTAATTACACAAAGGTTAATTGAGATCTCGCCAGTGTGGCCAGCAGGGAAGTGTGATCTTTGGCCAAAAATACCCAACAAAGAGTTTTGAAACAACTGAGCAATTTGTCATTCAGTTGATCTATTTTTGTTGCTGATTGTCACAATGTCCTCCTCTTTTTCTTCTCTGGGACCCCACGTGACGTGGGTACAAGGCTCATATCCCTGTGACGTGATTTTCTCCATCCTGAGAAAAGGGACCGGGTACTGCAGGCTTTGCCGTCCCGTATGTCTTCCTCATAGCTGTAACCAGTCCCACGGAGCGTTGTCCCCTGTCACGGTGGTGGAGGTGCTGCCTCTCTGCTGTGTGCACTGTGGTGGGAGCACAGGGAGGAGGAGACCTTGCAAAGGGTTCAGAGGAGGCCCCGGAGATGCTGGGAGGGCTGGAGCCCCTCTGCTGGGAGGACAGGCTGGGA
>NW_009648141.1:11033-11819 GCF_000708025.1 Charadrius vociferus | reverse complement strand
GGTGAGCCCCTGGGGCAGGTTGCCCCGAGAAGCTGTGGCTGCCCCATCCCTGGAGGTGTTCAAGGCCAGGTTGGACGGGGCTTGGGGCAACCTGGGCTGGGGGGAGGTGGCCCTGCCCAGGGCAGAGTGATTGGGACTGGATGACCTTTGAAAGTCCCTTCCAACCCAAACCATTCTGTGATTCTAACTACTGTGACTGTGACTAACCCTGGCAATGCCAAAATAATGGGAATGGGTGGTGATTTGTCATGAAAAATTTTTGAGTGATCATGAAGACTTTTGTTGTTTGGGTTTTTTCCCCCTCAGGTCAGGAGACTTCTGTACTGGGAACTCCCAGTGGACGCTGTTTCTGGGATGAGCTGCGTTCCACAGAGAAATAGTGTCGGTGCTTCCAGCATCCCTGGGCACCAGCTGCTTTGGTAACTGGGTTTTCGCAGGGGAAGCTGGAAGCTCTCTGCGGGAAGGCGTCCCCCGGCCCAGCTGCCCCTCGGAGCATCTCCCCTGCCCTCCTGGGGCTGGTGACAGAGGGCTGTGCAGTGTCCCCGCTAAACGGGAGGAGTACTGCCCGGGAAAGCTGATGATGGAACGCGGGGACCGTTTGCCAACTGCAGTGTCGCTGTCTGTGTTTGATTCCCTTCGGGGTTGTTTAACTGATCTTGGTAGTTTTTGTGTACCGGCGGTTGCTTTGTCCTGCGGGGGCTGTAGGGACGGAGGTGCACGTCTCTGCCTGTTGCAGCTGCCTGGGGGGGGTGTGGGATCCGCGAGGGGCCTGCGGACGCGGCCCGG
>NW_009648141.1:9591-10871 GCF_000708025.1 Charadrius vociferus | reverse complement strand
GAGGAAATTTCCTTTCCAGACCTCAACCCCGTCACCTGGAAGACCCTGTGGGTCCTTCTGGGTGACAAAGGCTCTGCAGAATGCCTGCCCAGAGCCCTCGCTCCACGCGTAGCAGGGCAAGCCACGTCCAGCCTCTCCTTTTCCTCCAGGGCTTGGTTCACGGTGAAGTAATCGCCGTAATTTTTAGCACTAAGCGTAGACCCAGAAATGTGTGTCCTTAAGGGTATTCAGAAGAGGATGATGGACACTCCTCAGTGTCTTAAACTCCTCCGGCCCTTCCCGCGCTGGTCTCATTCCAGAAACATAATTGGGAAAATGTCTCCCATGAATTCATTCCAAAGGGCAAAGAAAGAAGAAAGTGAGTTTGGGACTTTTTTTTTTTTTTTGAGTCATAAAGCACAAACAAGCGTTCAGGTCGGAGCGAGCTCCCCCTTCGTGGTCCCGGCTCTCCCCGGCCCCTCCGCGCGTGACCGGCTCTTGGCCTGCTTACCGGCGGCCGAACCACGTGTATGCCCGGCACGTTGGCGGGACGGCGGCACAACTAGGGCATCCCAAAAAAGCCACCTGGGGCCGTGGCGTGTGTCGCGCTCGGAGGTGGCACAGAAACCGGCGAGAGGGGAAGCGTCTGTGTAATCACCGGCACAGATCACCAGCGGCCCCCGCCGAGCGCTGGCCTGAAAACGCTCCTGCGGTGCGGAGCCCCAACTTCTCCTGATCCGACTGCCCCAGTTCCTCCCGACGCCTTCGCGCCCTGCCTAACAGCTCCGGAGCGGGGGGTCACAAGCAGATGGGGGGACATGAGGCTGCCTGCGAAACCGCGGGGGGTTTGCTCCTTCTCGACGATACCGCACAAGCGTGAACGCTTGCAATATGTCTCTTTGTGCTTGATGCCATCGTGCCGACTGCTGGGTCTCCAGTTCCTCCTACCCCGAGAGTGCCGGGGCAGCCTTGCTTGCTGGAAACCCGCAAAAATAAAAATCCCCGGTTCATGCCCTCGGGATGCCGGTGCGGAGAAACACGGAGGTCGGCACGGGTGGCGCAGGTCACGGCCGGAGGAAGAGGGTTTCCAGGCCACGGCGCATCTGCCAGCCCTCGGGAAGCTCCGGCGCCCCCGGGAGCGGAGCGTGGAGGAGGGGTTGGTGTGAAGTAGGGCAGCATATGGACCACGGCCCCCCCCGGGGAGGAGGGGAGCCGGAGCGGTGCTGTACGTGGCGGTGGTGCGGCGTGCTGCCGTCCCACGCGAGCACGGCTGGTCTAACCAGCGGCCCCCCGCGCGAGGG
>NW_009648141.1:2774-3592 GCF_000708025.1 Charadrius vociferus | reverse complement strand
GAGAGGGGTGGGGGCGGGATGGCAGGGTGAGGAACCAGCCCAGGTGGAGCCGGGAACCTCCTGGCACCTGGAGGGAGCCTCGGAGGAGCTGTGCCAAAGCTGCCGTGCCGGTTCCCCCAGCGCTGGTGCGGGGGGAGGCCTGGCGGCTGTGTGCCGTTCTCCGTGTTAACACGGTTATCGCGTTATTGTTATTGGGACGGGCTTTAACGTCTTTGTTGGTGACATGGAGAGTGGGATTGAGCGCGCCCTCGGCAAGTTAGCCGGTGACACCAGGCTGTGTGATGCCGTCAATACGCTGGAGGGGAGGGATGCCATCCAGAGGGAGAGGGTGGAGAGGTGGGTCCGTGCAAACCTCGTGACGTTCAACAGGGCCAAGTGCAGGGTCCCGCACCCGGGTTGGGGCAACCCCCAGCGCAAATCCTGTCTCTGCCTGAGCCGGGGCACTGGGGGATGCGGTGGGTGCTGTGCCCCCCTCGCTGCCTGCTTGTGCCCATTGCGAAGTCGCTGGTGAAAATGGAAAGGGAACCAGCAAACAGCTGCCGGCAGTGCAGGGGCACCTCTCTGCTGCGCTCTGCTCTGCTCTGGGGAGACCCCCCTGCAGTGCCGCCTCCAGCTCGGGGGCCTCAGCACAGGAGAGACATGGACCTGGTGGAGCGGGGCCAGAGGAGGCCCCGGAGATGCTGGGAGGGCTGGAGCCCCTCTGCTGGGAGGACAGGCTGGGAGAGTTGGGGGGGTTCAGAGAAGAGAAGGCCAAAAAGGGGAGAGCTCAGAGCCCCTTCCAGTGCCTAAAGGGGCTCCAGGAGAGCTGGGGGGGACTC
>NW_009648141.1:0-2733 GCF_000708025.1 Charadrius vociferus | reverse complement strand
GAGAAGCTGTGGCTGCCCCATCCCTGGAGGGGTTCAAGGCCAGGTTGGACGGGGCTTGGGGCAACCTGGGCTGGGGGGAGGTGGCCCTGCCCAGGGCAGGGGGTGGCACTGGGTGGTCCTTAATGTCCCTTCCCACCCAAACCATTCTGTGTTTCTATGTTTATACAGGGGGGGTTATGGGGCTTTTTGTAGGATCACCGTAGCCGTGGCCTTGAAGAAGGTCAGGGGTGTCTCTTAAGAAAACTTCGTGCAAGTCCAGGGAAGCTGGTGGTTTGGGGGGAGTAAGAGCTCTTCCGCAAAAGCCTTCGTCCCAGAAGTCACGAAGGAATGTGGCGGGCAGGCCGGGTGCCATCGCGGGTGACACAGAAGGGCACAAGGACCTTGTAGAAGCAGAACGGTTTCACCGGGTGTGGATGTGGCACGGCAGGCTGACTGGGTGCGTATGTGACAGTTCCCCAGTGGGAGGTGGAAGCACATCTTGGCAGCGACAGAAGCTCTAACCTAAACCTGCTTGGCTGTGAAAAGCAGCGTATTTGCCATTTTGTTGGCAATACCCAGTCAAAGCTGTGTTTAGCAGCATTTTAAAACCCGAGATGCTGAGACAGTGATCCCCTGTGTGACCCCGATGTGCTCCCGGAGTACGGGAGCGTTTGCCATCGCAGCTCCTGCAGAGCCGCACGCAGCTGCAGGGTCATGGACTCGGCCTCACTGAGGAATCGGAAAACTGCTCTAGTTTTAAAAGAAAAATTCCTCTGTTTCTATAAAAGGAAACCGCACAAGGATGTCTGGAATCAAAGGAGCCTTTGAAACAAAACTTCTCAGGGGGTGTTTATGTTTCATAACGGATTAAGTTATCAGCCGCATGCAGAGTGCGGCGCAGGTGATAAATGGCCGTGGGAGAGCGGAGGAGGTGTTTCCTCTTGCCGGGCAGCAACCGGGGCAGAGCTCGCGGCGCTGACGAACCCGCTTCTGCCAAAGGAGCGGCAAGAGGAATGCGGGAACTGAGGAAATGGCTGAGGTGGCCGGATACACCCGGCGGCTCGGTGGAGCTGCTCAGGCCCGCGGAGGTTGGAGAGTCTCCTGCGGCGGGGGGGTGTGTGTGTGTGTCTGGTCCTGCAGGTTTTATGCTGCTCTGTCCAGAAACGGGCTGGGGGGGGATTTGCATAGAGCGGCAAATCGCATTTTACAGTGCAGTGGGTTCACTGTTCAGAGCCTCCGGGCACAGTCTGGGCAGGCACGTGGTGGGGTGGTCTGGGTCTTCAGCATCTCCTGGATCAGCAGTGGGGGTAGGAAGCCTTGAGCCCCCCCATCGTGTTCCTACGCTGTCCCTCCACACCTTTGGCCCGGCAGGCGTAGGCGTCCTTTCCAGACACATCCCAGAACGCTCACCGGCAGGGGCCTTTCCATGCCCTGCTACGGTGTGTCCCACGGGGGAAATGCTGAGAGGATTCGGCCCTATCGCACGTGCAGAGCTGCGTTACTTCTGTTCCGGAAGAGCACGGCGATGCCGTTATCACGACAGTGAGGCTGAACCGGGCAAACGTATCTCATTCTTTTTTCTTTTTCTTTTTTTTTTTTTTAAGGTGCCAATCTCAAAAGCTTCATGTTCGTAGGGGATATGTGGTCTGGGGGTGGCAAGAATTGGAGAGATCCTCCCTGTGCTGGAGCCGGAGATAGACCTGGCCCTTGGGATAACCCGGTTCTCTGGAGGAGCAGCAGCAGTTCCGCAGCCTCTGAAAGGCCGTCCCTGCTGACAGAGGAGGCTGGAGACACCGAAATGCTCCGCACAAGCAGCGGCTCACAGTATTGCCAGAGGTGCATTGGACACCCCTCTGAGTTTTGGTAAGTTGAGATTTACTGACAGATAATCATTTCTGCATCCTTATTAGCCTGCAGCGAGGTTCTCGCCTCGGAACACATCGCTCTCCTCTTTACCCTGAGTTTGGAAACGGGGTCCTGCTTGCTTCTCCTGGTGGCTGCGCTGGAGAGACAGTGGCGGTGCCGGCTGGTGATCTTCCCCCACCCTCTCCAGCCGCTTGTGACTTAGAGCTCCGTCGCCATCCTGACGACTTCTTCCCCGAAGCTGAAGCCTCCCAGCCGGCCGCTCCTCCTGCGGACGCTGTTCCAGCCCATCCCTTGTGGGAGAAGGGGCCCGGGAGTGCTCACCCTGCCGAAAGATTGGGTGAGGACGGAGCGAAACGGTGCTGCAGGGACGTTCTCTCCTCTTCCCCCTCCGCCTCCCATGACTCCTGACATCTGCGTTGTTTATCTGACCTCCTCTGGTGCCCCCGACCTGTCTCCTGGGCATGCCCCGACTGCTGCTCACCCATTAAGACGGGGCAGGGAGCAGTCGTGCGTTTCCTCAGCGTTTTGCCAGCTGACTTCAAGCGCAGCCGTGCACGGGCGCTCCGACAACGTGATAAAACCCAAGAAGAAACGTGCCGAGTGGCTTCCTGTGAGTACGCGTGCCACCCTCTTCCCTCGTGGGACATCTCCCTGCAAAGAAAGCGCTCGTGGATGTCTCCGCAGACCAGCTTCTCGTCAACCAGCGGCGAGGCAGAGGCGGGTGCCAGGGGCCGGCGAGCGCGGCGTCAGCGTGCCTGTCCCAGCAGGTCCCGTCCCAACGGCCACCTCCCAGAGCCGGGGGGGTTATCACATCTGGCATTTCCGAATAAACCTCTGCGAGACTTCTGTGGCCTGGAGCCGTTGTCCCGCGTTGCCTTTGTTACGGCA
>NW_009648140.1:0-15869 GCF_000708025.1 Charadrius vociferus | reverse complement strand
TGATTCCCAGAAAGTTCAAAAGGCTTAATAGTCACAGAGAGACATTGTTCTCTAGTCTCTGCTGTGATCATCAACATACTGTAGCAACACTCCTTGCCCGTTGTCTTTTCTCCAAATCTCTAGCTTCCTCGCTAGCTGATTCCCAAAATCGTTGGACTGTTCTTGAAGCCTTGTGGTAGGATTGTCCAAGTATATTGTGTTTTCCTTCCTGTTTCCAATTTTTCCCATTAGAAAGCAAAAATCTCTCAGCTCCTGGCATCAAGAGGAATTCAGAAAAAGGCATCTTTTAAGTCTAAGACTAAACCAGCCTTGCTCCTCAGTAAGGGCTTTCAACAATGTGTACGGATTCACTACTACAGGGTGAATATCCTGTACTATCTGATTTATCTCTTTAAGGTCCTGAACTAAATGACAGTCTTTACCATTAGCCTTTTTAACTGGTAAAATAGGTGTACTGTATTTTGATTCACATTCTATCAACAGTTTATACTTCAGAAATTTTTGAATTATTGGTAACAATCCAACCCTTGCTTCTAACTTTAAAGGATATTGTTTAACTCTTACCTGTGATGATCCTGGTTTAAGATCAACTCTTACTGGTTCTGCCCTTTTGGACCTTCCCGGCACTTCTCCAGCCCACACAATAGGAATTACCACATCCTCCACTCCTTGGGGTATTTTTCTTCCCTTGGGACCTGTATCCTGTAACACCAAAGCTGCTGCTTCAGCATATTTAGATTCTGGAATTAAAATTTCAGTATCTCCTTCTTTAAATTTAATTTCTGCCTCTAGCTTCTCGAGCAAGTCCCTTCCCAACAGAGGCTTTGGAGAATTAGGCAAATATAAAAACTGATGAGTGACCCATTGTTTTCCTAACCTCAGTTTCAGAGGTTTGAAAAACGGCCGAGTCTCATGAGTCCCTGTCGCACCAATGACATTTATATTCTTATTGCTCAATTCCCCTTCTAAAGTATTCAAAACAGAATAAGTAGCTCCCATATAAGCCAAAAACTCAATTTCCCCACCTCCCAGCTTTGCTTTAACCAGAGGTTCCGCTGGGAGACACTTCTCCAGTCCCCTTCAGTCCTCCGCAATTGAGAGCAATGGGTTTGGAGGGGTGCCTCGCTTCTGGAGGGGACAATCACGTTTCCAATGCCCCTCCTTCTTACAGTAAGCACATTGATTTTCCCCCAAGGGAGGTCTGGGATTCCGCAATGGAGGAAAAACCCCTCTTCCCCAACCTCTTCCTGGGTATAATCCCCTTCTTTGACCATCCTTAACCCGAGTATTTTCCTCTAACACCGCTATCAGCCTGCTGTTTGCCGTTCACTGGTCCCTCATTTCCCACTGCCTGTTGCAGGGGAGCCTGTATAATGCCTCCCTGTTTGCCTCTCATTCCTCCTGCTATCGGGCTAAAACCTTCTGATCCTAATGGCGACCCATTTCCCTGCTGATCATGCCCTATACTGTCTGTTCCTAGTACGTCATGTTCATTGTTTTGGGGTCCCAAGCGCCTTTCGGGGGCTACCAGTAATTCAATGTCATCCTCTCCTTGTTCACAAACCTTTAGACACCTTTGTCCTATACTGCAAGCAGAACAGCATCTTTTCAAAGTTTTACCTTTCTCTTTTTCCAGAGCCAGAACAAAAGGGTCACTAGGTGCCAAGTTTATACCACATTTTCTCTGCCATTCTGGGTGATTCCTTAACGTAAAGGACATATCTGCATATAACACTTCATCCTACTTCTCCTTCCTTCTCAGAAATAACATCAATTGTAACATATTATTATAATTTAAAGCGCCATTCACGGGCCATTTTCCCCTTCTTCCAATTTATACAATGGTCACCATTGATTACAATATTTAATCAGATTTTCTCTTGTTGCAACCCCACCCAGGGGTCATCCAATCTGCTTCCAATGCCTCAAGATACATCCCAAAGGCGATTTCCTTAAAATATCGCCCTTAGATGGTCCTGTATCCATCTTAATTCCAATAGACAGACCAAAACACAAACAAGACAAACATACAAATAATACGAACTCAAATTTTTCAACCAAATTGGGGACTTGAACCCCTTCCCAAAACCCAGGCGTTCCTCAGACTTTCATCCTGCGGAACTTAACAATTGGGGACTCGAACCCCTCAAGTACCTTATAGCCCAACCCTTTGAGGCTTTCGCCACATCTTATGGGCAGGAGACCAAATTCCAAAAAAAAAAAAAAGAATGCCTTTACCTTACCTTTCTTTCCCAGGGCCTTGCTTCGAGCTCTTCGGTCTGGGGATTTACTCTGCACACTTCCTTCACACACTGCTTTCAAGATGCAGACACACACTGCGGTTTCCTTGGGGCTCTGCCCCGTTCACTCACAAACAATACTGAAGGCAAAGAGGTGCCAATCGATACCTCATGCCTCTCTTGGTATTTGCTTTACACAAACCCCAAACTTAGCAACAAAAATTGGTTTCTTCCTGTGTTTTTCTCTGAAGCACTGGGTCTAAATGGCCAAGAAACGATTAAGACACCTTCCCAACAACCTGTGGTGTATCCCCCTTGACAGACTGATGACTTAGATCACAAAGCTTCTGACTCTGAGACCTCTGAGATGCTAGGGCTTGGCTTTACACCGCATTCAGCCTTCTCGAAGCCCCTTGGTCACTACACAAACCCCAATGCTTCTCAAGGCAGTGCAAACACTTCTGCAGCTTTCCCAAATTGCATGCTGTACAATAAGAAAGGTGCAGTGAACTGTGGAAAGTCTCCACCTCTCTAGCTTGCCCACTGTGATGCAGATACACCCTGCCAAAGGAAGGGCAGCATCCTGCTGGGAAACCACAGATCCTTCCCCATGTCTGGCACATCCTAAACATTGAGGCTTAGATTAAAAGCTAGGGTTACACTTTAAATATACCTTCTATATTTAAAAAACAGGACTGGAAGGAAGTAAAAAGCCCGTGCTAGTGCGTAGCACCCACAGGCTCTTACACCTTAAAACACAAGGCTGTCCTCCTGGACCACAAGGCACTCCTGCTGGGTGCAGATAAAGCTGAGAACTGTCCTGACAGAGAGGAAAATCGGATATTTCCAAGGAAGATTCAGGAGCACTGCAGCAGACTGTAACCCCCTGTACCAGGCTTAACAAGAGCGCTCACAAAGGCCTCCGTGCCTAGTAAGGATAACCCGAGCAGAGACCACTGCCGTCTGAGGAGGATGGGCAGTTTGCTACCTGGGTATTGTGGAGACACTGATTGCTCTCAGAGTAATAAGACCTGATTATTTGTAATCTATGCCAAGGCATGGTATGCAGAGAGGCTCTTGCTTATACTTATTGCTATAACATCCAAGGCCAGCTTTGTTATTTGCCCCCTTGGAAGGCTGGAAGTGGAAAAGCGTAGAGGGGTTGCACCTGCGGGGAGGAGCAGACAGGACAGGTGACCCAAACCTGACCAACAGGGTATTCCACCCTGTCTGCCTCATGCTCAGTATAAAAGCTGAGGGACCAGAGGGGTCAGCCCTATTTCTTCAATATCTGGTGTCTAAGGAGGACTCTGTTTGTTTGCCTTTGATCCAGATCCATGCATTCTGAATCCAGATCCGGAATCCAGTTCCCATCTGTTGCTGAGTCCAGCCTGGGACTTTCTCAGTGCCTGCCAGTGATGTGATAGTCATCCTGGGAGCTTGATACTGGTTTTGTATAGTGTATATATTTCATTATTTCCTTTCCATTGTTCTATTATTAATATTTCATTAAAGTAGTTTAGGTTTTTTCTAAACTCATAAGTCTTTCTCTCTCCCTCCTCTCCTTGGAGAGAGGTGGGGGAGAGCATCTGTCATTCATTTTCATTGGCCAGTCTGGCCCAAACCATGACAATAATTAAACATACTCAGACAATAGCCTTTGCAGTTTTGGACGCATAGCCCCAAACAGCGTTGTCCCACCCCGCTAACCACCTAGCCAAGCCAGGTTGGTTTTGCCCTATCTGCCTTTCCCTCCAGTCCTAGAAAGGAAGGCATTCATGCGCAGCCTGCAATGCCTAATGTTATGCTGCTGCTGGACCATGGGCCGCTGGAACACAAAGGAGATCTGACATGAACTGACAGGCTAGGTCACGCAGCCACTGACCAAGAGACAACAGCACATATTTGTATTTTCAAAGCTGTCTACCCTGATAGAAGCAGCTGCCTGAACTAGAAAAATGAGTTGCTGCAAATTCCCTGTGAAAAGGATGAAAATGTCTCTAAACAGCAAAAGGGAAAGTAGTGCAGGAGAGCTTAAAGGGGGCCCTCTGGAAGGACACCGTTTGAGGGCTTTGGAGACATGGAGAGCTTTGAGCCAGAGAAGATGAGAAGTGCTCACTTTTATGGCAGAAAGGTCAGGAAAACTGGAATAGGCAGAAGACACTGCAATCTCCAGGACAGCCACAACCTGAAGAGGAAACATGGACCTTTGGAGGACGCCAGCCTAAATCCCGATAATACTCCAGTATGGCCAAAGAAATAAAGGCAGGGAAATGCAGGTGTGTGTATCCATTCCTTCAGTTGCAGTCAGATATTTCAAAATGTTTTATGCCTCGCAGCTACACAACGGACCTGTGGCAAAGGACACGGGCCAGGGGCAGGACTGAGGGGCACACTGCAGTACGCAACCCTCATATGGCGGAGAACACACTCTGGACGATGCAGCAGGGAGCAGTTCCTTAGCACTCACACTCCCACCAAGGCACCTCGCCTTCCATGAGCACCAGGGTCTCCCACTTGCAGCACTCAGGTCTGCAAAAACAACTTGAGTGTGGGGCTCCCCAGAGGCGAGCTCTCTGAGCAGGGGAAGAAAAGACAGGACTCACAGGACTTTGACTCCCTGGGATCTAGTCGCAAGTCACAAAAGAGAATCTTTGGTGGAATGGACAGGATACACTGACCCTGCTCTCCTGGAAGAGAAGAACCATGTGAAAGCTGCCCAGCCTCGGGGCCCAGGCTGAGGAGGGCACTCACCGTGCCCGGGCCAGCCAGGCCTTAGCTTCACAGGGAGGAATGGGGAGGAGAACGGGCAGAGGAGGAAATATCTCATGCCCAGGTCAGATCATGAGACATTCCCAGAACAGCTGGACTGACAACCCTCACGTTTCACTCCAAGCTGGATAGACTGCGAATGATCTGTCAAATTCATGCAACACATTCCATCAAATTCTTGACACCCATGTCCATGGGCCAACAATAAGAAATCAATAGCTGCTCGATTTTGCAAAGTTGCATGTCATACAGAATCGACATCTGTTGCTAATGTGCTTAACGCTAATGCCGTTGTATTTGTTTGTTTGCCAAGCCAGCAAGCCATTTTATTTAATTCCGTTAAAGCTTTGGCTGCTGCTGCATGAAGCAAAAACAAGCTAGCAGCTATGATTTCACCACGATTCCATACACTGACATTATCGTTACATTCTGAACTGATTATGCTACGTTTTGCGTGATGTTCTGCTAGGTGGGTGTGATTTAAAATCATAGTTATGTCCGGTGTCAATATTGTCAAACGGCCTATAGAACACGACCCTCCCACCATGCCGGAGGGGATGCCTTGCCACGCTCTGTCTCCACATATTACGCATACCCCTGAAGGCAGTTTTCATGGCCATCCCACCCCTGCCACTCCATTTGTTTGTTTTCTCTTGGTTTGATTACACCACACAGATGCGTTTCGAAACGCAGGACTGCTGGGTGTCACATCTATTATATTTGTATTACTTCTAAAGTACTCTGGACGTTCTGACGTAGAAGTGAAATTAAAGTACAAACATGCATCCATAGTTATACTGCCCAAAATATTTAATTCCTAGGACAATGTTTCATTTTTGTACTTTCCGAGGTGACAATGCTGCTATTTCTCAAAGGTGATCCCACTAAGCATGTGTGAAAGGGCTGCTCTGGGGTAGCCATTGATGCACACAAGGTGGTCTGATTTAATGCTTTTGCCAGGGTTACCCATATGTTTTCCTTGGGTGCTGGTGGGATCCATATCCCATCTCCTGGTTCTGCTGTGATTGTGATGATGAGGATGACTGCAGTGATGGTCGGACCCATCTCACTGGGACCCATCTTGGTCCAATACCTGTGAAGACACAAGCATATCCTCGACCCCAGGTTATTAGTGGGTATGGACCTCCCCATTGGTTATTCATCATATTTTTGATCATCACCTGTGCTTTCTCCCGTGGAGACACTGCTTGCAGTCCCTCCAAGAGAGAGGTAAAGTGTTTTATCATGGCCGGCTCTCCATCTGTCCACCGATTTAAAAAATTCAACACATATAATGCTTTTGCTAAACATTTTGGCAGTGTGCCTAGGGCTGTTCCCCCTTTTTGGTTGTGCAACATGGCTTTGAGCGTCTCATAGGCTGGTTCCACGATGGCTGAGCCAATAGGAGAATGGGGGATACCTGTAACTTGGGAAACCTTCTGGGCCCACATGATCTGCGCAGGCCCTGTGGAACCGAAACAACCATCTCCGCGAGCATCCGCCAGGCATCGCGGCACCTGGCTCCGAAAAGGCACCAAGTGTGGAACACATGAGCCTTCAGGAATCTGACACAGAGGAGTAGGAGTCCATACCATAATTTGAATTCCCCCGTAAAGTCCACATCGATAACACCAGGCAATGCAAACAGTCCCCGGCATGTCGCCGAGGAGGGACCGAGAAGGAGGGCACTTAGTCCATTGTCCAACGGTCCCTTAACCCCCGTAGGGATCAGGGTAACGGTTGTATCAAAAAGCGTTACTGTGACTGTGGAGGCCAGATCCATTCCAGCGCTTCCACTGGTTTGGACATACAGGCTGGGGCTGCCAGAGGGGGTGGTGGTGGTGCAAATACAGCTCCTACTCAGGATCAACTGGCCGGGGATCGAAAGGGTAGTCTTCAGACGACTCTTTCAAGGTTAGTAATACACACTGACAATCCACATTGGCATTTTCTACTGCTAATTTTAACATCAAAGCCTCTTTGGCTTCCATGTTATCAACTTGCTTATTGATAGCCTCTTGTAGGCGATCAATAAACGTCATATAAGGTTCACTGACACCTTGTTTAATGGTTGTAAATGATTTTATCGCCTTGCTGGTATCAGGCACTTTTATCATGGCTTGCTGAGCTAGCTCTGCTGACTGTCTCAAAATTTCAGGAGCTAACCATGCCTGCAATTGTGTTGTGTCAATTGGTGATTCTCCTAAGAGTTGAGGGATACCTGCTCCATGCAAAGGATCCTTGTCTTGTCTTCCTAAATTGTCTACTGCTGCAAAGCTACATAAATCTCTCCAGTGTGACGCAAAAAGAACTCTCTGCATGGGAGCAAATATAAGTTCCGCTAATTGTTTAATGTCAAAAGGAGTTAGCATGTGTCCTTTCATAATTGTATTCAACAGACCCTGCGCATAAGGAGATGTAAGACCATGTTGCATGATCGTTTTGTGCATTTCTTTAATTAGTTCCCAGTTCAAAGGCTGCCAGGTATTCGGCCCCTGCGCACTTATCACTACGGGGCATGCAATAGCAGTAGCTGTATCTAGGTCCCCCTCTAAGAGAGCCTGCTTTCGCAGCTTCTGCCAGTGCTTTGCTGGATCGTAATTTGCAGACGGTCCCTGACTAGATGTGGGATCATCCCAGGCTACGTGATGGCGCTGGAGCAGGGGTTTCAAACCCCGGGAGCTGCGGGGGTGCGGCTGGAATGTTTATTAAGGGTGCTGATGGAAGAGCATTGGGGCTTGGAAGATTTAGTTTAGTTTCTTCCCCCGACCTTTGTTCTGTTGCATTTTCACTCGAATCTGCCTGTCCCTCAGCCTTTCCTCATAAGAAAGGTGCTCCAGTCCCCTAATCATCTTTGTTGCCCTTTGCTGGACCCTCTCCAGCAGTTCCCTGTCCTTCTTGAACTGGGGAGCCCAGAACTGGATGCAGTACTCCAGATGCGGCCTCACCAGGGCAGAGTAGAGGGGGAGGATGACCTCCCTCGACCTGCTGGCCACACTCTTCTTGATGCACCCCAGGATGCCATTGGCCTTCTTGGCCACCAGGGCACATTGCTGGCTCATGGTCATCCTGTTGTCCCCCAGGACTCCCAGGTCCCTTTCCACAGAGCTGCTCTCCAGGACATCAGCCCCCAACCTGTACTGATGCATGGGGTTATTCCTCCCCAGATGCAGTGCCCTACACTTGCCCTTGCTGAATTTCATTAGGTTCCTCTCTGCCCAACTCTCCAGGCTGTCCAGGTCTCACTGTATGGCAGCACAGCCTTCTGGCATGTCAGCCACCCCTCCCAGTTTTGTGTCATCAGCAAACTTGCTGATGGTACACTCTATCCCTTCATCCAGGTCATTGAGGAATATATTGAACAGGACTGGACCCAGTACTGACCCCTGAGGGACACCACTTGTTACATCCTTCAAGATGGCTCCTGGAAGAAGGGGCTTGGTCCAATGGAACTGGTTATTAAAAGGAAGGAACAATCCATCAGGTATTAATCTTATGTTCTTTGTCATGGACGTCGGCAGTGACCCATGCATTTTTGTTTAGGGGGACTTCAAAATTAAAGGTACTTGTCCTACTGTGGGCAAGTTTACTAGAACAGGTTGTCCCGGGTAATGAAGGGGATTCATTGGTTTCTTCCCCATTTTTGTGCCAGGGAGAATTGAAGGGGGGTTAGGGCAGAAGGCTGTGATTTTCAGACATCTGTTTATTCCCCAGCGGTTATTTACTTTGGCCACTGCATCGTGGAGACGTGAAAACCATTCTGCTTCCTGAGGCTTCAGGGCTCGTTTCAATAGTCCCTTTGTTCTTTCTACTATCCCATTGGCTTGGGGATAGTAGGGTGTGTGGAATATCCACTGTATTCCCTCATCCCGTGCCCATTCTTGAACTATTCTGGCAATGAAGTGGCTCCCATTGTCTGATTGAATTGACTGGGTGTCCTGGTTTGAGGTAAAACAGAACCAATTTTCTGTTTGGTAATTTTACTTTTTAGCTGGGCCTCTTCTAACTACTGAAATTAACAGCATATTGTGCAGACAATGTTCGCTCTTTCAGAGTGATAAGACCTATGTTTATAGCTGATTCCCAGGCATGGTATGCAGAGAGGCTCTTGCTTATACTTATTGCTGTAACAACCAAGGCCAACCAACTTTGTTATTTGCCCCATTGGAGGGTCAGAAGCAGAAGAGCGTAGAGGGGTCCCACCTGCAGGGAGGAGCGGACAGGGCAGGTGACCCAAAAGTGACCAACAGGGTATTCCATCCCAACTGCCTCATGCTCAGTAGAAAAGCTGAGGGATCAAAGGGTCAGCTTTTTTTCTTTCCAGATCCAGAATCCAGTTCCTGTCCGTCACTAAGTCCAGCCTGGGATTTCCCCAGTGCCAGCCGGTGTCGAGATTGTCATCTTGGGAGCTTGATCCAGTTTTGTATATATTTCATTATTTCCTTTTTATTTTATTATTAATATTCATTAAAGTAGTTTAGTTCCTTCTAAACTCATAAGTCTCTTTCTCTCTCTCCTGCTTCTCTTTGGAGAGAGGTAGGGGAGAGCATCTGTCATTTCGCCTGAGTGGCCAGTCCGGCCCAAACCATGACACTGGGGTTTGGGCAAATAACAACCACAATTTCAATCTCTTTACTGTATTTTCCCCAGTTGCCTTTGTGACCGCTTCAGCCTGGACTAGTCCCGACACTACTTCAACCCCCTACCAATATGTATTGCTTTCCTTCTGATTTTTTAAGGGGTCAGATATAATCCCACAGTCCCTTATTGTCTCTCAAATGTAGAGGCTGATTCTTAAGGGGGTTATGTTCCCCTAATTGGACATGACATAGGCTACATGCTGAGATAACGGTGTTACACAACTCCCTTGTCACAGACCATCCCCTGCTGATTGTGTCCCTAAATAAATCTTTACTCCCGGAGTAGCCCCTTTTAACATGCAGCCATTCCACTAGATTTTTCCATTTTTCTGCCTCAGCCTCAGCTGCCATGATAGTTAAATGGGTAAGGGAGTCTACTTGATTGTTCGAGAGGTGGGCCAGGTTTTCCCCTTTCTGGTGGGCGGCTACCCACCCTACTGAACAGGATTTCTCTTTGGCAATATCTAAAATTTCCTTCCACTTTTCTAATTGCCAAATTGGCATCCAATTTACTTCCCATTGATTTTGCTCCTAAAAGGGGAGCCACTCAGTACATCCCTTAAACACTGCATACGAGTCTGTATAGATGAATACGGGTTCTGCATTTTCAGCTTTCTTTTGTATCATGCTCCAAACTGCTATTAGTTCCCCTACTTGGGCACTTCCTTCACCAGTTGTCACGATCCGCTTTCCCCAATCAACATGTAGGGCAACTGCTCAGTATTGCCACGTTTTCCCTTCGCATTTAGCGGGGGCATCTGTGAACCACACGTTTTTCAATTGAGGTTCAAACAGAGGACCCTTCTTTATACACAAAGGAGGCGCTCGGCATCTGGAGAATTAGATGACAGTATTGTATTTTAAGCATCTTGGTTGTTCCCTCTCTTATCTGGTATACATGACAATAACGATTTAATTGTGCGTACCATTTCCTTACTCTCTCGCTGTGCCACCCCCACAGGAAGGAGGGTTCCAGCTAATACTGGTTTCAAAACTTTGAAGGGTCCTCTCAAAATAATCAGCTGTTGTCGGATAATTTTCTCAGCCGCCTGCAAGGCCAGGCTAACTACAAAGCGTCTCTTTTCCCAGATTGAATAGCATTTCTCTGTGTCCTTAAAATTCCAAGAACAGAATTCAAGGGGACAAGGCTGCCCCTAGGGTCCATGTTGCCACAAGTGTACTGATAACCCATGGGTTGCAAAACCCCATTTGATTTGTAGCGGGTCTGTTGGGTGAATCAGTCCTAAAGCTTGATACACCCCTGCTTCAAAAATTAATAATCTCAGGGCTTCTTCATGGGCAGGCGTCCAATCCCATGAGGCTTTCTTACATGTCAAGTCATATAGGGGTTGGGCTATTATGGAAAAGTCTGGGATATGTTTTCTCCAGAACACCGATATTCCTAAGGCCTGTTGGAGTTCTTTCTTGTTTTCGGGCATTTTTATCTGTTCCAGTGTGGATAGAGTTTCAGGGAGAACACACACTGTTCCACCCTTCCACCAAATAACTAAGAATTTCACTTCAGATGAGTAGTTTTGTATTTTCTCCGCAGGAATTTGGAGTCCCAAATTTTCTAAACAGGTGATTATTTTTATTTCAGTTTGCCCCACTGAGTTCTCATCAGGGCCACCAATCAATACATCATCAATATGCTGATATACCTTAACTCCTTCCTCGGTGGTAACTTGGGCAAGCTCCTGCGCTAGGGCGTGGTGGGCGATGGTTGACGAATGACAATATCCCTGGGGAAGGCATGTAAAGGTAAATTGCACCCCTTCCCAGGTGAAAGCAAAACGGGCTCTGTCTGATTCCTGTAATGGAACCATAATAAACATATCTTTTACATCGATGGTTGCTAAAACCGGATGAGTCCGCTCCTGTATGGTGGCAATTAACTTGGCCATATTTGGCACTGTGGCTGTCAAAGGGCCTGTGTTTGTGTTCAAACGCTGATAATCAATTGTCAACCTCCACTTCCTGTTAGGTTTACGGACTGGCCAGACTGGAGAGTTATAAGGAGAGTGAGTCGAGATAATTATTCCCTGTTCCCACAAGTCTGATATTACTGAAGATATCCCTTCCCATGCCCCTAAAGGGAGAGGATAAGGTTTCACATTAACTATTTTTGAGGGGAGCAATGCTGGTGCGGGTTGGAGGAGTCTTATTGAGGCAGCTGGAAGGCCAAACACCCACTCCTTTCCTCTCGAGTCTGTCCAGGCCTGTCCTTTAAGCAGATCAAGAACTAAGATGTTCATTGGGAAAGTCCCTAAGATCATAAAGACTTAGGTTGCGGTCTTATCTCCAGGTAACCAACATTTAACCTGGACCATTTGCTGTGGTTTGGAGTTTCCAAAAACATCTGTTACCCAAATTTGTTTCTTGTCAGCGACTATGCCATTGTGGGCAGACTCATCTGCCCAGAGGGCTGACATCTGAGCCCTGATATCTACTAAAAAGGTGGTTGGAGTTTTGAAAGGTCCGAGGGGAAAGATAATTAACAAATCTCCTTTCCCACTTTCTGTGAGCCTTTTCAAATAAGTCCACCGACCGTCCTCTGGCTCGCTTACTGAGGATGGTGAGTGATGTTTCCTGATTCTGGACTACTTAAGTCAATTAATTCTGTCTTTTATGGGGAAGGAGCGGAGGGTATTATTTGTCTCATCTCAGAAGGTGGAAAATGGGCCTGTTGTTTGGGAGGAGCTGAATCCTTAATCTTTTCCCAGCTTCTAATTAGCTTTTCCAGGTTTTCAGTCGGCAATTTATCCATAACTTCCTGGGGGATTCCCTTCGAGATACCCTCAGTCCATAATGCATACCTTCTATTGTCAGGGGCATGGGCTGTTTTCCCCAGGGAAGGTCTAGGGTTGTGTCCGGGCATAGGCCTTATTTCCCTGCGCCCTTCCATGCATCTAAGATTCACCTTGGGCTTAGCTTCCCCCTGGCTGACAATTCCCACGCACCTCCCATAATTTGTCAGGTTTTGTGTCACTTCCTCCCATGTTTCGTCCTGATTTGGGCCAGCCCCTAAGTTCCTTGGTTTGGGGGCTCGCAACTGGTCCCGTATTTGTACCGCGTATAGTTTCAAGGTGTCAGGCAGCCCACTAATCAACAGGGGGAATCTCTCGGGGTCTGCTATGTATTGCATGGGGGAGGGGCGTTGGGGGGCTAATATACGGTCATGCAGTCTTCTGCACGCTTTCCAATATATCGCCAATCGTGGGAGATTTAATAGTAAAAGGGTTCCCCCTCTCCATAGGGTCTAAGCCTCGCTCCCAATAGGCTACTCTCTGAGTTAGGGACCAGGGTTCCCGATTGTCATTTGTAGTTAAGAACACCCCAGGGCCCCAGCATCCTCTTGCCTCATCTTCATTTAACAATATGCAATCACTGCCTGTGAGGAACACTCACCAGACATATTTATCGGTTTTGGTAGGTCCATTTGAATATTTTTATTGGAGCTTAGCCAAATCAGTGGGGGAGTATGGGACAGTGTGGGTGGCGATCTGTCCTCCGTGTCAATCATCTACAGTTTCGGTCTTGATCAGGGGTCGGAGCCTAACTTCTCCTTCCCCTTGAAGATCACAGAATCACGGAATTTTCAGAGTTGGAAGGGACCTCTAGAGATCATCTAGTCCAACTCCCCTGCTAAAGCAGGATTGCCTAGAGCACATGACTCAGGACTGCATCCAGGCGGGTCTTGAAAATCTCCAGAGAAGGGGACTCCACAACCTCCCTGGGCAGCCTATTCCAGTGCTCTGTCACCCTAACCGTAAAGAAGTTTTTCCGTGTATTTGAACGGAACTTCCTATGTTCCAACTTGTGCCCATTGCCCCTCGTCCTGTCACTGGGAGCCACCGAGAAGAGTGTGGCTCCATCCTCCTTCAACCCACCCTTTGGATATTTGTAAGCAGTAATAAGGTCTCCCCTCAGCCTTCCCTTCTCCAGGCTAGAGTCCCAGCTCTCTCAGCCTTTCCTTATAAGGGAGATGTTCCAGTCCCTCAATCATCTTGGTTGCCCTACGCTGGACTCTCTCCAGCAGTTCCCTGTCCCTCTTGAACTGGGGAGCCCAGAACTGGACACAGTATTCCAGTTGTGGCCTCACCAGGGCAGAGTAGGATATTTTTTCCTAGACCATTTTAGTTCATCAAGGGGGTACACAGGATCTTTTCTTTCTGGGCGGCTGTCAGAGCTGCCCCCAGAACTGCTCAGACTGCTCAGCTTTCCCTTTCCCAGGTCTTTGTTTCTGCTCCTTGGTGAGAGCTGCTATCCTATCAGCCACCATTTGTGGGTTGTGCCAATTGTTTTGGGCTCAGGTCATACCGGGAGGAGAGGGTCGAGCATGACAGCTCTCCAGCCTTTCCATAAGAGGGGTAACATCTACCCCTGAGTCTCCCTGGGAGATCATTGTGGTCCTCTGAGGAATTTTCCCCTTTGCCCTGTTATAACTTCCCCCTGGGCAGCTGAATCCTGACATTTATCACTACGAAACAGTCATTGCTGACCAGGTAGGTGCAGTAGGGCTTGGACAGCGTGAAGTCTGCGAGGAGCATGAGAGGCACTGCAGCAGCCTGGGAGGTTAAGGCATCTGCTCTTGGGCTCATCTCATCCCCTCCATGTGCTCCTCTCCTCTCCAGTTCACAGTGTGCCTGTGTCACAAG
This sequence comes from Charadrius vociferus, assembly GCF_000708025.1. Taxonomy (NCBI): domain Eukaryota; kingdom Metazoa; phylum Chordata; class Aves; order Charadriiformes; family Charadriidae; genus Charadrius; species Charadrius vociferus. The sequence goes on along the minus strand of NW_009648140.1, from coordinate 1,559 downwards.
GGGCAGACGGTTTACCAGCAGGTCCTGTCCATGGAGAGACCTAGTGCTCTGCAGGGTTGGAACTGGGGCTACTGTGGCCACTGTGCCTTCTACCACACCCTGTACCCCTATGCCTGGATGGTCTACAAGCTCCCAGGGCAAAATGTGGTGCTCACTTGCTGCCAGGTCTCTCCTGTCATCCCCTATGACTATAAGGTAAGGAGGTGATGGCTACATGCTCACTCCAGCCCATTTCATGGGAGTGCTGGGCCACACTGGGCTGCGTCAGCATGGCTCTTATGGAGCAGGTTGGCAGGGACTTTGCAGAGCTACCTGCATGGGAGGGGGAAGGGATTGGCACAGCAGAGATGGGGCTGTCCTGTGAGATGCTTGGTGTGTCCTGTTTGGGAAGCAGAGGCTCAGAGCTGGAGAACTTTTGACCCTTGGGCATTGCTTGTGCATCCAGGGATGCTGCAGTAGAGGAGTTCCTTATCTCTCATTGCCTGAAGATGACCAGGCTTGCTGCCTTATTAACGTTATTTCCCAGCCTGGTCTTTTCTGTCCCAAGACCCTGTCCCTAGCGCTAGCTGCCACCCAGGCATGTAACAGTGAGACCCTGGAAGGCTTTGCCTGGGGTGGTTGGTGCTGGGAGGAGTAATCCCTCTTTCTCTGTGCTTAGCTCTGGCAGCTGCTCCTTTCCCCTCTGACCTGTGCTCTGACACTTTGCCCTGCTTGTTCCCTGCCTTTGGTTTTGTCCTGTGGCCATCCCAGCTCCTGCCTCCCTGGAATGGCAGGTCCAGAGCTGTGGCCTTACTGCTCGAAAGATCTAATGGTAATGTTTTAGGAAACCCTCAGCCTGTACTTGTGGGTTGGTTTGTCAGCTGGGTGTTCCTGAGAGTGTTTTAGCTGGCTTTTGCCTGCTGTCCCCAAGGGAAGAGCTGCTTATTAGCTGGGCTTTCCCAATGTTTCCCCCATCTCTGCTCAGTGATGCTCCCAGGCAAGAGGAACCCCCACAGCAATGTGGAAGGTCAGAGATGGCAACAAGGGATGCCTTGCTGCTCCTGCATGCTGCTCCTGCTCGCTCCCAGCCCTGGGTGAGGATGGCAGGCTGCGCTGCCAACACACCTGACCTTCCTCTTACAGGCTCATGTGCTTTGCTGGGGTAGCAGCCTGTTGAGCAGATGGGTGGCAAGACACTTGTCTGAGCCTTACATGCTGCTTTCTATCTGTGTATTGCCTGGTGTGGGGGTTTGCTAGCCCATGGCTTGTGATCTGAATTTTGTATTGCTTGCCTCCCAAAATCCTCTGCTCCCGCTGCTGCTCCCCAGCTTGGCAGTGGACTCCGAGACCAAGTTGTTCCTGGTGCTCTTGCTCCCACTACATCCCATGTGGTCTGAGAAGTGATGCTCCTGATGGCTAACCGCAGAGCACCAGTGCTATACGTGGGTTGTCTTTCTCTGCCAGGACTCCAGCCTGCTGGTGGCAGTGTTCATCTGGGAGGTGGAGAATGGGAGGGATGAGGCCGTGGACAACTCCATCATGTTGGACTCCATCTGGCTGGACAGTCGCACTCAAAGAGT
>NW_009648139.1:0-1012 GCF_000708025.1 Charadrius vociferus | reverse complement strand
GTCACTTGATATAGAGGGCTCACAATCCAGGACAATATCCAACGCTCAACTGAGGGTCCCTCGTTCGGGCACCACTTGTTGACGCGGAAGCACGGACAGATACACCACGACCAATACGATCAGGGTAAATGCCACTTTATTGCACAGATAGCTCAGCTAATATAGACAATTTTCTCCCGCGCCACGCAACACTCAAGCAATAATTGGTTACATGCATAGTTCAAACAAGCATCTCTACTATATGATTGCCTAGCCCCAGCTGTTCACTCACATAGTTATCTACTTCTATGTTTTACTCAAAAATCCTGCTTATCGGTACGTTCAGCAACAGTTCTTTCCTCCCTCCACATAACTCAGACGTTCACAAAGCACAATTTGACCTTCGACATTCCTTGAAGCTTACACTGTCATCAACAAGTTCTCAGTGCTTGGGATGCTCACAGGGTGACCATTGATCTCTAAAAATTCTCCCACAGTACTCCTGTGGAAAAGCCACCTGAATGAAATGAGAGTAACATCCCAGGAACACCCATGACCCTATTTGCCGTGGTACTAATCTGACCAAAAGGGGATTTACAATTTTGCTCAAAATACCTTTACTTTTCCCAGAGACTTAAACAGAAGACTTATTGATCATATTATCAAGTGGATGTATTCTGTACCTAGGTATGTCATTCATTTCAACTTTGAAAACTTTCAGAGGGCGAAATGCCGTGTGAGGTGTTTTTGTCATAAAACACAAAATGTAAAATAAATAACTAATATCTTCCAAACAGTCTGGCAATATGATATGAACCATCAAAGTGTGCAAGCACATGTATAACTTAGAAAATATATGTAGTTCCTTCTTATTAATGAAGATATGTCTTTGGCAGTGAACTCTGAAGGACAACAGGAAGGCTATCAGACTAAGACATGACAGGGTCATGCACTCCTGCAGTGTTACCCACCGTGTGCTTTTGAAATGCACATTCCAAAAAACATTTAATCCATTGTCCTGGTTTGAGGTAAA
>NW_009648138.1:16926-18133 GCF_000708025.1 Charadrius vociferus | reverse complement strand
CAGGAAGCCCATCTTTTACGCAGCTGAAAAAAAATAAACAAAATACCTATACTGTTCACCAGAAATCTTTACATTGAGATTAATTAAATTATTTGTTGTTACTCTTTTATAGTAATTATATTTTTCTGTAAATCAAGGCCATATTGTTTCATTTTAAATACTGTACATCTACACACAAGTATGTCCTACTAATCATTCTGTATTCTTAAATCAATAGCTGTAGCTCATTTTACAACAAATAAGATCTATATACATTGGGTATAGAGATGTACGTCTTTCATATTAACCAAACAAGTGCTAACTATCAGTAGCCATTTCCTAGTATGGGTGAGTAACTGTTCTATCTGGTCTTTACCATTTTACCATCCTTTTGGTCTTAGACTCACAAGGTTACTCAAAGTATCACTGATAAACAGCATGAAATTTTGTTAACTACCCATTTCTCCAACTGAAAGGGAATTCAAAATCTTTGTGCTTTTCATTTTATACCTCAGACATTTGTGTCTTTAATTTCTACAAAAAAAAATAATTAAAAAAAAAAAAGTAGGTTCCTGAAACATTCCAGGAACATCTACCTGAATAAATGGTCAGATGTGGCCAAAACAGTAACAATAAGCAGCACTTGGACAAAACCAAGGAGCTTAGAGAAGTCTAAATAGCAAAGAACAAAACCAGTAAATTTAGAATTTTTTGGTCTCTACAGCTTCCTGAGGAGGGGAATTGGAGAGGGAGGTGATGATCTCTTCCTCCCTGATATCCAGTGAGAGGACACATGGAAATGGTTCAAAGCTGCACCAGGGGAGGCTCAGACTTGACATTAGGAAGCATTTATTTACTGAGCAGGTAGTCAAACACTGGAACAGGTTTCCTAGAGAAGTGGTCGATGCCCCGCGCCTGTCAGTGTTTGAGGCATTCAGACAATGCCCTTAGTAACATGCTTTAACTTGTGTTTAGCCCTGAAGTGGTCAGGCAGTTGGACTAGATGATCCTTGTAGATTCCTTCCAACTGACCTATCCTATTCTAGAAACAAAACATCCCCTTTTAGGAAAATTTCATAAAGGCTCCATCACTCATACTAATTTATTAATGAACAGTGTTGATTCCAAGGATATTGCTATTCAGGTAGCATTTGGGTGAAGAGACTTCCTCATAAATATTTAGTTACTGTCGTGGTTTGGCCTCAGCCAGCAACAAAGAACCACACAG
>NW_009648138.1:15408-16777 GCF_000708025.1 Charadrius vociferus | reverse complement strand
GCCCCCTGCCGGCTCCTGGGGAGATTAACCCCATCCCTGCCGGAACCAGGACATTATCCACCCCTTATTCCATACCATCTGTGTCATGCCCAGATCTTACAGTTCCCATAGTCTGTGGGCCATACCTCCAACGTGTCCGTTGAACTCACTTAAAACGTCCATTGCACTCACTTAAAATGTCCATTAAACTCACTTAGTCCATGACTGTAGGCTCCATCTGTGAGAACAGTCTCTCAGGTCACATGAGATGGTGTGTGGTGCTGGACGGGTGTATGCTGATGCAGTCTATGCCCATGGTCCGAGATGGAAGATGTTGATCTCAAGGGGGTTGTTGGATGCCAGCTGCTGAGGCTGGTATACCTGACGCAGTTCATGCCGTTTACTTAGTCTCATCAAAGTCCATCTGTCATTGATCTAGGTGATTCTTCTTTGACAGCACTAATAGCCATCATAATAATGATAACATACAACAGCAAAGTTATTTAACATTATAAAATTCTATTCATTGGCTATTCTCACCCAGAATCAGATCCCCATGAGGCACACATCGGACCTCCCCATCTTCTCGCATCACCCACCAAGTGCATCCGGGCCCTTGTGCAAAAGCAATCCCACGGATGGGCTTGCCTTTGCCTGAGGCAGGGCTAACCCAAACTGTCTTCCCTAACATATTCTTCATATGCACTACGGGGACTTTATCCCCTTCTACTGCACGTGGATGTTTTGATTGGGCAGGGCCAGCTCGATTGGCAGATCCCCTAGTGTTAACTAACCAGGTGGCTTTTGCTAAATGTACATCCCAATGTTTGAAAGTCCCACCACCCATGGCTCTCAGTGTAGTCTTTAGCAGTCCATTGTATCTTTCTATCTTCCCCGAGGCTGGTGCGTGATAGGGAATGTGATATACCCACTCAATGCCATGCTCTTTGGCCCAGGTATCTATAAGGCTGTTTCGGAAATGAGTCCCATTATCTGACTCAATTCGTTCTGGGGTGCCATGCCTCCATAAGACTTGCTTTTCAAGGCCCAGGATAGTGTTTCGGGCAGTGGCATGGGGCACAGGGTATGTTTCCAACCACCCAGTGGTTGCTTCCACCATTGTGAGCACGTGGCGCTTGCCTTGGCGGGTCTGTGGGAGTGTGATATAATCAATCTGCCAGGCCTCCCCATATTTATATTTTAGCCATCGTCCTCCATACCAAAGAGGCTTTAACCGCTTGGCTTGCTTAATTGCAGCACACGTTTCACATTCGTGGATAACCTGTGCGATAGTGTCCATGGTCAAGTCCACCCCTCGGTCACGAGCCCATCTGTATGTCGCATCTCTCCCTTGATGGCCTGAAGCATCGGGGGCCCACCGAGCTAGGAA
>NW_009648138.1:1727-8545 GCF_000708025.1 Charadrius vociferus | reverse complement strand
GGGCGCCAAAAAGAACTGTCGTGGTTTGGCCTCAGCCAGCAACAAAGAACCACGCAGCCGCTCGCACAACTCCCACAGTCGTGGAAAAAGAAAATGACAGGGCCAAACTCGTGGGTTAAAAGAGTGCAATTTAACAGAACAGCAAAAGGAAAAGACGAAAAACGCGATTACAGTACCGCCGCGAAGGGCACCGACCGGACCCGCACCGCCGCAGCCCACCCCCGAGTGGGGACTCCTCCTCTCCTAGCCCTGGCTAGCTCCTCTTATAGCTCGGGCATGGGTCACGTGGTATGGAATACCTGCCCCCTGCCGGCTCCGGGGGAGATTAACCCCATCCCTGCCGGAACCAGGACAGTTACCCAAACCTATTCAAGCCACTGTTGAGATGCAGCTTGTGACACTGATGAACAGAGCAAAAGCCTGAGAACATGAGTCCTATAGAGCTCTTAGGTTATGCGCTAACAGTAAATTCAGTCACATAACTAAGAAGATACAAATGTAAGTAGGGTTATTTGTTCTTTGGGACTGGGTTTTGGTTTTTGGGGTTTTTTTTTGGTAGGGTATTGTGTTGATTTTTTTATTCCATTTTCTCACTTATACATCTTTATCAGCGTTCCTCCTCTTCACCAGCTGCAAGCATTTAATGAATACAGTTTAATAATAATGCTCTGAAGTTTTGCTACCTCCTACTTTTTTTCTGATCCATTCTACCCAAGTTTTCCATCACCACAACAGATGGTTGGCCAACGAAAAAGAAAATTGTTTCTGCAGTTTTCATTAATATTCTAGTTTAAAAATCTTTAGTATTAGTATAAAGCTGTCCTGGTTTGAGGTAAAACAGAACCAATTTTGGTCAGTAACTTCGCTTCTTAGCTGGGCCTCTCTAAACTGAAATTAACAGCATATTGTGCAGACAATGTTCACTCTCTCAGAATGATAAGACCTATAGCTGAATTACCCCACACAATGATGTCATCGATGTATTGTAGGTGTTCTGGAGCTCCACCCTTCTCCAGTGCAGTCTGGACCAGTCCGTATAGGACGGGACATTAAAAATGTGCTCTACACCACAGCGGGTGGTGGCAGCGGTGGGATTTGAACCCACGCCCCCGAAGACACTGGAGCCTCATGCTCTACCGACTGAGCTAGCCAGGCCTCTCTAACTACTGAAATTAACAGCATATTGTGTAGGCAATGTTCACTCTCTCAGAGTGAGAAGACCTATGTTTATAGTTGATGCCCAGGCATGGTATGCAGAGAGGCTCTTGCTTACACTTATTGCTATAACACCCAAGGCCAACCAACTTTGTTACTTGCCCCATTGGAGGGTCGGAAGAAGAAAAGCATAGAGGGGTCCCACCTGCGGGGAGGAGCGGACAGGGCAGGTAACCCAAAACTGACCAACGAGGGTATTCCATCCCATCTGCCTCATGCTCAGTATAAAGGCTGAGGGATCAAAGGGCCAGTGGGCTCTCTTCCTTCAATGGCCAATGTCTGAGGAGGACTCTGTTCGTCTGCCTGTGATCCCGACCCCAAATGCAGATCTGGAATCCAGTTCCTGTCCATCACCGAGTCCAGCCTGGGACTGCCCCAGTGCCAGCCGGTGTCATGATTGTCATCTCGGGAGCTTGATACAGTTTTGTATATATTTCATTATTTCTTTTTCATTTTATTATTAATATTTCATTAAAGTAGTTTAGTTCCTTCTAAACTCATAAGTCTCTTTTTCCTCCTCTGCCCCTCTCTTTGAAGAGGGGTAGAGGAGAGCATCTGTCGATCCCATCTGGGGTCCCCCAGGTCCTCAGTAGACGATTTGGCCTAAACCACAACAAAAGCAAAATACATTTTATTGTGAGAGTGAAAGTTAAAAGTGCTCCAGTTAAAACAATTTTGTCAAATATCAGCCATCGGTATAGCAGTGTTACAGCACCTTCCCTTTTGTATCAGAAGTGCTGCTCAGTATGCAGTCACTTGCACTATGGTATAAGCATCTGCCTACCTGCATACTGAAAAAAAACACTTCTAATGAAAAGCAAACCTCTTATTTTATGTTATCTGTTGTGTAGTTATCAAAGCCTCAAGTCATATGCTTGTGTCCTAGTTGTAAGAAGCTAGTTGGTTTTAAGGTAGATGGTTCATGACATTTATTGTTATTTTTAGAAAGCCTCAGGCAGGAGTCTCAATTAGTATGAAAGATAAAAAGCACATCTGATTTTTCAACACATTCCCCAAAACTAGTCAGCCATGATTTCAACATAAATTCTCAAGCCATCCTGTAACCCTCTTCAACATCCTTTTCTGCAGTGTTTAGGTTTGTATGGATATAACTAGTTTGTAAACAGCCATTTTTCACTATAACTGACTATTCCACTTCTTCCCACTTTTAAGGAAGAAAAAAAAACCACAACCAAAAACAAAACAAAAAACTCTACCTGCATCTCTTCTATGTTATTAGGGAAAAAATTCCGAGATTGCCAGGTAATTGGTAAAGTATGCATGAAGATCAGGCAAATATCCGATGTATTTCTTTCTGGGAGGGCTATCATTGACATAGCTTCCTTATTTACTGTAATTATGATGAGGGGTGCGTTTCTGTTGTTCCTGTTTTCAAGAAATGAAAGTGAAAATATTGTAAGCACGCACCATTTTAGTAGTTCTGAAAAGTCTTATGATTGTAAAATCAGTAATACCTTAGGAAGCAAAGTCAAAGGTATGCAAGTGTTATTAATCTAACCAGGCCAGAATACTATACAATTCCAAATCGACAGTCAACTGAAGCACAAGTGAAGACAGGAAAGCTAAGCATATGCCTTAATTTTGGAGTGCGTATACTAAGCGCCTCTAACTCCTTTATTTTTAAAACCTACCAAAAGGTTACATGCTACTGAAAAAGTTAACAGGCCGCCACCATCAATCACTTGCCTTTTGGTCTCCAACTATATAAAAAAACCCCCAAACCAAAACAACATTCAAGAATAATGCAGTAGAGAATTTCTCAGGCAGCAAGGCAAGATCTCCCTCCAGCTGTTTGTTTGGTGTTGTTTTGTGGTGGTGTTTTTTTTGGTTTTGGTGGGGGGTTTTTTGGGGGTTTTTTTTGTTTGTTTTGTTTTGTTGTTTGTTTTTTTTTGGTTTTCGTTTGTTCCCCCCCCAAGTTGCCCCCCTAATCTCAGAAGAACTGAAAAAAATGTTGCTAAATACTGCCTTGCTCCTATTACAGCTTCTGTTACAGATTCACAAACAAGGAAGCAAAAAAAGCTATTGCTCTAACGCAAGCATCCCACTATAGATACCCATCACAATGATGGCATACTGCAAAGCAAGGGTTAAAGGTGCCTACACATTTTGTTTATTTGGGTATTTTTTAAATAGTTTCTACAGTGTGATAGAACCCCACTTATCCATATTTTCAAGCCAGACCATGTATTGCAAGAGTACGCAAAGAAGAACTTAAAGGCTTTCCATAAGTCTTGCCATTAGTGTGGAAGAACTGCCTTTGAGCCACCAAGAAAGTATATATCAACTACCATGTCTGCACCAGTTCCCTACTGCCTTGCTGCGAGCACTCCAAAAGGGTTTTTTTCCTCCCCCACTACTTAAGCTCTCAGTATCAGACAGGTGCGCAGCATCCTTCCCTGCTTCTTCCATACTGATGAAGGAAGCTGGAAACAGCACAGTCACCAAATCTCAAGCTTTGGAAACATCCAGCCGCCTTTAACTATCCCGCAAATAACCCTTAAAAATGCCCCAACATTTTTGTGGGCTGTAAACTGCAAATAGCATCCCGAAACATGTATGCAATGCATTATGATTTGCCATGTGGCCACATCGAATCAAATACAACATGGTTTAAAGTGATGTAAGCACAGTAAGAAGAGCAGTACAGTTCAAATCTTGAAGTTAAATGGAACTTTTGTATTTATTTTTACCTACACGATAGAAGGAAATTACAGAGAAGGGAGGGGAAAAAAGGAAAAGAGTATTTTTTCAGATAACACTAAGCCAATTTTGTGAAATTCACTCTTGGGGAGAAAAAAAGCTTGTTTTCCAAGCTACTTTATTCATATTTGTCTCACGTTATAGCTAGAAAACTCAACATTTACAAAATATCGGAATCACCCATACAAGAAAAGCTGCTAAATCAAAGTAGCATCTCATAATGCACATTATTATTAATAATAAATGAAAGCAACAACGTTGGAGATAATTAAATAGTATAATATTCAGAAATGAAGACTAACTGAAATATACCCATTACCCTTAAAAAGGAGGAAATTAAGACATATAGACATGAACAGCACTCGACCATCAGAGGTTGGCACCCTTGTATCTCTCCAAAGGTTCAATAAATGAACAAGCTCTGAAAAATTCCTAATAGCCATTGCAGACTCAGAGCTACAGGAATCCAAGAAAACATGGATCCCTTTAAGGAAGGACATTTAAAAGAAGCCTGACTACAGATAAGACGCTGTAAGACACTGCTCTCAACTAGACAAGTTCCAAACTATTTGGGCCTTCACAGCCAAAGGCAACAGCTGAAACTCCAACAAAGGAAGGGGCGTTGGTCACCCAACAAGGATAAGGCGATACTGAAACAGCAAACTTTCAAAATCAGTTTGTAAGTAGATTCAGTTACAGAGATGAGCAAAGAACTTAGCAGCAAACAAAGTGTGGATTACACAAGCCTTTTACAGTGCCCAGAGCTTTGGGAGGCATATAAGCTTCTGTAATTCAGCTTCCCCATCAAACAATCAGAGATAAAGATGAATTATGCTAAAAGCATATAATACTTGTAGCATGGTTACATACACAACCATGACTGGACTCAATGCAAGAATTCCTACCAAATGCAATAACCTAGTGGATAATGCCAATTGTCCTTCCTGGCCTTAAGTTACAAGCTTGATTTCAGTAGTCTGATTAAACCAGTCTGCCTCATCCCACTGCCAATTCCTTCCAGATGACTGCAATGGGAGTTGCACTGGTGGTGTCTGTCCTCCTTTTCCTTTTCTGTTCTATTCTGAGCAGATAATATAACGCAAGGCCAAAACCTGAGTACTCTGAAACCCAATTATTAATTGCAATATTATAATCAACAGAAAACATGATATATAGCCTTAAGTAGACAAAAGCAACTAGTCTAACCTGTATCAGCACATTTTTTTTCTTGCTATACCAACATTATGCCCAACCATATTTGTGCTGGGGACATTTTTTCCAGAGTTGATCATCCTTTCAGCAAACTGATTTTCTAGGAAAAAGTTAAGTACATCATTGTCCCAAAAGAAGATTTATCAGAATAAGAGAGCTGGGGATAAGTGGCTCAGAAGTTTAAAAAAAAAAAACCCAAACAAACAAAAACAAACCACCAAAGAACAGAAACAGCAAATCAAAGACTTTACATCATCTTTTACCAGGCTAATCTTGTACGTAAAGTGTTCACACACATACACGCACAATGCACCATCATAAAATACCTTTCATAAACATTATTATATATAACATTTTTAAAAATGCAGAGCACCAAAAAGCTCCAAAGAGTAAAACCTACTATACCAGCCATGGTAAAAATACGTAAGAGAACAACATGGTGTGTTCTGGGAAAATGTGGGCACCCCTCTAACTACAAGAGAAGAAGAGAAAAGAAAACAAAAAGCACACAGAGAAAGTTAGATCAGTTCCACAATGCAGCAAAGCATTCTTTAAGTCTTACTGCACAAAAAGCCAGGAAGAAGAAGGACCCAAAGCAGCACAAACAAGGCTAGCACTCTCCCTATATCTTTTATTAGTTCTGAAATACTTAACAGCACTGGCTTCTCACATGGAGAGAACAGAGTTAGTATATAGTCCATGGCTACGGACTAGCAAAGGTCTGACTGGTATGCTAATTCATGTTCGGCAAGCCATCAATAAATAGGAACCGCTCCAGCATTTAAATTTTATGTATTGTTCTTTCACATCAAAACAATTCAGTATGCTACACAACATGAGTTACTAAACCCGTCCATTAAAATCCCGATTCTGTAAATTTCATAAACAGATAACACTGTTTACAGTAATAATTGTATTGCGTTTGAACTGTTAAGGCCTTTGTCCTGCATTTTGTTGACAAAAGTTCCACTTGTTTTAATTCTTAAGACAGTGTCTCACTAAAGCAATCATGTCTATTTAGAGATAGGGTGAGAAGAGTCATGAGAGCCTGTTGCTTTAAACTGAAAAAAACCTCACAGCTTTTCCCAGAAGCTAAAATACATTTGTAAATATGATATGTATACGCAGAATTGTTGATACAGCCTTATACCAAGCTGAAAACTTTATTGATGCTGCCAATATTTGTACTTCCTTTATATTTCACAGTCCACTTATTGATTCTGTCATTTCCCTGCCTACTCCCTCATAAAATGGATCTATTCAGGATAGCAGCAGTCCTGGATCGCCTGAAGCAGAACAGTTATTCCCTCCCCCAAATCAAATCTTCTGCCCCAGGGAGGATCATTGCTGCTAGTGGGCCAGTTTGTTTTCTGCATTTTATTAATCTCTTGGGGAGAGTCTAACTCTTACCTTAGCCCTCAGCAAGACAAGATGAGCTATAGATTTGGGTAGGGAACAAGTTACTACTTGAGAAACAGATAGTTAGCATGCAGCAAATATTATTGTTGTTTCCTTCCTCTTATCCTCCACCACACCACCCCCAACCCCCCCCATACATCTGAGAGCAGTGGAGGGCATTCTGGAGCAACTTAACAAGTAAACAGGAGTACCTTCTGCTCTCACGGCAAACACCACGGCCAGCCTCCCTAGGACAGGCACGGATATATGAC
>NW_009648138.1:0-1409 GCF_000708025.1 Charadrius vociferus | reverse complement strand
GCGCCGCCGGCGGCACCCCTCTCGGCGGGCGCGCAGCAAGGGGCAGGCGGTAACCCCCGCTACACCGGCCTGTACCTCGGCTGAGATCGAGGGGGACGTTCTCCTCACCGCTATCGTTTCGACCTGTGGGGATGGGGGAGAGAAGCGCGTTAGGCTAACAGGGAAGAAGGAGCCGGAGGAGGAAAGAGGAGGGAACAGAGAGGATGGCTGGGTACCAAGCTAGAGCGAGAGCCATGTTTACAGACCCACAGTCACAACACCGGAAACTTCACCCACTCTCGCGAGAAGTCCGCGAAGTCGCAACCGGTACCCTCTCCCCCGCCCTACAGCCGCGCCTCCAGTAGGAGGAGTGTGGGGGCCGCCGAGGTGGGGCGGTTATTGTTGTCCCCGAGAGGCCCTGCTTGGCCACAGTCCTCATTCCGTGTCGAAGCGGTGTCTTATGGCCACTTGACGCTGGTGGCGGCCTCAAGTACCAGAGGGAGGATAAGGTTTACTGCTCCTTGGGCTTCCTAGAGTGGTAGTGCAGAGTTCTGTCTGTCTGCCTGGGCGCAATACCTGGGTCACGCTTCCAGTGCCTCTGCACAGCGGGGTCAGCACCTTTTGACACCCAGGTGCCGACCCTGCCGTGCAGAGGCGCTGGAAGCGTGACCCAGGAAGAAGCACCAGTATCCTCAAAGCTGCGTGGTCCCAAGAGCCATGTCCGCTGCTGGGGTTCGCTGTGGGGCTTCGGCATAGTAGTAGCTTTCTGCAGGTACCCCCAGTAGCTCTGCCTCAAGAGGCCAAAGCCGAGGGAAGGAGGGTGGCGAGGCAAAGGGGTATCCGAGGGGGCTCCTCCTCTGCTCCCTCTCCGCACTGGTGCGCTGGCTTTGCTCACAGGCATATGCTCCGCCAGAAATGGTGGCAAAATGTCTTGTTTCCTTGAAGAGCTTGCGCTGCTGGGAACTGACCTCTTACATAACTGTTCTATCACACATCTAAAGATTTTTGGTCTGTCAATTAAGTTACTTTTGTGGTTTTTTTGTTTGGTTGGTTGTATTTTTTTTACTGATGTTTTCCCAATTACTTTTCTGTTTTACACTGCCCTTGCCTTGTGATGAGATGGTAATTCAAATGTATACAGCATGACTGTTGGCATTATACACTGGATGTTGTCAGTGCTCCACTTCTTAATATGTGAAGTAATTAAAAACAGAAAAAGGAAAAAAATATCTTTTGATTGCTTTCTTGATTTACTCAGTGGGTCTCTGCAGGTTCAAGTGTTGATCTATTTCTTACCTTGACATTTGTTAAACTTAACTAATAAAATCGGTGTATGTATTAAAAAAATTAACTCATAAAAGAAAAGAAGTTCCACTATAAGAAACAGCATATACTTGCTTTTGTCGTTGTCGTGGTTTGGCCTCAGCCAG
>NW_009648137.1:0-802 GCF_000708025.1 Charadrius vociferus | reverse complement strand
ATCTCAGGAAGGAAGAGGTGATGTTGAAAATGCCCTTAGTGTGGATTCAGGACCACTGTGATTCAGGACCACTGTGAAAATCATTGGAGTGATCGATGGTTGTGCCATCAAGGGAATGGTCAAACAAGGGAGGAGAGAAGAACCTTTTAGAGTTAGAGAGTGAAGGAATACAAGTGTAGACTGTTGTGTGATGTCCTCGTTGTTCATGCATTGCCCAGTATCCACTGGAGAGAGAAGGGACAGAGCTTGAGCCGCTGTAGGGGTGGGATTCAGTCAGTGGCCCAAAGGAACCCACTCTGTCTCAGATGCCCTGGGTGATTGAAGTTGTAAACTAAATTGAGGTTCATCTTCCCTGAATAAAGTTAGGCAATGAAGGGATGCATGTGAAACAACTGCCTTCATACTCGCGGGACGTGGAAAAGACACCTGATGAAGAAGAGAAAGAGAGAGACTCTGCCTGTGCCACATGACTCCATTTGGTCAGCTGAATCCCTCTATGGGCTGCCCTGGGCAGAAGGAAGAGTTACAGGGACTCTTGTCCTCCACGTGGTCACCTTCTGTTGTTGAAGTTGGCCAAAGGCATTTCCCACCACCCTCCACCAAGATGTCCCAAGACAATACCCTGTCTCTATGACCTGCTCCCCTAGAGCTTGCAGTTCCCAGCATGCCTCTTGGTTACCTCTGGCACCAAATCTGTCCCCAGGTGTCTGTGTCAGGACATCTTCCTCCTGCCCTCCCTCTTCATTTATTCACAGGGGAGCTGAGACTAGGAGCTCCCGTGCAGGAGCCGCTTGTGTGCCCA
>NW_009648136.1:2393-2797 GCF_000708025.1 Charadrius vociferus | reverse complement strand
AGCTGTGCCCCCAGCCCCTTGGCAGCTCCCGTGCCCCACAAGTGCCCTTTTTATGCTCAACAGAAATAAACCTGTCCCCATGGAGCCGGCCTGAGTCGTGTAGTCTAAAGGACTTGTCCCCCACCCGGTGACACCCCGTCCGGGTCCCCTGGGATGGGGTGACGAGGGACGCCGGTCCCGTTTGGCTGCCCGCTGCATCCCCGTCCCCGCGCGCTGCTGCTGCTCCGCTGACGCAGACCCCGGTGGGGTTTCAGAGGTTTATTGGCATTAAGCTTAAATCTGTTCCTAATTGACTGAAATGGAACCAAAATAAGGCTGGTTTGAATCAAAATTGGAGCAGGCACTGGGCAAACCCCAGCAGCCTCAAACCAGCCCGCGTGGCTCCCCGGGGGACAGGACCCCCC
>NW_009648136.1:0-534 GCF_000708025.1 Charadrius vociferus | reverse complement strand
GTCGGAGCGGAGGATGCGCCCCCATCCCCGGGGGATACGGCAGCTCCCGGCAGGGACTGCAGCTCATTTATCTACCGCTCAACACCACCGGCATCGCGCTGGCGAGGTGTTGGGTTACCGGTCCCGCGGCTCATCCGGTGGCTCCCGGCTCAACCGGGGGCCACCACGTGGCTTCTCCTCCCCTTCCTCCTCCTCCCCCCCAAGCACATACGCAGCACTCGTGGTGGCTGAGACCCGAGAAAACTCATCGCATCCCCAAACAAGGGCCAGCTAGGAGCCGTTGGGCTCCCCGTTCCCCACCACCCCATAGACCTTTCAATCCCACGCTGGCGGGGTTTATTTTAAGAATAATAGGAATTAAGGGGGGGCAGCCCCACCTGAGTTTGTACTTGAGGGTGTAGTTGGTGTGCAGGAAGGTCTCCCCCTCCGTCCCCGGCGCCCATTTGCAGGTGAGGTCCTTCATGTTTTTGGACCAGCAGGTGATGTTGACTGGTTTTTCTGGGGGTACTGGGAGAGGGGGGAAGGGGGGGTGGA
>NW_009648135.1:0-260 GCF_000708025.1 Charadrius vociferus | reverse complement strand
GGGTGGGCCTTCACTCTGGACCCTCCTGATGGCTCTATTGGGAGGGCGTTCACTCTGGACCCTACTGATGGTTCCGCTGGGTGGGCGTTCACTCTGGACCCTACTGATGGCCATATGTAGAAGGGGGTTCCCCCTACTCTCGCCCCCCCCCTCCCAGGACGCAGGGGCACGCCAGGCCAGCGAGGAGGCCGCCTTGGAGGAGACCCTGGCCCGGTTGGAGGCCGAAATCGAAGGTTGCCGCAAGGAGGTGCGGGATGCCC
>NW_009648134.1:0-713 GCF_000708025.1 Charadrius vociferus | reverse complement strand
CTGCCCTGACCTATTTCCCGCCCAGCCGCCGCTCGGGGGGCAGGGAAAGCCCCTCTGTGCCCCAGAGGGATGGGGATGTGGGGGCAAAGGGACGCGGATGGGGTGCACAAGAGATGGAGAGCCTGGGAATGGGGTGCACAAGGGATGGAGAGACTGGGAATGAGGTGCATGGGGATGGAGAGCCCAGAGATGCGGTGCACAGGGGATGGAGAGCCTGGGAATGGGGTGCACAAGGGATGGAGAGACTGGGAATGGGGTGCATGGGGATGGAGAGCCCAGGGATGGGGAGCACAAGGGATGGAGAGACTGGGAATGAGGTGCATGGGGATGGAGAGACTGGGAATGGGGTGCACAAGGGATGGAGAGACTGGGAATGGGGTGCATGGGGATGGAGAGCCAAGGGATGGGGTGCACAGGGGATGGAGAGCCCAGGGATGGGGAGCACAAAGGATGGAGAGCCTGGGAATGAGGTGCATGGGGATGGAGAGCCCAGAGATGCGGTGCACAGGGGATGGAGAGCCTGGGAATGGGGTGCACAGGGGATGGAGAGCCCAGAGATGGGGGAGCAGGGGGATGGAGAGACTGGGAATGGGATGCAGGGGGATGGAGAGCCCAGAGATGGGGGGGCAGGGGGATGGAGAGCCTGGGAATGGGGTACATGGGGATGGAGAACCCAGAGAACAGGATGCACAGGGGATGGAGAGCCCAGGGAT
>NW_009648133.1:0-1190 GCF_000708025.1 Charadrius vociferus | reverse complement strand
TAATTTGATGAACTCTGCTTGTGAGAGTGATGAAATTGAGAAAGCTTTTACTAAGTATGTCCATCACAGGAATCTTAGCATCCTGTACTTTTTCCAGAATGTTTTTTCGCCAGGGTAAAAAGAGTCACACCGTCACTCTCAACACAAAATATATGGTGTTATTTAAGAACCTCTGAGATAAACTCCATGTTGTGTCCATAGCCATGCAGATTTATCCGAGCAAAGCCTGATTCTTTTTAAGATGCTACAAAGGCACCATATGGGTAACTGGTTGTTGATTTAAATGCTTCTACCCCTGAGGCTTTTCCAGCCTGTGCAACTGGCAATTTTCATGAAAATTCGCAACTGGTCTGCTGACAGAGAGGTTAGGATGCAAAGTATAGAATTACAAGGGTAAATATTTATTCACGCGCATGGCGTGTCCCAGCTAAACTGGGGTATCACGAATGTGGTTTTACACAGGGTTCTTATACCCTTCAAACATTCAGGTACAACATGATCTGACTAATCACTAACACGCACACTACCGATTACTAATCATAGTAAAACTTTGCAGAGCAACTATATTTCTGCAGCATTCTTGCTGATTGTCTATTGATCCAGACGTCCCTGGAGTCTGTCTTGCCATATTTACTTATCTATGATGCCAGATGATGCTGGGAGGTTTTCAAAGACATGTTAGAGGGGCTAGGATGCTGGCGTTACCTTGGTTGTCCAGGAGTATCCTTTATCCTTCGTGGACAGCTCTAAGCTTCCAAGAAGCAAAGTCCTTATTTCCAGGGCCGAGGTGTCCTTTAGTCTGTTTTACTTAAGCATGAACAATGCCAGTCTCCAGTAAAATTCCACTACCTCATTACATTACAGTGTATAATGTGAACTAATATATACATTAACAAAGTTAATACAATTTCATACTATAAAGACTGATTGATATAATAGTTAGGGAAGGGAATTTTCATAACACAATTCACATTGTAAGAATATGTGGAAGCAGAGTGTCTCCTCTTTTAAGGGTATCTGGTCAAAGGAGCCATAAACAAGAAGACAAACCTGACAGATACATGATAAGGGAGGTCCTGATAAGATCAAACCTGGTCAGTTGCGCTAATTGGTAAGGATATGTGGAGTGGGAGAATGTTTTGGGTTTTTTTTTCAGTTGGGACGATAAGGAAAGGGAGGGAGACAAACAC
>NW_009648132.1:0-1004 GCF_000708025.1 Charadrius vociferus | reverse complement strand
TATCAGGCCTGCCTTTTAAGTTATTTCGCTACTACTATCCCTGACTCACTGTAGTGCACATGAAGAATATGTTAGGGAAGACAGTCTGGGTTAGCCCTGCCTCAGGCAAAGGCAAACCCATCCGTGGGATTGCTTTTGCACAAGGACCTGGATGCACTTGGTGGGTGATTCAAGAATATGGGGATGTCTGATGTGTACCTCATGGGGATCTGATTCTGGGTGAGAATAGCCAATGAATAAAATTTTATGATGTTAAATGTTAAATAACTTTGCTGCTGTATGTTATCATTATTATGATTGCTATCAATGGTACTACAGAAAAATCACCCAAATCAAAGACAGATGGTCTTTGATGAGACTGAGTAAAGTGCAGTAACGATGTAATAAGAATTGACTTAATCAGCTGGCGCCCAGCAACTTCCTCGAGATCGACATCTTCAACCTGCGGACCATGGGCATGGATTGCATCCGGTACATCTTCCTCAGCAGCTGGTGTACAGCAACTTCCTTGAGATCGACATCTTCAACCTGTGGACCGTAGGCATGGATGGCATCAGGTACACCAGCCACAGCTGGGACCCCGTCAGGTACCCCAGCCACGAGCTTCAAATACAGCATGCACCAGTCCAGCACCACACACCATCTCCTGTGATCTGAGAGACTGTTCTCACAGATGGAGCCTACCATCATGGACTAAGTGAGCTCAATGGACATTTTGGAGGAACGGCCCACAGACTATGGGAACTGTAAGATCTGGGCATGACACAGATGGTATGGAATAAGGGGTGGATAATGTCCTGGTTCCGGCAGGGGGCAGGTATTCCATCCCATGTGACTCATTCCCTGGCTATAAGAGGAGCTAGCCGGGGAGAGAAGAGCAGTCACTACTTGGGGGTGAGCTGCAGCAGTGCGGGTCTGGTTGGTGCGCTTTGTGGTGGTATTGTAATCACGTATTCATATTCCTTTATCAGTGTTACAGTTTTGTTTTCATCTTCCCTTTTGCT
>NW_009648131.1:0-456 GCF_000708025.1 Charadrius vociferus | reverse complement strand
TGCACACGTGTGCAAAGGGAGCGTGACCTTGCACGTGTGTGTGTGCGATCAGGGCCAGTGAGCTCACGTGTCTGTACGCACACGTGTGCAGCAGGGGAGCATGTGATCTTGCACACGTGTGTGCAAGGGGGCTGTGTGACCTCACACACGTGTGTGCAACAGGGTGCATCTGGCCTTGCACGGCCCCACACGCGTGTGCAGCGGGGGGCACGTGAGCTCGTATGCACAGATGTGAGCTCACGTGTCTGTGCACACACGTGTGCAATGGGGGGTGTGTGACCTCGCACACGCGTGTGCGGGGGGGGTGTCAGCTCACACATGTGGGTGCAACGGGGGCACCCGGCCTTGCACGGCCTCGCACACGCGTGGACGGTAGGGAACACGTGAGCTCATACGTGTGTGTGAGCTCACACGCGTGTGCAATGAGGGGTGTGGCCTTGTGTGGCGTCGCACACG
>NW_009648130.1:0-360 GCF_000708025.1 Charadrius vociferus | reverse complement strand
GGGCACAAACCGACCCGCTTTCGCAGGTACGAGGGACCAGAACGGAGCCAGACCGCAGCCCCACGCACCACAGTCGCACCGCTGCGTGGAGATTTCGGAGAGCGAAGCAGGGAGCGTTACCGGCCCTTTGCCCTCGGCCTCGGGGAGGGGAGGCACAGCGTCCCGCTCGCAGGTGGGACACCGGCGGACCCGGTGCGTTCGCAGGGGGAAGCGCGGTGGAGTCGTCCGGCATGGAAGGCGCTTTGATTCAGCGGCAGCGGAGTGGCAGTTCCAGCTGGCTGATCTCATTTTATTGCAGTTTACAGAGATGTTCCCAGGAAGATGGGCTGTCACATCTCATCTCGTTACGCATTCCTGGTG
>NW_009648129.1:0-509 GCF_000708025.1 Charadrius vociferus | reverse complement strand
GGCGCTGCTGTGGGGCACTGCCATGGGGTGCTGCCAGCTGTGCCCAGCTGTCCAGAGCAGGCTGAGACAGAGTGGTGTGAAGCCCTCAGCCGGTGGCCATGCTCTGGCACACGAAGAGGAGCATGGCTGGTGTGCAGTGCCCCAGGGACTGTGGGAAGTTGTGTCACCAGGAGCATCCTCCTGGTTGCTGTGGGGATCACAGGGGTTGCCGCTCTCCCTTGGCCCCACCGGGGCTAATTACTGGGAGGGGATACTGGCAGAGAGGGCCGCAGGGAGGGCCGGCGAGGATGTGGTGCTGGCTGAGCTCTGTCTCAGTTCCCCATACAGCCTCCTTGGCCACGGCCCCGAGAACCGGCAGAGTGTGTGGAGCCGGCACAGGACAACTCTGGCAGCTTAGACCCTCGCACTGCCCCGGCACAGGGCAGGACCTCAGGCCTGGTGCACGGCTGGGGGTGCGAGCACGCTGCGGGGCTGTGCTGGGGAGTGGAGGACCCGAGCTGGCACAGCGT
>NW_009648128.1:1698-2785 GCF_000708025.1 Charadrius vociferus | reverse complement strand
CCTAGGAGATGACCCTGATGGACCCCCCGTCCCAGGGACCCAGGTGTCCACGCCCCAGGAGATGACCCTGATGGACCCAGGTTATCCAGGCCCCACGGGATGACCATGATGGATACAGGTGTCCTGGCACCTCTTGTGGTGGAAACCAAGGTGTCCAGACATCCCTTTGGAGGAGACCCAGGTGTCTTGCTCTCACCATGGTGGGGACCCATGTGTCTGGGCATCACTGGGGGTGGTCCCAGGTGTTTGGTTGTCACCATGGCGGGGACTCAGGTGTCCAGGTGTTCCCATGGTGGGGACATAGATGTTTGGTCATGACCGTGGTGGGGACCTAGGTGTCCGGACATCACCATTGGGGTGCCCTAGGTGTCCAGATGTCACCACGGGTGGTCACAGGTGTTTGGGTGTCATCTTGGTGGGGACCTAGGTGTCCAGGCGTCACCATGGTGGCGACCCAGGTGTTTGAGTGTCACCATGGTGGGGACCTTGGCTGTCTGGGCATCATCATGATGGGGATCCAGGTGTTTGGGTGTCATCTTGGTTGGGACCTAGATGTTCGGTCATGACCATGGTGGGGACCTAGGTGTTTGGGTGGCACCATTGGGGTGACCCAGGTGTCCAGGTGCCACCATGGTGGGGCCCCAGGTGTTCAGGTGTCACCATGGATGGTCCCAGGTGTTTGGGTGCCATCTTGGTGGGGACCTAGGTGTCCAGGCATCACCATGGTGGGTCCCCAAGTGTTCAGGTGTCACCATGGATGGTCCCAGGTGTCCAGGTGTCACCATGGTGGGGGCCTAGGTGTCCAGGCATCACCATGGTGGGTCCCCAAGTGTTCAGGTGTCACCATGGATGGTCCCAGGTGTCCAGGTGTCACCATGGTGGGGGCCTAGGTGTCCAGTGGTGGTGGGGCTGGGGAGATGGGGCCGGCACCCTGCAGTGTGGGTTGTGTCAGGTGAAGGAGTACGAGGAGGAGATCCACTCGCTGAAGGAGCGGCTGCACATGTCCAACCGCAAACTGGAGGAGTACGAGCGGCGCCTGGTGTCGCAGGAGGAGCAGACGAGCCGCATCCTGCTGCCGTACCAGCAC
>NW_009648128.1:0-396 GCF_000708025.1 Charadrius vociferus | reverse complement strand
GGGTGTCCCTGGGGGGTGGCTGCATGTCCCTGGTGGCTGTCCCTGGGGTTGGCAGCTTGTCCCAGGGTGGGGGTCCCCTGGGTGTCCCCATGACCTGGGGTGTCCCCAGGGGTGTCCCCAGGGTGTCCCCAGGGTGTCCCCATTACTTGGGATGTCCCTGGGGGCGTCCCCTTGACCTGGCATGTCCCTAGGGTGTCCTCGTGTCCCTGGGGGTGGCAGTGTGTCCCCAGGGGGTGTCCCTGAGGATGTTCCCATGTCCTTGGGGTGTCCTCATATCCTTGGGGTGTCCCCAGGGGTGTGCCCATGACCTGAGATGTCCCTGAGGGTGTCCCCATGACCTCAGGGGGTGTCCCCAGGGTGTCCCCATGACTTGGGGTGTCCCTGGGGTTGTCCCCA
>NW_009648127.1:3088-13376 GCF_000708025.1 Charadrius vociferus | reverse complement strand
ACCGGGCCTCTGCCGCCGATTCTAAGAATCGGGGGGCCCTGGTGTTTCTGACTGACCGACTTAGTTCCTTTTCGGTTTCAAAGGACGACGCTGGTTTTCACCATGAATTTTGAAGGTCTCGACCCCTCTCTCGCCGAGTATGCTCCCCCTCTCCACCCTGCACTGGACCCCGTTCTGGACCCCCATCTCAACCCCAGCTTGCTGCAGAACGTGGAGCTGGATCCTGAGGGGGTGCCGATAGAGGGTATCGCAGTGCCGGAGTCGGTGCACCTCATGGAGGGCATGTACAGCGAGCTGCACACCGCCGTCTCCGAAGTGGGGGTGCCCGTCTCTGTCTCCCATTTCGACCTGCACGAGGAGATGCTGTGGGTTGGGAACCATGGGGTAGGTGCCCACCCCGGGAGTGGGGCAGGGAGGGTCACTGCTCTCACTGCCCGCTGTGACCAGCTCAGGGTAAGCTGGCTGTGGGTGGAGAGTGGTTCAGTGTGAGGCTGAGCCAGACAGTGCTGCTCAAACTGGGATTGTGTTGCACTGGTGCAGAGCTTCTGCCTGGCAGTAGCTGATGCATCTCGGAACATGAGCTTCTTGGTGTTTCCCATGTATCTTTCCTGCCCTGATGTGTGGGGCTGCTGGAGCTTTTGGTTCTTTACTCATCTCTGCATGTATCTGCCTGAAAGGGGAAAGCTGGAGCAGTCTTCCACAGTTCGGGGCACACAGGGGGGTGGGAGGCCCCCCATAGGCTGGTTGAGGCCGTAAGGCAGCTGATAGCCTGTATCCACCCGGGAGCTGGTGCAGGGCAAAGTGGCATTTGCCTGTGTAGCATCCAAGTGAAGCTGGGGCGAGTCTTGATGAGCCTGTCCCCGGCTGGTTTTAGGGCCATGCCACCTCCTTCTTCGGCCCAACGTTGGAACGCTATTCCTCCTTCCAAGTGAACAGCAGTGATGACATCCGCCAGATCCAGAGCCTGGAGAACGGCGTCCTTTTCCTGACCAAAACCAACCTGAAGTACATGTCACGAGGGGGCCTCATCATTTTTGACTACCTGTGAGTGCAGCAGGCGGGTCGTGCAGCCCCATGGGGTGCCCCGGGGCTGGGGGGTGTGTGCCGGCCCCTCTGCCGGCAGTGTAAAACCTAAATCTGGGAGATGGTGAGGGCAGATCCTCTGCCCCCATCCCCGCTGCCTCCCTGAGCTGGGCAGGAGCCTGAGGGCTGTCCTCTCCCCTCTCCCGCAGCATGGACGAGTCCGAGGACATGCACAGTCTCCTGCTGACAGACAGCAGCACGTTGCTCGTTGGTGGGCTGCAGAACCACGTCATTGAGATAGATCTCAACACCGTCCAGGAGACGCAGAAGGTATGGCCGGGCTGGGGGCTGCTCCCTGCTGCGGGGAGGTGCTCTGTTCTGGTGCTCACCCCACTCTGTTGCCTCCTTCCCAGTACACCGTGGAGGTTCCCGGCATCACCATCATGAGGCAATCAAACCGCTTCTTTTTCTGTGGGCACACCTCGGGGAAGGTAACGCCTGCCCCATCCTACCTGGCAGCCCTGCTGATGCTCGGCTTCCCTCCGGGGTACTCTGGAGTTGGTGTCCAGCTTTTCCCAGAGCCTGAGGGGCTCCCGAGTAGCAGTACCCAGCACCCCCATCTTACCCTCCCAGGTCTCCCTGCGCGATCTGCGCACATTTGTGGTGGAGCACGAATTCGACGCGTACTCGGGCAGCCTGTCTGATTTTGATGTCCACGGGAACCTGCTGGTGACCTGTGGCTTCTCCAGCCGAATGAACGGCCTTGCCTGCGACCGCTTCCTGAAGGTGTACGACCTGCGCATGATGCGGGCCACCACCCCGCTGCAGGTCCACATCGACCCCTTCTTCCTCCGCTTCATCCCCACCTACACCTCCCGCCTGGCCATCATCTCCCAGACAGGTGGGCGAAGCAGCGTCCCCGTCCCAGCCGGGTTCCGCTCTCCTGACGAGAGTGGGGCAATGGTCCCAGCACCCCCCAGGCTCAGGGTCAGATCCCGGTGGGATAGAGTTGGCCCCGTAAGCGAGATGTGGGCTGGGTCACCATGTGCTGACCCGCCTGTGCGCTCCCCGGTGCCACATCGCTCTCTGCTTCCTTCTCACGCAGGTCAGTGCCAGTTCTGTGAGCCCACCGGCCTCGCCAACCCTGCTGACATCTTCCATGTGAACACTGTTGGGCCCCTGATCATGACCTTCGACGTCTCGGCCAGCAAGCAGGCCCTGGCCTTTGGCGACTCGGAGGGGTGCGTCCACCTCTGGGCGGACTCCCCGGAGGTCACCTTCAACGCCTACTCCCGGGAGACCGACTTTGCCTTGCCCTGCATCGTGGACACGCTGCCCCACTTGGACTGGAACCAGGACCTCGTGCCGCTCTCGCTCATCCCCGTGCCGCTGACCAACGACACCCTGCTCTCCGACTGGCCCGCTGCCAACTCTGCCCCGGCACCCCGGTAATTTGCCGGTCTCTCCCAGTGAAAACCAGCACGGGAGGGCTGGTCCCAGCAGAGTTCCTCTCCTTCCCCACGTCTTGGCAGTAGGAGAGCGGCTCTGTTGCTCCCCCATCTCGTGGCTGGCACTGCCCTTCCTCATCACGTGCCCTGTGAAACACAGGATAAGTTCCCTCTGGCGGAGTTTAGCTGCTTAAGTGCAGTAACTGGGCAGAGCTGAAGACAGGAGGGTATGGTCAAACCTCTGTCTTCCTGGTGGGGAGATCCCGGTGGGATCCTGGCTGCATTCTGCTTTTGTGAAAACTTGTTTTTCTTCTGCCTGAGTGCTGTCCCAAACACACCCGCGCTCAGCGCTGCTGCCGTGTTCTGGCGTAGCCCAGGTGTTCTGTTGTGATGGAAAATGAACACTGAGGTCCTGGGGGACATACGGAGTGGGGAAAACCCTTGTGACCCACTGGTGGGTCCCTGAGCACACCCAGCAAAGCCCTTGGTTAAATGATGCTGTCAAACAGAGCAGCCCCTGAGTCGCGGTGTGTCTTGCAGGCGAGCCCCTCCGGTAGATCCTGAGATTTTGCGCACCATGAAGAAAGTGGGGTTCATCGGCTACGCCCCAAACCCAAGGACCAAGCTCCGCAACCAGGTACCCGCTCTCGGGAGGGGATTGTGTGGGGAGTGGGGTACTTCCACCAGCGGTGGAGGTCTGTGTCTTGGGGAGGGATGGAGCTCTCACTGCGTGCTGAATGACCGCGGAGCTTTCTGCAGGGCCTGGGAGAGGGGTGAGAGATGAAGTTCTCTGGCTTGGGGCGTTGCAGGAGGCAGGCATATAGTTTTGAGGTGACAGGTTATCTTCAGCAGTGTCAGTGGGTGAGCCAGCCCTGGGGGAGGGCTGGAGTCCCCCCCTGCCTCAGGCCAGAAGCCCAGTTCTATCAGTAACTCGCTCTGTGGTAGGAGAAGTTTGAGCTCTCCGGTTCGGAGGTTTATGGCACGTCCCTCGCCCTTGGGAAAGCACTGCTGTGTTCCGCCCTTGCCCGCAGTACCGCTGTAGTTTCCCACAGTGATAAGTCCCTTGCAAGAAGGAAGGTGTGGAGGCCTCGTGCAGGTTAAGGGAGGGCCCCACTCCTTTCTGGTTTATTCCTTTGCTCATTCGGGGAGGCAGGAAAGCCCAGGAGTTGCTTGTTTCAGTACATGGTGCTTTGCTCTACCTCAAGGTTCGGCTGCTCTTCCCTTCTCTTCCCCCTCGCAGATTCCTTATCGGTTAAAAGAGACAGACAATGAGTTCGACAGCTTCAGCCAAGTCCCGGAGTCCCCGATTGGGAGGGAAGAGGAGCCGCACCTCTACATGGTGGCCAAGAAGTACAGGAAGGTAGTGGCCTTCTGGGGCACAGCAGGGGGCTGGCTGGGAGTCCCCAGGCTGGGCTTTTCTGAGGCAAAGGACCTGCCTGGGCCCAAGCAGCTGCCCACGTCTCCATGAGGAGCACCTAGGCGTTTGGCCGGTGTCCCGTGGTGTGGGAAGGCGTCTGTTTAACACATTGCGCCTCTGCTCAGGTCACGATCAAATATTCCAAGCTGGGGCTGGAAGACTTTGACTTCAAGCATTACAACAAGACACTGTTTGCGGGGCTGGAGCCCCACATCCCCAACGCCTACTGCAACTGCATGATCCAGGTGGGAGATGCCCCAGCCCTGCCCAGGCCACCGCGGCCCCTGGCACCTCCCCTGACTGCTCCGTCTCTGCCAGGTGCTGTATTTCTTGGAGCCGGTCCGCTGCCTGGTCCAGAACCACCTCTGCCAGAAGGAGTTCTGCCTGGGCTGTGAGCTGGGCTTGCTCTTCCACATGCTGGACCTGTCCCGAGGAGACCCCTGCCAGGTCCGTGGTGAGAGGCCAGCGTGCTGGGCTGCCTGGGAGGGTCAGAGAGATCACAGGGGACCAGGAACCGGGTGGTGCCGAGTCCTCGGGTGATGGCATCAGACAGGGTGGAAACTCCTGTCACTTGACCTCGGTGACATGCCGGTCTTGCCCCATCCCCAGGGAAGCAATTTTTTGCGGGCTTTCCGCACAATCCCAGAGGCTTCGGCGCTGGGGCTGATCCTGGCTGACTCGGATGAAGCCACAGGGAAGGTGAACCTGGGGCGGCTGATTCAGAGCTGGAACCGTTTCATCCTTACTCAACTGCACCAAGAAACCCAGGAGCAGGAGGGACCGCAGGCATATCGAGGGGCTGGCAGCAGGTAAATCCCTGGCCCGGGGACAGAACAGGGAGTAACCGAACCAGGGAGGGGTTCTGGCTCCCAGAGGGCACATCCATCCCTCAGGAAGAAGCTTTCTTGCCACCCGTGTCTGCCCTGAGGGCTGCATGGGGACATGCGGAGCTGCAGGCTACCCCTCCAGCGGGGTTTGAACCCCATGCTGAACCTCTGTCCCTCCTGAGCCTAAACCCCCTGCTTGGTGGGTTGGGGCTGCGCAGAGGGCACTGGCTCCACAAGCCTGATGGACGGTTCCCCGAGAGCTGCTGAAATTTGGGTGCTGGCCCCAAACGGCCCTTGTGCAGCCTGAGATGTGCGGGTCCCCAGTGCTCAGCTCACCGTACCAGCCAGCCCTGCTCTGCAGAGATTGCTGGGATCCCGCTAACCCCGGTGCTCTTTTTCTCCAGCAGCTTTGGGTCCTCGGGGGACTCTGTTATCGGGCAGCTCTTCAGCTGCGAGATGGAGAACTGCAGCATGTGTCGCTGCGGCAAGGAAACCGTCCGCGTGTCCTCCACGCTGCTCTTCACCCTCTCTTACCCCGAGAGCACTGGTAAGAGGCAGGAGCGGGCAGGGCAAGGCCTGGCACGTTTAACGTTTAATGCTGCTGCGTTTCCCCGGCTCGGTGGGGTTTGTTATCTGTATGCAGAAGCCGTGACTTTTCCAGGTGAGAGACACCTGCAGTGAGGAGCTTCTGCAGTGGTCTGGCCCGGGCTGTGTGGCAGACCCGGCAGCTGAGGTCTAGTGGTGGGTTTCCAACCAGCTGAGCTTTTTAGCTACAGAAAGGCAGATTTGGGGGTTGACCTTCTCGCTGGTGGTTGTGAGGAAAACCCCAGAGGTTTGGCTGAGCTAAATTGGTAAGAATTTGTGTGTTAGAAGGTGACGTTATTCTCCTTTCCCCCTTCAGAAAAGCCAGTCAAAGATTATGAGTTTGCCCAAATTTTAAAGCGAAGCATCTGCTTGGAGCAGAACACGCAAGCCTGGTGTGAGAACTGTGAGAAGTACCAGCCCACGGTGAGCCCGGGAGTGGGTTAGCGAGCTCGTCACGCTTCACGGGCTGCGAGGGGGTGCTGGAGAAGGGTGTGAGCACCCCTTGCTGCCGGCTGAGCCGGGGCAGTTTCTCCATTAGTCAGTGGGGAACCTCCTGAGTGGATGCTGGAGATTCGGTTCCTGGCCTGGATGGCAAGCCGGTGTGGCATGGGGTATTTCCTGGGCTGTGCGAGCGCTGGAACACGTCTCGCAGGTCATGCAGATCCCAGCTGAATCCCCCCGGGGTAGGGGGCAGAGGGAAACCCCCCGGGAGCTGAGCAGACCTGCTCTGAGGCTG
This sequence comes from Charadrius vociferus, assembly GCF_000708025.1. Classification (NCBI taxonomy): domain Eukaryota; kingdom Metazoa; phylum Chordata; class Aves; order Charadriiformes; family Charadriidae; genus Charadrius; species Charadrius vociferus. The sequence goes on along the minus strand of NW_009648127.1, from coordinate 7,340 downwards.
GTGCTCTGCCTCGGTTGCTCTTGCAGTGCCCCCAGCTACCAGGGACATGGGCAGGCAGTGGGGAGGAAGCTCTGCAGGCAAAGGTGTCGGAGGAGGGAGGAGAGTAGCATGTGCCAAATCGGTTTTTGAGCCTCTCCAGGGCTCTCGGTGCTGCTCGGCTTCCATCTCCTGCTCTCTCTGCAGGTCCAGACCCGGAACATCCGCTGCCTGCCAGATGTCCTGGTCATTAACTGTGAGGTGAACAGCTCCAAGGAGGCAGATTTCTGGAAGACACAGGCTGAGGTGGGGGAGACACTTTGGGGCAGAAGCAGGCTTGTTCTCCCTGGCACACGGGCTTTGCTGCGTGCCCAGTTCTGCGGAGGTGTTTTCACTCTGATCTCGCTGTCTCTAAGTCTCTTGCTCTCCACCCAAGCGTCACCCTACTTTGTTTGCAGAGGACATGTTGGTATTTGGTCGTGCTTGTAGCATGAGCTGTGCGTTTGGAGTTGGAAAAGACAAGATCTCCTGCTATGACAAAGCTGATGGGACCGCAGGAGAGTCACTCTTTCATTCCCCCAGTCCCCCAGGACCTAGGAGCAGCAAGGCAGTGCCCGCTTCCCAGAGCACGAGCCCAGCAGAGAGCGGGCGGACAGTTGGGTTTCCCTCACTGTTTTTTTTCCCTGTCACTGACTTTAAAGTCCCTGTCTTTTCCCCACTTCTGGCCTGGCTGTCGCCCACGTGTTCCCAAGCCCAGCCTGTCACTCCGCGCTGACGCTTGCCTGTGTTTCGTTGCCAGTATGCCTTTCAGAGAGCCATGATGAAGAGAGGAGGCTTTGAGATCACCAAAGGCAAAGAAATCTCTCTGGGAGAGTGGTAGGTGACCATTCCTGGGGTGGCGACTCTGAGCACTGACGCCTTCTGGGTTGTTCTCTGGGCCTGGGAGAGCTCAGGGCCATTTCTCATCTCATAATGATAATTTGATAATCTACCTGTCTGTAGCTCCTCGTGGGCTCTGAACTGGAACAGTTTCATTGCTGCTCTTGAGACTGTGACCCTGTATGGGCACTCTGCACAGCATCCCCTTCAGATACCCTTGTGATCCAACTTGTGATCCACTTTTGAGCTTCCAGCTCTCATCCCCCTTCCCTTTTCAGACTGACAAAAGACCCAGGACCATGTATTGGCCCCTTCTGGCAGATGTTAGCCGACCATCTTTCCCAGGGTCCTGCTCTAGGCAGCTGTGGGGAAGTGGTGCAGCTCTGGCTTCCCCGTCTGTCCTGTGGAAGGTTTAGGAATGGGCTGGCGAGTGGGTGGGGTGGTGGGGATCCTGCCCCAGAGAAGTTGGCCTAGACAACATCTCGTGAGTCCCTCCAACTTGGCCTTCCATAATTCTCTGTGCAGGCAAGAGCTGGGGAACCCCAACATGGGGCATTCGTATCCTTCCGTGGAGGAACTGAAGAACATTTGGATCCCCCACGCCATCAAGATGAGGCTGACCAAGAGCAAGGAGCTAGATGTCTGCAACTGGAGTGAGAACGATGAGGTAAGGGCTGACGAGATCCCTCTGGGGCTACGTGGTTGTGTGCACGTGGGGCTGCGGGAGCAGAACTGCTTCAGAACCACTTTCTGCTGAGCGTGTGTGGTCGAGAGATAATGAGGCTGTCTCAGAGACACCTCGGGTGATGCATGGAAACCTCTGGGCTGGTGGTGAGACGGCCTGTCTGAGCTCTGGGGTTTGGGTTGGAGGCCTGGGAGCTGTCTGATAGAGAGTTGAGGCTCAGACATTTCCCCGGGGCTGCTTCCTCTTGCAGTTGAGCCCAACTGACGACCCAGAGTCGGTGTATGTCTACGATCTAATGGCCACCGTCGTCCACATCCTGGATTCCCGCACGGGGGGCAGCCTGGTGGGGCACATCAAAGTGGGAGAGACCTACCACCAAAGGAAGGAGGTGAGAAGCCCTGCGGCATGGGTGCTCTCCCACCCACAGCCACTGTACCCACAGGCTGCCGAGAGCATCCCTTGCCGCGGTGTCCTCACCCATGGCTTACTTAGGGGTTGGGTCGTTGAACAGACCCATTTCTGGGTCTCTTAATCAAGCATTGAGCGTTTGCTTGAACGTTCCGGGCAGCCCTAAAGAGCCAAGTGGTGCTTGGCCACCTTACGGGGAGGGAAAGGCTGAAGAAGCGCTCTTCCCACGCTTACTCGGGCTAGTTCCTCCTGGTCACGGGCACATTGCCAGCAGGTCCTTGTGCTTCCAGGTAAGGGCTGGGACGTCATCTCCTTTCCCGAGGAAAGGGGGCTGGTCTGGGCAGTCCTGTTGTTTGGTGGAGATGCCCAAGCCAGGAGTTCCCAGAGTGTGTCAAGGCTGCACCCCTGTCCCTTATCTGTTGCATCTCCGTGGAGTTTTGGTTGGGAGTTGGGCACAGACGGTGCCTGTCCAGCCCGAGTGCTTCACGTACGCATCGTCACCACCCAGGCCAGCAGGGATTTCCCCACGGTGTCCCAGGAAGGGCGGGAGTTCCCACATGGCATCGTCACACCCCTCTTTCCCCGGTAACTGGGTAGAGGAGTCATTGCGTTTGCCTGGGGGGGCCCCCTAAGGCCGTGCCTGTGTCTCTCCCCCCAGGGAGTCACACACCAGCAGTGGTACCTCTTCAACGACTTCCTCATCGAGCCCGTGGATAAGGTGAGCACTTGGGGCGGTGCCACCGGCCGTGTGTCGAGGCTTTGGGGACCCCATGGAGGGGGGTTCCCGCTCCGTGCGGGAGCACTGCCCCAGGCCGGGCTGCCCCTGCACTGTCCGTCCCTCCCCGGCAGTGTGAGGCGGTGCAGTTCGACATGAGCTGGAAAGTGCCGGCTATCCTGTACTACGCTCGGAGGAACCTCAACGCCAAGTACAACCTCGTCAGTGAGTGTCTGGGGTGGAAGTGGCCGCGTGGCCAGCGGCGCCGGCTCGCGGCTGATCTCCCTTCCCCTTTTCCTGCAGTCAAGAACCCCATCGAAGCCAGCGTGCTGCTGGCGGAGGCCTCCCTGGCTCGCAAGCAGCGCAAGTGCCACGCCACCTTCATCCCCCTCATGTTGAGCGAGATGCCGCAGGCAGGCGACCTGGTGGGGCTGGATGCCGAGTTTGTCACGCTGAATGAGGTCAGGCCTCCCTGCAGCGGGAGACGGGGTGCCGGGGCGCAGGGGCAGCCCCTCTGAGTGCACCCGGTCCCTGGGGACTGCGGGAGCTGTCGGTCACTGAGCTTTCCTCTCATCCGTGGCAGGAGGAGGCCGAGCTGCGCAGCGACGGGACCAAATCCACCATCAAGCCCAGCCAGATGTCGGTGGCCAGGATCACGTGTGTGCGCGGGCAGGGCCCTAACGAGGGCGTTCCCTTCATTGACGACTACATCTCCACCCAGGAGCAGGTACGGGGCTCCCGCCTGGCCTCAGGCAGCTCCCCAGCCCTGCAGAGGACACGGACCCACTCTGCCTCCCGCTCCACGGAAGGGCACCCGCAATAACGACAGCACCCTCGCCGGGATGCTGGCAGGGGGCTCGGGGAGGGGACAGACCCCCACGGCTGCCCCTCGGCCTTCCCAGCGCACCTCCACGGCCTCCGGTCTCCGCAGGGGGTGGATTACCTGACCCAGTACTCGGGGATCAAGCCGGGAGACCTGGACGCCAAGATCTCCTCCAAGCACCTCACCACTCTCAAATCCACCTACCTGAAGCTGCGCTTCCTCATCGACGTGGGAGTCAAGTTTGTGGGCCATGGGCTGCAGAAAGACTTCCGTGTCATCAACCTGATGGTGACAGCTCCAAGCCCCCTTCCCTCAGCCTGGGGGTCTCAGGGTGGGGTTGGCAGGCCGGTGGCAGTGCCGGGCTTCCCCCCCTGCCCCTGCCCTGGCAGCAGGACCCTCTCTGCTTTCCAGGTGCCCAAGGACCAGGTGATCGACACTGTCTACCTGTTCCACATCCCGAGGAAGAGGATGATTTCCCTGCGCTTCCTCGCCTGGTATTTCCTGGGTCAGTGGCCGAAGGATTTGGGAGTGGGGGCAGGTTCCCCCCGCGGGGTCTCCGCCAGCCTGACACCGCGGTGCTCTCCCCGCAGACCTGAAGATCCAGGGGGAGACCCACGACAGCATCGAGGACGCGCGCACGGCGCTGCAGCTCTACCGCAAGTACCTGGAGCTGAGCCCGCAGGGTGCGGAGCCCGAGGACTTCCGCAAGGTGCTCAAGGGCCTCTACGAGAAGGGACGCAAGATGGACTGGAAGGTGCCCGAGCCC
>NW_009648127.1:287-2202 GCF_000708025.1 Charadrius vociferus | reverse complement strand
GGGCTCTGGGCTCGACCCTGGAGGGGAGAGGGCTCTATAGGGGCTCTGGGCTCGACCCTGGAGGGGAGAGGCTCTATAGGGGCTCTGGGGTCGACCCTACAGGGGAGGGGGCTCTATAGGGGTGTCAGGGCTCAACCTTAAAGGGGAGGGGTCTCTACAGGGGCTCTGGGCTCAACTCTACAGGGGAGGGGGCTCTATAGGGGCCACTGGACTCAGCCTCATAGGGGAGGGGTCCCTGTGGTGTCCGGGGCAGAGAGCTCAGAGGGAGCCTGAGGGGACGCTGTGGACAAAGCCCTATAGACAGCGGAGCTCTGTAGGGGATGAGGGTCCTGGGGGGGCTGGACGGGGCCCCACTGAGGATGGAGCTGGGAGGGGACACGGGGGACGCCAGCGCTGGAGCCGCCTGTGCCTGCAGGTCGCCCTGCAGCGGAGCCATGAGGATGAGGGGCTGCATCCCGCCTGCGCTTGGCCTAGCCATGGCCCTGGCTGCACTGCTGCCTGCAGCCTGCGCCCGCCGGAGCCAGGACCTGCACTGTGGAGGTGCGACGGGACGGCAACACTGGGGTGGGACAGGACGGGACGGTGGTGCGGGGCCGGGGTGGCCGTTGTGACCCACTTGTCCTGTGGCCGCTGCCCGGGGTTACTGCTCAGGGACAGGCAGCCCTTCCTGAAGGGCCACAGGGCACCCCGGGGACCCGCTCCCCACTGTCAGTGCCAGGAGCTGGTGTGGCTCAGGCAGTGCTGTTCACTGCGAGCTATTGATGCCTGTGTCCCCTGCAGCGTGCCGGGCGCTGGTGGATGAGCTGGAGTGGGAGATCGCCCAGGTCGACCCCAGGAAAACCATCCAGATGGGCTCATTCCGGATCAACCCTGACGGCAGCCAGTCGGTCGTGGAGGTGAGACGTCTCCCGGGGGGTGGAGGCTGCGGCAGAGCCGGGCTGAGTGAGCCCCGTCTCCCATTCCTCAGCTTCCTCCACTGCCTATCGCCAGCACAGCCCCACTGCCTTCCCAGGGCATCCGTGGAGACATCTGACCCTTTCTCGGCACTCCCCGGCTCCTGGGGAAAGGCGCTAGCCCGGCATTCCCGTTCCGCTTTCACGCTCAGTGGCCTGACCCCGCTGCTCTCTCGCTCGTGCCGCAGGTGCCCTATGCCCGGTCAGAGGCACATCTGACAGAGCTGCTGGAGCGGGTGTGCGAGAAGATGAAGGAATATGGGGAAAAAGTGGATCCTTCCACGCACCGTAAGAGCTACGTCCGAGTGATCTCCCATGATGGGACCAAGATGGACCTCTCCGGGGTCAAAATTGATGGAGACGTGGCTTCTAGCCTCAAGTTTGCGGTGCGTGCAGGGACTGGGTCCTCGTGGGGGCTGTTGGGGCTGGGTGGAGGTTTTGGGTGCAGGACCCGCTGTGTTGGGCAGCTGCTGCCCTTCGAGCCCCGGGGGCGCGCCCCAGCCACTTCCCTGGTCCTTCCTGGGGCTGGAGGGGAGGAGGCTGCTCCCAGGCTGGGCTGGGGGCGCACCGGGCCTGGCTCTGGGTTTCCCCGGGTGCTCCTGGCATCGCCTGGCCCTGCGCGGTCACCGGCTGACCCGGGGGCGGCTCCTGTTGCAGTGTGAGAGCATCGCCGAGGAGTACGAGGATGAACTCATCGAATTCCTCTCCCACGAGGCCGACAACGTCAAGGACCGGCTCTGCAGCAAACGGACGGGTGAGCCGGGCTGGGCTGTCCCGGGGAGGGGTCTCTCCTGCGGCCTGCGGGGGTCGTAGCTGCTCCCTCAGTGCTGGGACGCAGAGGAGCTGCGAGTCCTGCCCGAAATCCCGATATCCCTCAGCCCCACTGCCTGCGTTGGCAGCCCAGCACCCGAACCCCGCTCCCTGCCGGAGCTGCCTGCAGCTTTTTTTGGATGCCCCTGCCG
>NW_009648127.1:0-211 GCF_000708025.1 Charadrius vociferus | reverse complement strand
AGCCAATTGCCGGACGTCGGCTCCCCGGCGTCTCCCTTCCCGCAGCGCTATTTCCAGCTCGCAAACACCGGGGTCAGGGCACGCCGCGACCTTTGTGCTTCCCTATTAATGAACGTGGCCCACGTTCGTTACCTGCACCGCAGGGCTGGGCCAGGGCGGGTCCCTTCTGGACGTGGCACAGGCGTCGGGGGAAATGCTCCTTCCCCATGGA
>NW_009648126.1:0-213 GCF_000708025.1 Charadrius vociferus | reverse complement strand
AAAAAAAAAAAGCTCATGTCCCAAGTAAATGGGCTTCACAGAGCAATGTACCAAAGCATATACAGGTTTGGGGTTTTTCTCCTCCTGGATTTTCTCTTTTGGAGATGTCAGTAGTTACTCCCACTTAATTTTTTTTCATTTTTTCCTCTCTCTCCTTTCCACTGGAGGATATTATCCCATATTAGGTAGACAAGCTAACAGATATTATTCTTT
>NW_009648125.1:0-554 GCF_000708025.1 Charadrius vociferus | reverse complement strand
TTTTGGGTCAGGAGCTTGGGATGCAGGAGAGGAATCGGTGAGACCGGCTTTGGTTGTAAATCAAGAGAATTTTTTTGGGGAAAAAAAAACACCCAACCTGTTAATTGTCCTCTAATCTTTGAGGTTTGAGGCCGGACACGAGCGTGCGCCTTCGCCGGCGGAATTTCACGCCTGCCTTTGCGCCGGCTGCTCCGGCTGGAGGAGATGGAAGCGAAGGTCGGGAGAAGAGGTTTCCCCTAAGGCAAGATGTTCTTGCCTCGTCCTTCTCAGCGCAGAGGACCGGCCACCGGCGAGCTCAGCATCCGCTGGGGTGACCTTCACCTTGGCGAGGGAGGAAGGCATGCCTGCTTCCCCGCGCCGCCGCTGCGCCACGACACCCGCGCGCGCGTCCTGCCATGCTACACATGTAACCAGCAAACGGGGTCTTTTTATTATGCAAATGCCGCTTTGTTTTTAGCTTCTCGAAGATAAATACCTCCTGAGGCTAAATATGGAGCTCAGGGGCATGGCTAAAAGCAACCCTGATGGCTCAAGGGCTGCCAGGTCGGGGGCTG
>NW_009648124.1:4963-5166 GCF_000708025.1 Charadrius vociferus | reverse complement strand
GTGTCTTATAGCCACGGCGCCTTATAGCGACAGCACCTTATAGCCACGGTGCCTTATCGCCACAGCACCCTATAGCCATGGCACCTTATAGTGACGGCACCTTATAGCCACAGCACGCTACGGCCACAGCATCTTATAGCCACGGTGTCTTATAGCCATGGCACCCTATGGCCACGGCACCTTATAGCCCCCCATGTTGAAGA
>NW_009648124.1:0-247 GCF_000708025.1 Charadrius vociferus | reverse complement strand
CCCCCGCGACACGAGGCGGTACCCGTGCCCGTCTTTCCCGCTCTCCTTCGGCTTCCGCGACGTGTCTGCCCCGGGGACGGCCCGTCAGTGCCACCCACCCGTCCCCGGGGGTCCCACCCTGGGGGCACCCACAGCCCGCGGGGACGGCCACGGGGCGGCGATGCTGCACCCACACACCCAGGGGTGCGTTCCCCCGGTGCTGGCCAGGCTGGGCTGTGTCGGGGACAGGGATGCTGGGGGGGGACAG
>NW_009648123.1:0-877 GCF_000708025.1 Charadrius vociferus | reverse complement strand
AATTAAGGATCAGACCCCAATTAAGGACGAGATCCCGATTAAGGATTGGAGCCCAGTTAAGGGTGAGATCCCAATTAAGGATTGGAGCCCAATTAAGGATGAGATCCCGATTAAGGATTGACTCCCAATTAAGGGTCAGAGTCCAATTAAGGATTGACTCCCAATTAAGGGTCAGAGTCCAATTAAGGATTGACTCCCAATTAAGGATTGACTCCCAATTAAGGATTGACTCCCAATTAAGCACGAGATCCTGATTAAGGGTGAGCCCCCAATTAAGGATTGGCTCCCAATTAAGGATTGGACCCCAATTAAGGATGAGATCCTGATTAGTGGTGAGCCCCCAATTAAGGATTGACTCCTAATTAAGGGTCAGAGTCCGATTAAGGATTGACTCCCGATTAAGGATTGGAGACCAATTAAGGATTGGAGCCCAATTAAGGGTGAGATCCCGATTAAGGGGGAGCCCCCAATTAAGGACTGACTTCCAATTAAGGACTGCAGCCCAATTAAGGGTCAGAGACCAATTGAGGATCAGACCCTAATTAAGGATGAGATCCAGATTAAGGATTGACTCCCAATTAAGGATCGGACCCCAATTAAGGATGAGATCCTGATTAAGGGTGAGCCCCCAATTAAGGATTGACTCCTAATTAAGGATCGGACTCCCGATTAAGGATTGGAGCCCAATTAAGGATGAGATCCTGATTAAGGGTGAGCCCCCAATTAAGGATTGACTCCTAATTAAGGATCGGACTCCCGATTAAGGATTGGAGCCCAATTAAGGATGAGATCCTGATTAAGGGTGAGCCCCCAATTAAGGATTGACTCCTAATTAAGGATCGGACTCCCGATTAAGGATTGGAGCCCAATTAAGGAT
>NW_009648122.1:0-1303 GCF_000708025.1 Charadrius vociferus | reverse complement strand
CCGCCGCGAAGCGCACCGATCAGACCCGCAGCGCTGAAGCCCACCCCTGAGTGGCGACTCCTCTCCTCACCTCAGCTAGCTCCTCTTATAGCTCGGGCATGGGTCACGTGGTATGGAATACCTGCCCCCTGCCGGCTCCTGGGGAGATTAACCCCATCCCTGCCGGAACCAGGACAAAGTACCAACATGTCCCAGTCTATCAATTGGGCAGCACTTGGAGTCTTGTCTTTCAGGCCTTGTCCTACAATCTATAAATAGAAAGTTCTTTGTCTCAGATCACGAAGCAAACTAGCAGCAAAGATAACACTACTGATTGCCACATACTCCAAAATCCAGACCTCTTCTTTTACAAAGATACTTGAGTCACCTATGGAGTACTATAGTCACTCAGGTTGTTTACTTCCATGACTTACATTACAACATGATTTTCTTAAACAATTGAGCTCCTTTCTAGAATGCTGTACTAAGCAAAACATCTCTTATGAAAATAGTGTGTTACAACAGTCTATGAACAGAAGGAGAAGATTCTTCCCAATGCTGTATTTTTAGGAAATAAAAGTATTCATGCCATGTTTTGTACTAGTTGCCAGCACTTTATAGGGTGTCAGCTTCAAATCCAGATTCTCTTTTCTTAACAGCTAGGAAAAAAACACACAAAAACCCAAAGATGAATGCAATAGAAAGGCAGCTTCTATGTCTAAAAGGAATGTATATTGGACATTGATCTCCACTGTTCTTCATTGAAAACAGTAATGAGTGAAGGCCTGTTTGCCTTTTTATTTATTTATTTTTAAGTATACACAGGCTCATTGCCTGTCTATAAAGAAAAGAAAAAAGCCACCCTGGAATGTATTAGCAACGTAAGCTGCATTAAGAGTTTTCAACAGTCTTGCTCTCGACAAAGAAAATCAAAACCACAGAAGGACAAGGATGTGGATTAATAATACTTACCTTATCCATGAGTGAAATAATCTGAAGAATAAGTTGATCTTGACGTAAATCATCACCATGCTTAAAAATTACAGGATATTTGCCTCCATCTTCTGTCTTGAAGAATAACTGAGCAGGCATTAAGGCACTCTGGAAAAGGAAACATTCTACTAAGCTGGTTCACACCAATTTTCATATTAACATGTTGCTACAGTGGAGTTCTAAATTATAAATCCTTGTTTACTGCATTGCAAATCAGAAATGAATTAAGCAAGTATCAGGTTACAGGGTTCAAGGATCAAATTCAGTTACAAAAAATCCCATTTGAATACCAAAAGTGTAGCATTGAGCACCAGAACTCTTTTCATGTTCC
>NW_009648121.1:0-13956 GCF_000708025.1 Charadrius vociferus | reverse complement strand
CCCCCCACATGGAACAGAAGCAGTGGGCAGTAATCCGAGGGCTGCACCAGGCTAGGGAGTTTCTTCATGATGTCCCTAACCCAGGCCCCAGGGAGGCAGCAGACTTCCCTAAGAGTGGGGTCTGCCCTACATATCGGACCCTCTGTTCCCCTCAGAACTGAGTCACCCACAACTATAACCCTCCTTTTCTTCCTCATAGAGGTGGTCATAATGCGGGGAGTAGGCCTTTCCAGTCCCAGCAACTCCTCTGGTGTATTTGGACCGTCAGCCTCATTGTCCTTTGGCTGGTCTACCATGCCCAGGGCCTCATACCTGTTGTACAGAGGCACCTGAGGATGGGAGGTGGGCAAGGAGAGGGTTTGCTTGCCACCCCTAGCGCAGACTTGCCTCCATTCAACGTTTTCTGGTAGGCCGCTGCCTTCAGCCCTGCAGGGCGAGGAGATGAGATCCCTTTGATCTTGTTCTTTTTCTCTGGTGAATGGCCCGGTCTCTCTTTCAGGGAGCTCAAAGTACGGGTCCACCAGTTGATTTCTTTCTCGCAATCCCTGATACTCCTTAGTCTTTCAACTTCATCTCTGAGCTCCGCCACCAGGCTGAGCGGGTCATCTGCCTGCTCACACCTCACACACCTGTCTTCACCACTACCACTTGCTAGCCTTGCAAGGCTGTGGCACTCCCTGCAGCCTGATACCTGGGTGCCTGCGTGCTTCTGAGGGAGCACCATTTGTGTTGCTGCGTCTACTTTGGCAAGTCAACTATAGATTTTTGGCTAACAGAATAGAGCAGAACTTGTACTGCACAAATTAGAATTATCTAGAACTTTTTTTTCCTTTCACCCTTGTTCCAAAAGCAGCATTAAATAAGTGGTTTATCTTGCAAAAAGAAAGATTAGTGACTTAATGTTTCTGAAACCACAGATAAGCCAACATGAAAAGACCTAAGTGTACAAGAAGTTCACACCTGCAGCTTTAAAACACCAACCAGAGAAATAGCAAGAGTCATCCCTCACCTTGATTCTGCTGACAGCCTCTTGTGCCTGCATCATTCTCACATTCTTCGAGGGAGTTTTGTCAGAAAGGAGTTGAGTGGAGCCGAGGTAATTGGCAGCAAAAATTATTCCATCAATCAAGTCTGCAGGATCACAAGGTCCAGGAACTACAAATACAGGGGGGAAAAATCACATTAAACCATGTTAAAAAAATAGTATTCTGACTACTTCAGCCTGTACCTAAGAGCTGTAAATGCTCCTCTGAACTGCTTCGCTTTAGCATGATGGCATGACAACCAATACTTTTAATCAAGGCATACAAAACACCGAGCATGTCTTCTCAACATCTCTCCAGCAGAAACTAATTGCTAATTCAATTTCTTACAATAGAACATTCTCCTATAAGGCAGGGTTCACTCTAGAGCAAAATAGCCTCTTTAGTTTTGTTCTTACACAGAAACAAGAATTTAAATTGTTCTCTCAGCACTTTGAACAGGTAGTGGAATCTCCTCGAGTGCTTTACAATTATGATGCACACACCCCACCACCCATAATAGAGGAGACCAGTATTATCAAAATCGCACTCGTTCCCAACAAGGGTATTGTATTGGGGCGGGGAGGGGGGGGGGCGAGGTGTTAAACAAAAAGATTTTGATGGTAAATATACAGAGCAAGGGCTCTCACGTTTGGAAAAAGCTACTGTCTTAGTCCTGCAAGATACTTAACGACTTCAGCTCTCATCAGCTTCTGTGTAAAGTTGAAAGTCAATGAGGTATTTATCACCTCACAAGTCAGTACAGAGAAACATGTATAATATACAGGTTTTCAGGTGTTTGGGGTATATATCTGCAGAAGACAGGGCTTTTCTCTCTATATGTTAAAATTCTCATGATCTGAGAAAAAGGAAGGTTTATGCAAGAAGCTTCTTGTTTTGCTACAAGTAAGAAAAAAAAAATCTATGTTCAAGGCCAGTGAAAATGTACAGATAATCATCATTTGAGAGAATTGGTAAAATTGTCTATATTTTATCAAGAAGTACAAACTGGTTTTGCTCCCTGTTTTGTTAGGAACAAAACCTGATCCTTTTAGAACAGAGCTTTTAGTCAACTCAAGAGTTAGCCTGAGATTTAAGAGGTGATAAAGCCTGAAGTTGAACATAACAAAAAAATGCCTTTTTTCTTCTAATTCACCAAGGATGACATTAACAAGGACTGAGAACTTTACCCCCAAAACAATATGTCATTATTAAGTTAATAAAAAAATCAGTAGCTAGAGCTAAATCTTAATCACACTCATAATAAACACACACTTTATCATGAAGCTTTCCAATTTATGGCTTCTTCATAGATAAAAGTTTATGACCACTGATTCTGAGGTACCTTGAGTGTGCTCAATCTGTTCAGATACTACATAAATGGACACCCCAATAATGAAAGTAATTATGGTCACTAGTCACTTTCAAAGAATGAAACCCTAAGGAATGGAATTTATATTATTAGGGCTGCAGGCAAATGATTGGGCCACTGATTAGGCTGTGGCCCAAGGTTCGGCTAATTGAACAGGATGTGGAAAACTACTGGCTGTGACCTGAGAAATTGCCAGACATGACAGGTAACAGAGTGAGAAGCTGCCAAAAGTTACAGGCAGCACAATGAGGGATGTCTGGATTGCACCGGTGGTTAAGGGGGACTTCACAGGGGGACGTGAGACTTCACAGACACCTGACAAGGGAGCATTGGGGGCCTTTGGAGGAGTGGAACCTTGCAAGGCCAGCAGTGCCTGGGTAACTGTAGCATATAAGGCTGAGAGTGTCTAGGGACTGGTATGAGAAATACCAAATTTGGGTATGGATGTAGCAAAACGGACCAGCGGGGAAAAGTAATTAGAGATGGATTGTTTATTTGGGAGGAGACCAGGGTGGAGAATGGGAGGGATGAAGGTAGATGGGGGGGAAAGTACAAGCATGGGAAAATGGAGAAAAGGGGGGATAGAAGAGGCCGGTCGTATGCAAGCAGGCTGCCAGTCAGTACACTTGTTTGACTGAGCCTTGTGCCTGATCACTGCAGTCTGTCCTGTCTTCTTATTAAATCCTTTTCCTTAATTCATTTTTCTGTGTGCTCTCACCCTCTATCCTAGCTAGAGCACTGCAAGGTCTAAGTGCCAGCAACTGGAGAAGAGGCCACAAGTCACGGGGCCCATAGGTTTAGGTGCCAGTACCTGGAAGAATCAGGGTGTGTTTATATTTCCCTAATGAATTTTAATACTCTGTGTGTGTGTGTGTGTAATTTGCTAGCAAACATCAAGCTGGCCTAGCTGGCAAGTAGGAGACCCACATCTGGAAAGACTCAAGGTGTGGGTGAGGGGCCCCAAATCCAGGCATGGATATTGGAAAGGGAGATGCAAGGGTGATAAAAAGGAGACCCAAGCAGTGGGGAAAAGGATAATAAAGTATGTAAATCATGGGATCTGTGGTGTTTGTGGGCCCCCATTGGGCAACCCTGTGCTTGATCAGTCACTGCAGTCTAAATCAGGACAATGAACAAAACCTGTTGTTCTGACCACATGTCAAACCTGCTTCCATGATCAGGATGACTGGGGGGCTTGGGGTGCTTTCCCTGACTATCAGGGGAACACCCAGATGGGATAGAGCGAGCATCCTGATATCACTATGTTGGTGCTTGTTCCAGGCCCGACAGCATCAGCATCTTACCAACCACTTCCAGCCAACCACATAGCATCTAGAAGTGCTACATATTAGCATATTATTGCTCAAGCCTTGTGTCCTGGTTTGAGTGACACAGGACTAATTTCTCTTCTAATACTTGGGAAAACTGGACTTTTAGAAGACTCCAGTGTCTGAATTTGTGAAAATATTTACTTTACAGCCAGCTACGGTGTGTGGGTCTCAAGGTCTCAGTGTTTTTGAGCTAGCCAGGTGCAGGGATGAGGAGGAGCAAGACCCGGGCACTTGACCCAAGCTGGCCAACAGGATTATTTCATACCATCAGCATCACATTCACTATAAATTAGAAAGTTTGCTGCGAAGTTCTCTCTCTCCCTTGATGGCTGCCATCCTGAGAACTTCGTGCCCTGGTGCCGGACTCCTGAGGCCTTCCCCTCCTCCTGAAGCTGTAGCGCTCGCAGTGTCCGACATTTGCTGTCCGCTGCTGGGAGTGCACAGCTTCCTACTGACGTAATCGGCCGAGTATAATCTTTGCATATTCTGTATTAGTGTCGGGATCAATAGCGGTTCTTTAGCGCTGTTAATGTTAATTATCTAATCTTATTCTGTTAAATCTGTTTGTACTTCAGCTCCCAGGTTTCCTTGTTTTTTCCCTGATTCCCCTTCCCGGGTGGGGAGGGGTCATCGGGTGATAGAATGATTGTCTAAACGACAACAAATTGTTACGGGTCTCTCAAACCATAACACCCTGAAATGTTACGGTATTTTAATTACCGATATTTGTTGCTCTATGCATATCACCACTTCCATTACCAAGCCCTTTATAGCATAGTTCTTGATCAAAACACAAAATCTTAAACATAGGGTGAAAGAGGTAAAGATAAGACAGGAAGCATATTCAAAAGGAGAGAGGAACGTGTTTTATTTTTGAGATGCGAACACACTTGCAGAACAACCGTATTGTTCTTCACAAGCCCCCCTCTGTACATTATGTTAGAGTATGAAATTATCTATTGAATGAAAGTGTAGTGTGGGTGAAAGTTTTTCTCAGACTATCAATTACCTGCATAAAAGTAGTGTGTTCAATGTTTTAAGTAACTGCCCACTGGACTAATATCTCAGAGAATGCTAAGAGATTATTTTATTTGTTGGGGAGCAGGGACGCACTTTAAGATGGTCTGTGACAGAGAGAGGGTTGTCTACCAGAGTCAGATCCTTCATTGGTTTGAATTTCCAAACCTCAGCTAGTTTCAAAGCAATCTATGTAATTTACACCAGTTCATCTGGTCACAGGTTCTAAAATATACAACATATACTTTTAAAGACTAAACCAATGCTAAAATTTACAGTCTAAAGACAGTACACTGTAAAGCAATCAAGGAATTCGAAGACATTCCAAATTAAATATGACATCAGCTTTTTTTTTTTTCCTTGCCATTCTATAAAGCATAAGGGTTATTTAATCAGAGGATAAGTACCTGAAAATCAGTGCAAGTTTCCTCCTACTTGCCTGCCAATTAAATCTCAGTTTTGTGGAGATTTTGACTGTTTTGTCTGACCTCTATTCCTTATCAGACAACAAATTACTCTCTACACACACATTCACATACATTATGAATTCCACAGGTCTGTTTTTTTTTTAATCAGTGATTTAATTGATATCGATAACAAGCCAGTAGAAACATGGCAGGAGCCATCAATGCGATGTTACAAAATAAGAGAGAGATTTTACTCAACTTCCAAAAAAGCCTACTAGGGTTTAATTAAAGTTCCAAGTTGGACACAGTTTAATCTAAATCAGTTCATCCAACCTTAGCAATTTTTATGTTCTGCACATAAAAATTAAGTTTTATACATTAAAAACATTGAAGTTCATATAATGAAAAAAAAAATTATGAAATATATCTTACCTTCAACATATGTTGGGAACAAAGCCAAGCTTTTTCTGGACTGTAATCAAGACAAATAGGATTTCAAACAGAACAAAGTATGCTTAAATACACATTAAAAATTCCTCCGTTAAAAATGAAATCACAGTAATAGTTATTAGCAAAAGACAGTGAGAGTTTCTTAGGAAAATATTTACTTTTAAATTAAAAGTCTGACCAATTATTAGAGGGTTATTATCCCTAAATACAGTATATTCTATTAACATGTTCATCAAGCAGGCAACACACTACATTATTTTGAATTAGCTCTTCGTGTTTGGCAACATGCTTCCTGACTACTAATTAATGCTGTGCTCTCTCTAACAAACAGAAAAATACATAATCTCTCAAAGACATTTCCCAAATAAATACATATGGAGATATTTAAAACGGACCAATGCTATTATTAGTCATGACAAAAAGCATTGACCTGCTCTGTTAATTATGAATCAAATTTAATTACTTATTAGGATTGTTCTTGACAGGCTATGTAGCCACCTATATCCGCTGGAGTAAATGCATCTAATAACAGTCCTACACTGATTATGTTTATGCTGCAACAAGCACAAAAGCACATATAAATGCGCATGATTTAGACAATTAAAACTGCAAGCAAGGCATTTATTCCTTGTTTGTTGAATCAAGTAAAGAATCAAGTAAGTCTCACTTGCTTTCATGAAAGGTGGACTAATAGAAAAAAAAAACAACCAACAAAACGTCCGTCCTATGTTTGTAAACACACAGACTAAAATAATACCTCATTTCCAATTGTAATTTTCTATGAAAGACTCTATGGTAATAATATAAACATCTAGAAACAATAACTTCAGGGAGACTCACCATTTTGTTACATTCAACGATATATAGATGTGGGAGAATTTAATAAAGACAACTTTGTATTAAAAAACATGGTAATAGGTATACTAAAGCATATGCTGCTATTAAACCTTTCTGAAGTAAAAGTTTTGGATAAGCCAAGCATTACAAGATGTTGACAAACCTGAACCTCATTCTACAATGCATTAAATTCGGAGCGACTCATATATCTCTCTCTACGTATATCTCTCTCTCAATCAAAACAAGATCCATGTATGATCAGGATAAAGTCAAGTGTCTCAGAAGAGGTTCAGTTGCATTTACATATTCACACATATACCAAGTTGTTTTCCTTTATGATGGGCAGTTTCACAGGTTCTGTATGCTTGTGACAAATGAATCACTTGGGAAGTGCACACTTATGTGACAGGTAAATGACTAATCCAGTGAGTCTTTTCCATTTATTGTTACAAGGATGTGAGGAATAAGTAATATTTTTCATCCTACTACACTGTCCTCACTGTAAAATAATTGGTGGCAGAAAAACAAAAGGCGCACGAGACGGAAAACGGAGCGTAGAGAACCTTAAAATACTTGGCTTTTTCTCATGAGAGAGAGTTGCTGGAGCTGTCCAACAAAATCATGAAAGCTCTTGTGGTGGATTTGGCATTGTTAGGTTTACGGTTGGACTCGATGATCTTAAAGGTCTATTTCCAACCTAAATGATTCTATGATTCTTCTCAGAGACAATATCAGCAGAGAGAAATTTGTGACTAAGTAATGATTGCCTGCTGTCAAAATGCTTAAGGGAAATCAAGTGCTGAGAGGACAGAAGCATTTATTTTCAAATCAGGAGTGGCTGTTCTTTGGCTATTCAATCTGTTGTGATGACTTTATTTTTACTGCGCCACCTATACCCACTTCAATAATTGCATGCAATTGCTGCTACCGTGATGCTAGCAGAGATTCAATTAGCTGGAATCTGACAGGCCTACAGAACAAAACAACTGTACACTTCCAAAAAATCAGAGGCAGCTTATCCACATAAGTATCCTTTTCAAAGCATACCTATAATATTTTTCTTAAAAGACTCAAGGCCTAACCAAATTTTATGCATATGTAATTATACAGGTTTGACAGATATTCAGCAATCTGACTAGCCAATAAAACTTCATTTCAGGATAAAGCTGTGTAAACTAACATCAAATTAATGTTTTTATTAGAAAGGCTCTACACAGACAATTTTTTGCATTCATTATCCATGTCAAGAAACACTGATAAAACTAAAGTAATAACAAGGTATCAGATAATGTTATTGAAAAAGGGGAATCAATTTTTAATTATATATCCACGAGTAATAAAAAAATAGGTCATTAATGTTGAATTACTGGTTTTGTCCATCAACTGAACACTGTAAAAATTACATTTTAAATAAAGGTTTTGTTAAGACCTAAAAGCGCTTCCCAAAAATGATGAGGCTTTGTCATTATTATTTTTGTAAGGGAGATACTAAACCATGCAGTGTTGCTTATTTGCGTGGAAAAAAAACAGCACCGCACAACACATCTGACTGAAATGACTCTGAAAGTTTATTACTTTTAACAATGTATGTGATCACATATTGAAAACTAAAACGGGCAGCATCTTGGTCGTTTTTTTCCTTTGAGTAAGATTAATGATGTCTAACAATTGTCAGCCTTTAGCGTTGTCATAAAGCAACTACATCTGTAAACTGAATAAAGTCAGAGGCTTTAGCAAGCCAAAGAATATTGTAGATGAAATCATGACACAATCCAATACTGTTGAAGGCTTTGGTGCAGGATAAATTAAGGACAAAATTCCTAAGTCTTCTGAAAGCTTCCATCCCCTTCTAAATGCAAGCATAGATTTAAATTAATATATATACACAGGCTACAAGCTTTTTTCCCCCCTAGATGATAAAGAAGAAAAAAAAAAAAAGAATAGACTAAATCTTGTTTAAATTTCAACCAATATTTCTGGTTACAGTAGATGATTGGTTTATTCATTTGTAGAAGATATCATGCTGTTAGCTGATAGCTAAGCACAAGTTATCTGTCAGCAACTGTGTGTGCTTGCTTACAGATCTCTGTTAACAAATTAACTTTGAAGTTTGAAAAAAAAATATCTCATCTCATATCAGTGAGATGAGAAGTATTTCTTGTGTCATTTCAGTGGAACTACTGCACTGTGGAAACCTGCCAGGTACAGGCAGGTACAAAAAAAATGAAGTGTATAGCTTGCTTTCAAAGAGCCCAGAGTCAGAACTCCCAGCTTCTAGTTCCAGTTCTGCCTGTGAATCATTGGCAGGCTATTGAGAAATCACTTACGTGTTCCTATGGGTCAGTTTGCCCATCAATAAGATAGTAAGCAGCATTAAATTACTACATTGGAAGGGCCTATTCACCTGGCTGAGAAATGTTATTTTCTTTATGGCAAGATATTCTGCAGAGATAAGGAAGAGGGCTAGCTCCTCTTGCCCTGAATACAGAGGTGACGTTGGCAGCTGTTCCTCAATAAATCAATACCCTCTAGCCTGTTAAACAAGCATTGTTGCAGCCAAACACAGAGTAAGGAATGCCATCACAAATGGTCTTAGATACAGTATGTTATGCATTTGGTCAGACAGGAAGGCAAGCAGAAAGGAAAAATGTCAAACCAGTTTTTTCTTTTTCTTGCTGTTTTGGTACAAGAGAGGAGATTACACGTGTACAAAGAGGTAAAGAAAATAGAGAGGCATAAGCAATACAGACAAGATGATGGCTTTTAAAAAAATTGCAATACCTCTTCATTAGTGGAGGTCTCTGCTGTACTGCAGACATCCTGATGATGTTGCCTACTTGGCTCAGCACCCCAGGGTGAAGAGGAATCAGGAAATAGAGACTAGACATGGTAAGAAAATAAAATTACATAATTTGAGTGACCAATGTAGAAATATCTCTGGTTTGGCAGTGGGAATAAGAAATGAGGGAAACACTAAAACATGACGAACACTTTCTGAAGTGTTATAGCCCTGCCTTTTCATTGCAATGATCACACATAGTCTATTGGGATGTTGAGACTTATCTAAACAGCTAAATTGTCACAGAAAACTTTTTTTCTTTGTCAATAATCTATTAAATTAAGCACTTTGAAAAATTAATAGCTGCCGTCAGTGGTAGACAACTGTGGTGGGTTGACCTCGGTCAGCTGTCACCCACCCACCCACCCAGTCACACTCTCACTTCCCCTCCTCAACAGAACAGAGGGAGAAGATGGAAAAGCTCATGGGTCGAGATAAAGACAGGAAGATCACTTACCAATTACTGTCACAGGCAAAACAGACTTGACTCGAGGAAAATTCCTTTAATTTTTGACAATTAAAATAGATTTGGATAGTGAGAAACAAAGACAAATTAAAACAACACCTTCTCCGCACCCCTTTTTCCCAGGCTCAACTTCACTCCTTCATTCCCGACTCCACACCCTGAGCAACGCAGGGCAGATGGGAAATGGGGGATTTAGGTTGGTTCCTCTCTGCCGCTCCTTCCTCCTCACACTTTTCCCCTGCTCCAGCGTAGGTCCTCTCCGCAAGCTGCAGTTCCTGTCAGGAAAAATCTGCTCTAGCGTGGGTTTTCCACAGGCCTCAGTTCCTTCAGGAAATATCCACCTGCTCCGGCGTGGGGTCCTCCACAGGCCCCAGTGTGGATATCTGCTCTGGCGTGGTCTCTTCCACAGGCTGCAGAGGAATTTTTGCTCTGGTGCCTGGAGAACCTCCTCCTGCTCCTTCTTCTCTGACCTTGGTGTTTATACTACTGTTTCTCTTCCCCCCCCACTCCTCTGCTCATCATCTGGCATTTTTGCCCTTTCTTAAGTATTTTCACAGAGGCACCACCAACTTCGCTGACTGGCTCAGCTTCAGCCTGCTGTGGGTCCATCAACAAGCTGGCTGGAACCAGCTGTGTCCAGCACAGGGCATCCCCATACCTCTTCCCACAGAGACCACCCCTGCAGCCTCCCCTGCTACCAAAACCTTAACTAAATCTTAATGGAGAAACCATCTTTCAGACTATTTCCCCCACTCATTCACTATCATAAAGAATGTTCTTCTCTGTTCTAACTATAAAACCTCCATCAGATATCATATACTTGGGAAAGTCATATTAGAAAAATGAAGCAAACAGCACAGAAAAGCAGTATCATAAATTTTCTATCTCTATGTGATCTATGTGCAGATGTCACAAGGTGAACCCTCAGAGGAAGCTTTCGCATTCAGTTATGCACACTGTGGGTTTTTTTAGCCCAGCGAGCCTGAAATTCTACAAAGTCTCCTTCAACATAGGAACCTTGGTCCTTGCTTTGCCAGATCAGTACAGGTTGTCACTAATAGTAAAACAGTCAAATGCTACCCTTCAGAGGCCCATCTCCACAAACCAGAGGAACGCAGAGGCACTAAGGCAGGCAGGGGAACCCAAATTACAGACTCAGAGGAAAGGAACCCCTGTCCAGGTCTTTACCAAGGCTCTCCCAGGAGAGCCTCAGCCCCAGTCTCCAGGTATGAAACCCATCACCATGACTCATGGGGAGCAGCTCTCCAGATAAACTTTTGGACTAAGGGTGATTGCTGTCTAGGGGGTGGGACGCATTATGGAATGCAGGGGAAAAGCATCTTGGGGTCATACAGGACTCATTATGGGATGTTTAGAGGAACCAACAAAGGCAGGGAAACGGAGGGATCGAGTAGGCTTGGGGAGGAACGAGTGTGGGAAAACAGAAGTATAAGGGGATAGAAAGGGCTGGTTGAGTGTAAATAGTTGGCTGGTCAGTATGCTTGTCTGGCCATGTCCTGCACCTGATCAGCTCCGTCCGTCCTATCTTCTTATCAAATTCCTTTCTAACTCTTTTCCTGAGTGAAGGAGGACTCTCTATTTTTTGTGCATGTGTGTGTATGGGGGTCTGAGTGCCACCAACTGGAGTCAAACCAGAGGTTGGAGGGCCTGTGTGCCTGTGTGCCAGCAACTGGAGTGAGAGCAGGTGTGTGAATCACTGTGTGAGCACTAGCAAAGATCAAGCCGGACTAGCCAGTGAGTAGGTGGAATAGCCTGGGAGCCAGGCGTGTGTGTCTCTAAGGGCAAGACCACAGGAGGAGCTGGCTACCAGAGGGACCAGGAGTCTTGGCCAACTTCCAGAAAGCTCTGTGTGTGAGTGTATGTGTGTGCACACATCTGTACCAGCAACTGGAATGGGACTGCAGCCTTTGGGAGCTTGTATGCCCAGGTGCCAGCAACTGGGGAGACTGGGATCCAGGGGCAGCTACTGGGCAGACTGAGTGTGCGAGCCCAGCTACTGGAGGGATCCACATTGTAAATATGTATATATGTTCCCACTAGTGGACAGAATCACAGAATCACAGAATGGTCAGGGTTGGAAGGGACCTCTGGAGATCATCTAGTCCAACCCCCCCGCCAGAGCAGGGTCACCTACAACAGGTTGCACAGGATGGCGTCCAGGCGGGTTTTGAATGTCTCCATATTGAACTACTAGAGGGGGGAACAGGATGAGGCCATTGGTGCTTTTTGTGTTTGTGAGAGTGCTGAGTATGTCTGTGTTTATCTGTGAGGCTGGCCATATGTATATGTGTGTGTGCGTGTGTGTCTGTGTCTGTATTGTATATGTCTATTTGTGTGTCTACTGGCAATACATGCTCAGCCTGTCTACTGGTTGGACCTGAAGCTGCAGCAGCCTCGCCTCTATTGGGCTACCTGATTTGGTCTGCCCCTAACAGAACCTGTGGTTCTATGAAAACTTTGATAAGGAAATACTCCCCTGTTGACTCTTGCTTGATGTACTTCATGTTCCTTTCCATGAGGCACAGGAAATTTAAAAGTTCTGTTGACATCAGAGCAAGAAATATTCACCAGCCATCCCTTTAATTTCTCAACCCGCACTGCTATGATGTGCGTGCTCCATGAATTCTATCTACCCCTGAATTTAAATTCTGTGGGTGTTCTCTATGTTCTTTTTACGCTTTAAAAAGATCTTATTTTTTATAATACCAGAATCTTTGTGCATAAATAATTTTCCATTATTACCATGATGTTTTAAGGCAACCTATAACAATACAAATATTTTTCAGTCTTCACACAGGCAGTCCCAGGATATGCAGTAAGGACAAATATATTACAACTAGATGTTTTTTATTCAAGTTGTGTTAGGTGTTAAGAATATATCATACTGAGGAGTTTGGAAAGAGAATAGTGGTTTAAGAATTAGAATCATAGAATCATACAATGGTTTGGGTTAGTAGGGACCTTCAAAGATCATCTAGTGGGCAGGGGCATCTTTCACTAGGTCAGTTTGCTCAAAGCTCCACCCAACCAGCCCTTGAACACTTCCAATGATGGGGCATCCACAACTTCTCTGGGCAACCTGTTCCAGTGTCTCACCACCCTCATCATAAAATAAAAAAAATCCTCCTTATATCTAATCTAAATCTACAGTCTCTCAGTTTAAAAACATTGCCCCCTGTCCTGTCACTACAGGCCTTGGTAAAAAGTCTCTCTCCATCTTTCTTATAAGCCCCCTTTATATACTGAAAGGCCACAGTGAGGTCTCCCCAGAGATTTCTCTTCTCCAGGCTGAACAACCCCAAATCTCTCAGCCTTTCTTCATAGGAGAGGTGTTCCATCCCTCTGATCATTTTTGTGGCCCTCCTCTGGACCCGCTCTAAAAAGGATACTAGGGACTCCAGAGATGGATGCAGTACTCCAAGCGGGGTCTCACCAGAGCGGAGTAGAGGGGCAGAATCGCCTCCCTCGCCCTGCTGGCCACGCTTCTTTTGGTGCAGCCCAGGATACGGTTAGCTTTCTGGGCTGCAAGCACACATGGCCACCTCATGTCCAGCTTTTCATCCACCAGTATCCCCAAGTCCTTCTCCGCAGGGCTGCTCTCAATCCATTCAGCAAACAGTCTGTATTGATACTGGGGATTGCCCTGACCCAGGTGCAGGACCCTGCACTTGGCCTTGTTGAACCTCATGAGGTTCTCATGGGTCTGCTCCTCAAGCCTGTCAAGGTCCCTCTGGATGGCATCCTTTCCCTCTAGTTTATCAACGGCGCCACTCAGCTTGGTGTCATCTGCAAACTTGCTGAGGGTACACTCAATCCTACTGTCTATGTCACTGATATTAAACAGTATTGGTCCCAGTATGGACCCTTGAGGGACACCACTCAGTACTGCTTTCCACTTGGACATTGAGCCACTGAATGTAATTCTTTGAATGGGGTTACACAGCTGTCCTGGTTCTGGCGGGGATAGGGTTAATTTTCACAAGGACCTGGGACGGATACAGCCAGGTCAGCTGACCCCAATTGGCCAAACAAGTATTCCATACCATGTGACACCATGCCCAGTATATAGCTGGGGGAGCTAGCTGGGAAGGGGGAGATGAATAGCCATGAGGAGTGGGTTGGGCTTTGGCTTGTTTTGTGTGTTTTGGTTTTTTCTTCTTTCCCCTCCCCTTTCCCCTCCCCTTTCCCCTCCCC
>NW_009648120.1:0-545 GCF_000708025.1 Charadrius vociferus | reverse complement strand
GTCTCCGGGAAATGGGAATGGCTCCGGCGAAGGGGAATGGGATGTCAGAGGGGAGGGGGAAGGCGGCCCCCTTAGCGCAAGTCCTCCTCCTCGCCCTGGATGGTTTTCTTGATGCGGAGCAGCATGGTGGTGAGCCACTGGTCCAGGCGGGAGATGGAGTCGTATTCCTTCACCTGCGGGAGGAGAGGAGGAAGAGGAGGAGGAAGGCGTCAGCATGGAGGAAGCTTCGTGTTAGGGGTGAATTCCCGGCTTCTTTCCTCGCCCCCGGCCTCACACCTACCGCATCGGTGTAGGCGTCGATGTTCTGCTCCTCGTGAGCATCCAGCAATTTCTGGGAGAGAAAGGGGAGGGAGCTGCCAGTCCGCAGCGGCACCGCCCCAGGCGACGGTGGCCACCGGCCCCGGGTGGGGGTGTTTGTGGCCCCCGGGAGGCCGCGGAGAGGACGGAGGGATGGGTGCTGCTCACCTTGACCAGTTTGCACTCCCTGGAGTCCGTGAAGGCTGGAAACATCTCCTCGTACTTCTGCACGGCCAGCTGGAGGGGGG
>NW_009648119.1:0-533 GCF_000708025.1 Charadrius vociferus | reverse complement strand
CTGGGAGCCGCACTGGGATGCACTGGGGTGCTGCAGGAGGCACTGGGGTGCACCGAGATGCACTGGGAGCCGCACTGGGATGCACTGGGGTGCACTGAGGCACTGGGGTGCACTGGGATGCACCAGGAGGCACTGGGGTGCACTGGGGTGCACTGGCACGGGGATGCACTGGGAGCAGCACTGGGATGCACTGGGGTGCACTGAGGCACTGGGGTGCACTGGGATGCACCAGGAGGCACTGGGGTGCACTGGGGTGCACTGGGAGCAGCACTGGGATGCACTGGGATGCACCAGGAGGCACTGGGGTGCACTGGGATGCACTGGGAGCAGCACCGGGACACACCGAGATGCACTGGGAGCCGCACTGGGATGCACTGGGATGCACTGGGATGCACTGGGAGCAGCACCATGCGTGTGCAATGAGCCACACACCCCTGCACGTGTGTGCAATGGGGTTGTGAGCTGCTACACGCGTGTGCGATGGGCTGTGACCCACTACTACACGCGTGTGCAACGGGTCATGTGCCACCACA
>NW_009648118.1:2326698-2331933 GCF_000708025.1 Charadrius vociferus | reverse complement strand
TCTAACACCCACTCAAATATATCTAAAGTTTAAAAGTGCACAATTCTCTGAGGTGGGTTAGAAAAAAAAGTACCCTTGAGTTGGAATTTAATTAAACGGGTATCATGAATGTACAATAACCATGATTTGTATGACCTTTTGACAATTTTCTGACTAAATCTTTTGAGACTAATGGCTGTTACAAGATTTTAAATCTAAACTGACAATAATAAGCAGATCCCTTGATGACTCTAATTCAAAACAACTATTTTAGGAGCAAATCCCAAACTGAGATTTCAAATCCCACATCACCTAGATACCCTCTGCAGTTGCTATTGTAATTTTATCCACCTCCAGTCTCAAATGCCAAACCATAGAATGCTTTTCAGCACAGTATATTACAAAGCTCATTTGCATTAAATTTATTGTTTGTGCTGAAAGTTCCACAGCACAAAGATGGAATAAATGGAACCCAGAGATAACTAAATTGCATTCTAAATAGGGAAGATTTATTAACAAGAAAAAATCTGTAATGCACAAAATCAGTCAAAAGTGTCCAGAATTGGTGTAGATGTTTCGATGCATCACTTTGAGTATAAGCAGTCAAGTAGAATGACATTTTTGAAGTCATCGAAGGTGTCTGGCCTCAGAATGGGTTAAACATTTCCTAACCGTGATGTGAGGTTAGAAAACAGTCATGGAATCAGAAAGCACCGGCTGAGCTGTAAGGTGCGCTGCTGTAGGCTGTACACTTAGAGGAAAGAACAGAAACCACCTTTACACAACACTTGAAAAGCAGAAAATCAACTCGGCATTTAAAAGAGGTTGCAGTAACATGTCTACTGTAAGCTGACAACCCAAAACACCAATAAAAGGCAAGGGCCATGCCAGCCTCACCTCCTCTACCTTTCCTAAGTAGCAAACTAAATAAAAGCTTAGCCAAGCACTAGGACCACCACAGCAAAGCGCCTGTGGCACTCCGTTCCCTGGCTGGTAGGGGAAGCAGCCAGCCCCCAGCCCCAGGTGGCTCCTGATACCGCCTCAGGATTGCTGCCACCTTCTTACATCACTGAAGTAAAATCAACCTTTTTTTTTTTCGAAAAGGAGTTGTAGCCTGAGTATGGAGAACTGAACTACAATATCACCTCTTATCTCAACAGAAGGCGTGCAGAGCGCAATGGTAGAAATGCCAGCTTAGCTCAAAGAAAGGTGGAGATCCAGCAACTCAGAACAGGGAGCTGGAGAGCAAAGATTAGGTGTGCTGGGTTCAATTTTGCCGTTGACTTAGATGAGCACCCGGTCAAATATTTTGCCATTTACCTGTGTCATATATAAAGTGGATGTAAATGACACGGGTCTCCTGATGGAGACTTTGGGAAAACTGATATGTATTATAAAACTTTCTGAATGAAAAACAGGAACTATGGAAAGGAAAATAGATTTAAAAGAAAAGGAAACACAACTCATTTACACATGCTGGAAATTTGGTTTGGAAAATAATACATCTGGTAGAAAGATTTGTCATTATCATGAGAAATGGCAGCGTATCTTAAATCCTGCCTGAGAAAGGGATCATTGAAAGGAAATATCTTGCCGTAATGTCACATAAATGAAAGCACTCGAGCAACTCAAGACAGCCCAAGTACTGGGTTAACAAGAGGTACTGAGCCAAATGAATTTCCAGGCTAAGTCCACCAAAGGCAGCTGTTACACCAGGGATAAATCTGATGTATTCTTTATTATAAGAAGGGCATTCAGGAGAACTGCTGCCAATATACAAAGACAAATGATATGGAACAGTGGTAAATAAAATAGAGTAACTGATTAGCAACAGTGCATGAAGAGTGCACTTCAGAGCTCTTTCTGTCAACCTGCCCACGACCAGACATATCTCTACATGTTAGCATTGCTTATTCATATTTTATCACTGTTACGAGCAGTTTGTCACATTTCGGGTTTTGACAGTTATCCTGAACTACCTCGCTGCTCAATCCATACTCATGGCAGAGAGCAGTTTTACTAATTTTTAGTTTTTAAAAGATTATTGGAGTTATACATAATACTATTTAGTAATGGGTGACTCATACACACAGTCTGTTGGGAAAGAACCAGAATGGCTTTTGCAGTGGGAAATCCTGCCGAGGTCCTGTGGAGCTGCCATGAAGCACACAGGTAAAGGTGACCCAGAGGACATAATATATTTAGAGTTCCAAAGAAGCTTTTGACAATCAAAGGTTATTAGAGAAACTGAGTTGCCTGGTACCGGAGGAAAGGTCCGTTTACAGACAAAGCTGGTTAAAGGACAGGAAGCAAGGACCAGGGCTTAGTAGTCGCTTTTCAGGATGGAGAGGTGTCAACTGTGAAGTCCTACAAAGTCGTCTAGTGCTGGGACTGGTTTTATTCAACTTTATCAGTGAAGAAAAGAGTAAACAGTGAAATCTTCAAGTTTGTGGATGATCATAAGCTGCCTTAGATAGCTAAATGCTTTACCTGTGGCACAGAAACTCCAGAAGAGCCTTGCAAAACACAGTGTGCGGGCAAGAGAGGCACAGATGAGCTTCCACACAGATAGAAATAAAGTAGTGTACTATAGGAAAAATAACCTTATCTACACAACCACGGACTCAGAACTGATAGCTGCCACACAGGAAAAAGATCTTGGGGTCATTGTTGACATTTCTCTGAAATTGTTAGAATCCAGTGGGTTGTGATCAAGATTTACGGTGAAGGCATGGATAAGGTGAACCTGGAACTGTTACTCCCCAGATCATCACAGCTAGAAGCAGAGGGTATTGACTGAAACTATTAAGAACTTTTTAACAGATAGAAGAAAGACTTTTTTTTTGTACAGCCACC
Source organism: Charadrius vociferus (assembly GCF_000708025.1). NCBI lineage: Eukaryota > Metazoa > Chordata > Aves > Charadriiformes > Charadriidae > Charadrius > Charadrius vociferus. The sequence continues at coordinate 2,329,098 of NW_009648118.1, read as the reverse complement.
ATCTTGTGGAACTTGCTTCCATGCAGGCTGTGGAGGCAGAGGCCGTCAGCATGTTTGGAAGGAGCTTTGGCAAACTCACACAGAGAGGTCCATAAACAGACATTTATCAAACGGAGAAGGCGTGGACCCCAATACGACTGTGGATGCTGAGAGGGTGCAGAATGTGGCTGGGGTTGCATGATCTCCGTCTGCCACTGTCAGGCACACAGTAATGACCTAAATAAACTTCTGGTCCAACTGGTATGGAATTTCTTTCTGCTTTTTTATGACAGTTATATCGGTTTTACTTTAATATTTATGAACCATTACTCACTACAGTTATAATTCAACTAAAATAAAACACAATTGCCAGCTCCCAATGGACATAATGTGATAAAGACTTTTTTTGCACTGCCTTTTGAAGGAAGAGCTTTTACTTGGGGCAGGAATTTTGTTTTCAGATATTATTAATTTTATTAACTTTAGAAGGATGGGATTTATCTTGATTTTCCATTCAGCTGGGTTTGCAAATCAAGGAAAGTGTCATTGTTCTGAGATTAGTACCTTTGAAGACTAGGGCAGTTGCTTGTCAAATTTCTCTCAGGACAAAACTGGATGGAGTCGGGAAATGTGATACTGGAGATTACCATGTGATGCAGTGAGAATGTCCCTGTATTCACACAGCTTTCCCTTACCTATTTTTACATTGCTGGTGTTGGAAGTCATATAACATTAAATTCCAAATTATCAAAAGCAAATTCAGTAAAAACCCCAACACTGTGCTGGTGGCTGATTTTAAGCTGAGGGTTTTTCAGCAAATAAATCAAAGATACCAATTCTGCTAGGTAACTATAGGTACACTGACTTGTCAGTGTATTTAGGAGTAACTGGAGTGATAAAGTATTTCAATACTTACTCATGTTGAATGTTCTGTTTTTTCTACATTTATGTAAGAAATTTAAAGGATTTTTGTAGTACTTGCACCTTTAAATCATGCCTTCTAAACTGCTATAGTATATTAGAGAGAGAACTTTTAGTGTAGCTGCAATGAAAGGGAATGCCAGGAAGCAAGACTGCAGAATCACCTCACACTGAGCAAGATTTTCAGGGTCTTGAGTCATAGGTACAGTGCCTTCCACAGCTGCTGGATACAGAAATGCGTTTTACATATGCATAGTAACATTTTAAGGATTTGCTTGTAGAAAAGCTAACAGATAAGCTTCCACTGCTAGCAGCAGGGACTTGCCTGGGCCTTCCATTCACAGCAAATATAACCATTTATTTTTAAGATTATTTTTTCTACCTTATTAATTTGTTTTCACTATTTTCCTCAATTATGGTTTCAGCATTCTTCAGCTAATAGTCAGAAACGTCTGTTCAGACAACTTTCACTGAACGTTTTCTACCTGTGGTAGGATACATTCTTACTATTCTGATATTCTTCCTTTCCACAATGGCAAATAATAGATCATAAAATGAGATGAGACAAAAGGCAGTTGTTATAAATGCCTATCATCTTAACATATTAGAAACTTAGCACCTAAGGGCTCAAAAAACTAAATGAAGTATGAAGAGGCCCTAATCTAAAATTTATGTCATCATACTAGATAATTATAATAAACAAATAGGCACAAATCAAACACAAATAACTTCTTAATTGCAGGGGTTTGGGTACAAAAATAAACAAATAATATGAAAATATATCCCACCCCCACTTCAAATTAACATATTGCTTAGGTTCATATTTTTAGGATTATTTTTAATACAAATTTTCTTTTTATGAAAACTGTATCCTCTCTATTAGACCACGATGGCAATTGTGTTAACAAATACAGGCCTGACGTTTACAAAGCTGAATAAAAAGAATGATTACACTGGCCAACAGTCAGTGTACAAACACCAAAAAAATTCATCACCAGGTCTGAAATACTAGGGTAAACCAAAGGCATCTGAAAAGCAGATAACACACCTCTCATTTTGGATACCTACAACTCAGAGAGCATTTCCATTAACAGGAGGGACTGAATAAAAGGCAATTAAAATGCCCAATAAATCCTCAGCCCCCATCGCAAAACAACATGTATTGGGGCAGATTAAATAAACAAACTGGCTAGAAAAAAAACCCCAAACCCCTCACAGCAGCTACCAAGCTGGCAGAGGATGGCTGTGCACAGCTTCAGGCCCGCAGGGCTCCAGCTTCCTCCCAGTCGGGGCCGAGGAGGGCAGGGAAGGCATCAGGAATGCTCTTGGGATGGATGCTGCAGGGATGGATGTTACGGGGATGGATGCTGCAGGGATGGATGCTGTTGGGATGGATGCTGCGGGGACAGATGATGCGGGGATGGATGCCGCGGGGATGGATGCTGTTGGAATGGATGCTGTGGGGACAGATGCAGCGGGGACGGACGCTGTGGGGGAGCG
>NW_009648118.1:2313238-2326417 GCF_000708025.1 Charadrius vociferus | reverse complement strand
GTCCCGGCCGCGGCCCGCCGGGACCCCGCTCCCCGCCGGCGACTTGCCACCCTCTCCGGACGACCAAAGGCACAGCTTGGGGGCGGCTCTTCGGGGGTTTGCTGCCTTATCTACAATTACATCGCTCTGTCCTGTCTTCCAGGGAAGATAAGATCAGAAACATGAAAGGGAGCTCTGTCTGAGATCGCCTCCCCCTATTATTTTTTTTTTGTTCCCTGGCCCAGCGGGTGCTATCTCAAAGACAAAAGCTGCACTTACTGAAACTGAAGCACTGAATTTTGTTTATCCCAAGCTCTGTGTGCCTGTCTGTCTATAATTCACAATTTTGTTTCATCCTCAGATTTGCACAAAGGGAGATTTCTTTGTGACACACAATTTTCAGTCTTATGTCTGAAATCTGAAATTACCTGTCCCATCTTTTGCCTTGCCTGGCCCGAGAGATGTGTTACCTCTTGGAGCAAAAAGAAATGCTACAGAGCTGATTTCCCCAGCTTACCTGCGCAAAGATGAAGAGCAGGTATCTCTAACCCTCTTTGAAGTGCTATCATATTCTGAGCAAAAAGATAAATTTCCCAGTGTGTATGCCAATGTGCAAATGACTACAAGCCTTTGAGGCTTGTAAAATGCCCAGGTGTTCTCCATTGATCAATGTATTCCAGAGATTCTTTCAAAATAGGGATTAGCCCCATCAAGGGATAGAAACAAATGTGAAGACCTGTCAAACCACACAAAGGCCATGGCAAGGGCAGCGCAAGCTCCCTACATACCCTTCTCTTGCCTGCAAAGAACCAAACACACTCAATCTATTTTGTGAAAGCTGAAAAATGGGCTGAAAATAAGATGGGGCCACCAAAAAATGTGAATGCATTTTACCCAAGGGAAAGGGAACAACAGGTATAGCTGTACCGGCTCCAGTCCTGCCAATGTTGCTCCAGTCCTGCCACTTTCTTGATAAAGCACGGCGAGATTGTTCAGCATCGTGAGGTTTTTTTTATGCCAATTCTTTGGTTAGAGGAGACAGAAGCTGTACTATCATGAGTGGAATATGTGTCACCCTTGGATTTGACCATTCTACTTCTTTCCTCCCTCCCCTGTTTTAGCCAATTTCTGCCCCCCTTTCTCTCACAGTTCAACTGCTGTCATCGGGCAGGAGTGGCTGGTCTGATCGTAATGAGACACCATCAACGGGATGAAAACTCTTCTGTTCTGGGAGTTTTTAATCGTTCTATTTCACTCTGTTCACTCAGATCCAAAATGAGGATTGGAGACACCATTTTCTGCTTGAAAATTCACTGGATGGCGTCCACAAAAGCGCATGAATTGCGTAAAGCATGGACTTCGCAAGGCTCTTGATCAGTGGCATATTTTGCTCTCTATTTTAGGCCAGAGCTATCAGAATCAATTAAGAATTAACCAGCCATGAAATATGTTTCCTTTGTAGTTATGGGTGATGTGATTCACTGCGTACATTATCACCATTTGGCATTTGCTACCGCCAGTGAGTAAGTAAAGTTGGAAGAAAGCACGGTTATCCTTTCAGTCCTCAGACATATTTACGTTTTCTCTGGTACATCTTGTGATTCATTACAGCCAAGTTCAAGTCCTACTGTTGATGGCAAGGAGACTCTCAGACCTAACTGAGAATGCACTTTATCTCTGCTTCACATTCATCAAGGGCTGCAAAATTAAGCCATTGCTTGGAGGAGACTGTTTATGTAGCAATCTGTTGCTCAACATCCTGCCAGAGTTTTTGACCTGTCTTGGGCTGGTAAAATAATTAATGGGCGAGTGCAGCTATAAACAGAACTTGGGTTTAGATAAAAGTTATGCCTACTGGAATTGTCACGGAAAGCTGGAGTAAGCACAACCTTCTAAAAATTCTCTAGCATTTTTCATTTGCATTTCACACTCATGGAAACTGCTGTCGTAACAATCCTGGAAATGAAATCCTCTGTCCACAGTAGAGGTAGAGGGAAACAACAAAAAATAACACTCCGTAGTCTACTGCTCTGACCCAACTAAGATGTAAGGGCAGGAAAACTAACTTGCCATGCCTATATAGGTTCCGACCTATCTGCTGCAACTGCCAACAAAGTTCTTGATTTATGTCGCATGAAGAAGGCCAGTCACTGAGGCCTAGAGTGATACCAGTGTATTTATTTGCTATATCCATAAGCAGTAGAGTCAGCTTTCAATCTCATCCAGTAAAACCTGAAAGCACACGTTTCACTTCCACTACGTAAAAATGTCTGTTACATTCAATGGAAATGCTCAGACATTTCGCATCTGTTACTCCCTTCCCAGGTAAACCTGGATTTGAATAGTCATATTAGATCTGGAAGGCTTTACAGATTTATTTGTATATTATCAACTATATTGTTTAAAGGTGGTTTCCTGTAGGCTGCATTTCAATGTAATACAAATTCAAAGAATAAATTTATGTACTTGTAAGTGTAGTCTACAGATGGTCATTCAAATTCAAAGAATAAATTTATGTACTTGTATTAATACTTATTTTCAAGTGTAGTCTACAGATGGTCATTCAGATTTATAGACATATATTAAATACTGTCACGTAGGGAAAATATCAACTTGAAATTGGTGGTATAACAGCTTTGTTGCTGGGACAACTATATCCAACGTGACAGAAGCCTCCACCTAAAGAGTCTGGTAGGTGGGATAAGGATGTGGAGGTTAGGGGAGCCCATGTTACTCTGGGCTAAAGGCAGGCAGGACTGGCTTGTGAGCAGCTCTGGGTTTATGGCTAAAGGATGGAGCAAAAGAAGCTGTCATGGTTTAGGCCAAACTGGCCACAGAGGTTCCAGTGGCATTGCACCAACAAAATGCTCCTGAACTCAGTGCTGGCAAGAAGTGGTTTGTGGGCAACGCTTTCTCCTGCAATGCAGCATACGGGTCTTTGTGCATTATTTGTTGAAAACAACAAAACAACCAATCAACCAGGATTACCTAAAAGTCACCCGACTTTTTTATCAGTCTTCTCCTAATGGAAATATCCAGTAAGATCCATGGCAAAGTAGACTTTTTATATTAGAAAAAAGGGAAACAATGCTGGTTTTTATCCTAAAGTACAATATATTAATACATTTTTGAAAATTATATACCTACACCTATAATGCATTAAAGAATCATATGACTTGCAAATTGGATTAACAATATCAGCACAACATAATAATACACATTTTAGGCACTTTCACTTTGTAGTTTGAAAATTCTTCTCTTCCACCGTTTTCACGGGGATGCCCTACTGTTTTAACTCCTTCATAAGGTAACAAAATTATAATTTCTTATTTCCTTTTGTCAGTGTTTTTCATGCCACTTTTCAAATTATAAAGAGCAATGCTTCAGGAACATGCTAGTGGAGATACTATCACAGCCTTTTGAAATACAAATGCCAAATCCCCATAAATTCGTGTTGGTTTATTTAAGGACTTTGCATGCTAATATCAATGGGAGTGACAGCACCTCCTTGCAGAAGCCTGTTACAGGAGCTGTATGACCTAATACAGACCAGCTTCTCTCCTTTTTAATATCCCAATGCATGAGAACCCTAGGAAGACCCACAGTACAAGGGTGTTGCTGAAGAAACAAGAAGCCTTTTGAAGAAGTTTTTAGCAAGCCTCTTCCCAACACAAAAGCGCATTAAGAGCACGTGTCTTTAGCAGGCACTGTAGCTTTGCAGTGTTACAGCTTCTTTCCAGACGAGCTTTCCCTGGTGCCAAGGTCTTGGAGAAGAGATGCTCCAGCCCTACACTACTGGATGTATCTGCAACAGGCTCACAGTATGGCGGAGCTGAACTAATGTTTGCCAGTGCAGCAAGGCAGAGCACTAGGTTGTTTTTCCTCCTTCTTGCCACAGCTTCCAGCCCTGCAGCTCCCTCTGCCTATGATCTGGCTTGGTGTTTGTCTGGCTTTGGTGTTTGTAAGCCAAGTGAGCTCGCTGTACCCTGTGCTTCGCTTTGGATGTCTAGTTTTCAGTTATTGGATCTGTTGGAGCGGGTCCAGAGGAGGGCCACGAAGATGATCAGAGGGCTGGAGCACCTCTGCTGTGAGGACAGGCTGAGAGAGTTGGGGTTGTTCAGCCTGGAGAAGAGAAGGCTCCAAAAGGCCCTTATAGCAGCCTGCCAGTACCTAAAGGGGGCCTACAGGAAAGATGGGGAAGGACTCTTTATCAGGTTTTAAACTGAAAGAAGGCAGATTTAGGTTAGATATAAGGAACAAATTTTTTACACTGAGGGTGGTGAGGCACTGGCACAGATTGCCCAGAGAAGCTGTGGCTGCCCCATCCCTGGAGGTGTTCAAGGCCAGGCTGGATGGGGCTTGGAGCAACCTGGGCTGGTGGGAGGTGTCCCTGCCCATGGCAGGGGGGGTAGAACTGGGTGGTCTTTAAGGTCCCTTCCAACCTAAACCATCCTATGATCCTGGGTTTCTATTTTTGCATGATACAGAGGCAAGGGGAACAGCTGAAAGTGAGAGTGAAGCAGGTGAGTTAAGGGGTAAAAGGGGGAAGTGAAAATGATGAGAAAACAGACCGAGAAGAGTTGGGCTGGGGGATGGTGAGGCGGGGTACTTTCACCTGGTCGGGAGATGTGGCAGGCACTCATACACTGCAGCACTGAAACTCCTGTTTGCCTCTTACCCATTGCCACTGCCAACAGCAGCCAAACAGCCAAGGGTGCCAATGCCCACGTGCAGCTCGTAGGTGTCTCGATAGTATTTACACCCAGGATAATTAGTACCATGGATTCAAAAACACTGTGTCTGTTTGTATTTGTTTCATAACTTTTGAACCTTTCCAGGGAACATGCAAGTTTCTCGTGGTAAGTGCACTCAGACACACGAACTTCTCCCCCAGTTAACGTGGCAGGAGCTGCATGTGACAAAGTAACGGATACAGGGAGCAGCTTTCACTTTATTCTTTAACTCGGCTAACTGTTACTAGGTTTGACCTTTTAACATGTCCTTCAAGAATTAATCAAAGCAATCTTTGATTTCACCTTGTTATACAACATTGTTGCATTGTTACAAACACAAATTTATGGAGGGAAGAATACCAGCAGACCTCTGGAAATTGGAATGGTTTTGATCCTATTCTGCAGATAGATGAACTGGTATGATTGATATATGATACATCACACATCATACATGATGCCTGGCCAGATATATGATAACTGGCCTCAAATGCAAACTAGAGAAATACACCAGATAAAATTCTAGAATGACTCAGGATATATGTCCAGTTACTCACATAAGGATTCCCCCAGTTGAGGAAACTGTTAAGATTTTGTCAAAGTGATAACTCCCTGTTGAATGACAGCATTTCAACAAGATTAGAATAGTTGATCCACCTACTCCGAAAATGCTGCATTTTTCATAACAAAGCATGTTAGGACAACCAACTGGAGAGTAGTGTTGGGAGGTCAGCAGTGGTACACTTGAGCTGGTATATGTCATACCACATATAGAAGTTAAAGGAAAGTATACCAGTTAAAGGAAGGGGTCCACTGTTACAGAGGTGATCATAGGGGGAAAATGTGCTTCTCGATATAGCCCGTAGAGCAAGACTCTTCCACAAGATGATTAAAAGCTCCTAAACTCTTAGGAGCTTGGAGATTTACCCAATTCTGCAAATCTGTATCTGCAGATGTTTCTACCTACACTCTTTTGCCAGTCAGATAGTTCAGCGAAAAGCGATTGTTTCATCTTGCCCTCTCAGCAGGACACTGCTGTAATGGATGACTATACTGGGAACTGGGAACCGGGAACCTGTAAGAGAGTCCCCCATCTCCCCCATAAATTCACCTTTTTGTTTATACCTGAGCAGGTGTGCTCCTAAGTTAAACCTCCAGCTATGTACGGAAACTTAGAAGAAAAGCTGATTTATTAACTTTTAAAGAACGTATTTTTCATTAAACTCTAGCAGAAACATGTTTCTTTCACTTAAAAAATGGGAATTGGATATTTTACAAGTGGCTTTATACAGAGTCAGGTATCAGCCATGAGTGAGAGTGAGTAATTGAATTCTCTTTGAGAAGAGGCGTTAGGAAGCTGTCCCAGCTCCTATGGAGTCATGTAGGGATTCTCCAAATTGTAGCATCTGTGATACTCTGACTGCCTTTACAATATCTCATCTGGAATCTTAGGCAGAAAATATTCCCTTAACTGATATTAAAAAAAAATATTAAAAATATATATATAAGAATGCAGAAGGGTCTTCTCAGACCCTTTCCATTGAAACGTTCAGTCACAGGCTCAGCAGCAACTTAGGAGACGAAAATAAGACTACTGAGTTCAAAGCAGACCACAACTGTGTGTAGTCTGAAGCAGTATTGTTCAACAAAAAATAAAATCATGATAGCAAGGCAGCTTCCAACATTTTCACAAAGAAAATTTTCTTAACTTATGGGACTATATTAATGGTCTGCCTAGAGCATTTTTCCCAACATGAAGAAAAAGAAATGGCCATGGTATATTTGGGTTCAGGGGAAAAAAAACAGAGAAGAAAGAAAAAGTGGATAGCAGAGGAAATGTATCCCATGGTCTTTGTGTAAGAATTAGCTAAAGCTATGTTTAAAATACTGAAAAGTTAGTTTATCTTGAAACTTCCCATTGACCTATGATGATAATAATTCAGTGAAGCAAATGTGGCCTTTTCAGTTAAGAGGTTTATGCACGAGTCTGTGATGGCAAAAAATTATTTTCCATTACTCTCCAGATTTTACAGAAGCTGCAAGGCCATATGTAGGAAAACAAAAAAATGGCATTTGTTTCCCAAATACACATAATAAAAACTTCGCTGAAATGGTGCTTCATATCCCAAATCCACACCATATGAAAGCATATTTTTCAGATAAATAATTTGTTTCTCTCTGCACTTTAAAAGGAAATCTTAAGATTATACTTTTTTTTTTTTTTGAAATAAAGTGCTAAAGCAAAACACAATTCTTTGAATGTCTGTGCAGAACAGCTGAAACTGATTTGATTCCTACCATCTTACTGACAAGCAGCCATCACAGTGAGTGGCCAGAATCAGTTTTGGCTGACTTGTGCCTCTTGAAATCCCTCTGAATTTCAAGTGATCGCCTCGGCCCCTTATCTACTGTAGCATTAAGGAGATAAGCTGACACTGTGAATTCTGTCAGTGAAGTCTCGCTTACTAACCTTGTGTGAAAAAGAGGTTCAGATTACATGATAATCTTTCAGCTACTGACAAGCTATTTAGTTTTTGAGAAATAGCTGATTAAGCAAGGGTCATAGAAACCTCAGTGTTCAGACTGAAAGGGTGTTATTATTGAATTCACATGTTCTTTTCCAAAATTTGTCCAGTTTTATATTTGAATTTGCTTCATTTCACTTTCACCTGGTCAGCATTTTTCAGATTCCATTCCTACGTCTGAGGTTTGGGGAAAAAAATTAAATTTTGGGGTGGGTTCTGAAGAAAGTATGAACTGCTTCTGGTGTTCCCCGGCTGAAAGCTCTGAGGCTCAGGAAATGTCTTTTCTCTAACAACTCCTGAAAGTTTCTCACCCTGTGTAGTATTAGATTTATGTTCTTGATCGCTGACAATTATTTTCATGGGTTATGCATGAGAAGACAGTGTTTGACGTAATCTGTTCCCAGAGTGGAATGTCCAGGGTATTGTTCCAACATACTTTTGCTCACTGGTCGCGGTCAGGGTGCATGAATTATCATGGTTGAAAGGTCCTCGTCTGAGTGGAAATCAATTCAATCTCTAGAAAAACATATGTGTGAGATGAGATGCATCATTAACTGCAGATAGCTACCGGTATGGTTGTACATAACTGTCCGCTCTGAGGTTAACAGTTAACTAACTTAATGATTATAGTCAACACATAAAGCATACGTCTCCACTGTATTTTTGCTGCATGCCACAACACTGAACTGAGCAAGTTGTTGCTTGCCAGCTTACATCCCTAGTGCTGATCTATGTCTGTACAAGTCTCAAGAGAACCATTCACATCCCGCTGGCTCAATAGCTATTCCATGGTCTTGGTGCCCACACAGGGCACACCTTTCTGTGGCTGTGCTTGCCAGCCATTTGCCGCGTGCACATTATACATATATTAAATGTAAGAGTGATATTCCAGAGTCTGGTCCTTCCTGATCTTTCCCTCTGCCTCAGATATGTTGCTGCTCACTGGTGCTGTTTTGCAAGCCAGGCTATGGCAACTGGCCTGATGCTGTTCGACCATGCCAAAGGGGACGGTAACACATGTCCAGATGTGATCGTCATGCAGTGCAACCGGAAGAATCTGCTGAGGAAATACTCCTTAAAGAGCAGAAGATTGGGTCCCGGTCTGGGCTTTGGTTGGAGTCCATTGTGGTCTTCTCAGAGGCAGAAAAGATGTCGCCTCTATAAAGATAGGAATGGGACTGTGTCATTGTAACCCAGGCTGACTGTTGCAGGGTGCAGAACTTGCAGATATGAAGGTTCATATCTGAAAGTCTCTATTTCTAGTTACTGCCTGCCCTTCAGCACCAATACACTGCCTTCTCATCATTTATCTCTGTGGAAAAGAGAGCGAACATCAGTTTGTAGACCTTCACTACTGCCCAGCCATGCTTGTTGCTGGCCAGCCACAATGGTGTGGTCATTGTCAGTGTGATCATCATGGCCAGCTCCTGCTAGCATTTGGTCAGCATTGACAGCATCCCCAAAAACACAGTGACTTTCAGTCATCATCAAAATTCACAGTGCGAAAATCAGCAACATTTACATTCCCACCCATGCTGTCCCCACCTAACTGATGCATTTATAAGCTTGTGATGGCAAGTCTTCTGAAATTTTCAGTTTTTCAGAGGCAAAGAAACCGGGACCCTCTTCCCTCTGGGGTACATCAGCATCCAATGAGCCAGCCACCACCTGCAGCATAGGTGTCCCTGCTACAGCAGGGGTATTCAGACAGCCTGCAAGCCTGTGGCCAACCACCTCTACAGCCAAAAAGGAGCATTTATTCCAGCACTTTACTTTATGCTGGAGGGCTCTCAAGGATAAACTAGGTGCTGGTAATCCAATGCCAGCAAAATTATACCTGTCTGCTGCACTTTATCTATTGATGCTCATTAGTCTCAGACATCCCTTCCCAAGGGGCTGCCCACAGCTGAATCTCAGGGCAGGAACAGGCCAAAGCAGAGTAAATGTCCTTACACCCTCCATACTATAAGATGGTACTGCAGAACTTAGTCACAAAATAAAACTTTACGATGTTTGGTACTTGCATAGCAATACCTTGGGCCAACATGGCCAGCAATCAGTGGCAGGAATGTAATACCATGTTAAATACTAGTGTAGTCAGCAGAATTAAAGAAAGATGGAACCAAACCGGCCAAGTAAAATAAACAAAGGCCTATGTGACCAATGAACAGAAAAAAGAAAACAGAATCTTTCTTCTCGAAAGGATTTAACTAAGTGTTACGTCCTATGTGGCTTCCAAACAGCTGTTCTTCACTCAGTTTGGGCTGCAGAGTGCATGCTCTGGCATTGCCTCCTCCACAGCTGGTGTGGGGTTAGGAGCTTGTAGAGAAGCTGTCTCTGGACTCTTGAGGGCCTGGAGGATCTGGTAGCTGCCCTAAGTGGAAGGCTAACACAAGACCAGATTAGGAAACTGAACCTGATGTGCCTTAGCCTGCAGGGTCATGAAACTCATGTGTCTCCTCCTCAACGGCCTTGATCTCTTGCCTTGTGTCTTTCTCTTTGGCTTCTTTGTGAACCTTCACCATGAGTCACCACACTTAAATTTTCATCCCATCAGTGTACACACTGGTAGAGATGGACCATTTCCCTCCGGAAGACGGTCTGCTTCCATAGGACCTGCTCCTTCTTTCATTCAAGGTCCTTCCTTCTGTAAATCTATACAGGGTGCTGTCTGGACAGTGCCATGCCTGCCATGCCAAACAGCAACTGGAAGCAGCCATGCAACTGCTAGAAGCTACATAAAGTGCTCAACCTTTTTTCTGCTGTCAATGATGCAAGGACTCTGACAATCTTTGAGTGACCCAGCTTTGGACTGAGGAGCTTGCCAGTGTGACTGAACTGCAGGCAGATGTTTCCCTTCCTTGTCGGACTACGCGGAAAGATAACCCTGACTTAAGACCCCAGGGTGATCGGGAAATGTTAGTGAAAACAAAGCTGAAAAGAATCATAGAATACCCGGTTGGAAGGGACCTCAAGGATTGTCTGGTCCAATCTTTCTTGGCAAAAGCATGGTTGAGATGAGATGGAGTTATTTTGTTTGGCTTTTGTTTCTTTTCTCAGTGTACTGCAGAAATGGACAAAAGAAAGGTGAACTACATGAGAGAAACACAGAGACAATAAGAAATATTTCTGGTACATGAAATTTATAAGAGCCACAAACCTTAGAAAATATACTTTTAGGAAAAAAGCTCCAGATATCCTACAGTTAAACATTTATTTAAAGGGAAACTTGAAAGATCCCAAAGGTGTCTCTTCAGAAGCAAACTTTTTTAGCACAACAGTAAAAAATTTGTTACATTTAGAAAGATAAGGGGGCCCTCCATTGATTTGCCCAAGACTTAACTGAGCTGATTAAACAGTGCAGAAATGCACTTTTTGGGAAGACACAATCATTTTGCTAGGTTGTCACTTATTAACACCCAAGTATATTTTTACTGGGAAGGATAATATGTCATTATGACTTTTTTGTGACCATTTTGATGTGACCGTCAAAATGTAAGTTTTGGTAACAAGTAGGGAAAAGTAAGTGTAAGATATGATCAGCAGATGCCTAAATGAAACTACATAGAGTCTTCATTTCTATTGTCTGAATCTCTTTCCATATTTGATATTGGCAAATATATTACAACAGTATGTTTCCCAGTTAAAAAACAATGTCAAACAAACCCCTTGAGGTCTTATTTAAATAGAAATATGTGATGTGGATTTAGCAGAGTGGAAATCCAAGGTCTGTGTAATTTAGAACCTTGTGTAATTTTCCAGTTCTCCCTCGCAACAGTGACCTTGGTTAGATTTTGATATGGCAATAACAGCAGGCATAAAACATAATAAACTCTATGCCCCATCATATTAATATATTCATAATATTAATATGTGAATATAATATATATTCATATACTATTGTGAATAATACATTCTATTTGCCATATGATCCAATACATTGTTATTAACATGAGAAAGTAAATTACAAAGTAAATTACAGAGTTAGAGGCTTGAATTTTTTCAGACCTTTGAGAAGTCCACTTGTGGGTGCCAAATTCTTCTCTGTTTTATGCTCTTTGTTGATATATATTGAGGGATTAGGAGTTCTCTCTGTCACCTGGACAGCTTAACGGGTACTCAGAAGTTGTGCGGTCTGATTCTTCTTTTCCTAAATGGTTTTTGTATTATTGACTAGTAACAAATTACAGGATTAACTGTTTTCTGAGCCAGTAACCCTCTGCACTTGCAAAGCGTGATATCTCCCTCTTCACCAAATGAATAGAGGAGTCAAGTGGTAAAAACTAATAAGCCACGCTGCTAGCATTGCAGAAAAGGGGCAAGTGCGGGAAGTCTTCCGAAAAAGGCACACTGAAGTAGCATTGTCCAGCAATAAAATGACCACACAGATATATGTAAACCATACTGTCTGAGACCAAGCCCTGCTCCAAAAATTACTGTGGAAAATCAACCTACCAAACTTTGCTGTTCACCAGGTTTGAGCAAAAATGAGCAAGGAGACATGCAGCTTTTCTGCTCCACGGTGTAACAAGGTTATAGTGGAGAGTGTTTCCCACAATTTCATCCACAGTTCTCTTCTTACAAGCATGCTCAGGCTTTACATCACCTCGGTAACTGTAGATCTTGGCACAGGTATTTTAAATACTATAAAGATGATGGAAGTATGCCCTGCCCCTACAAAATTCCCACCGAGTTGAACAGGTTCAGGATTCCACCCAAGGAGCTGATTTTACAACACTGAATTAAATTCAGATTTCTATTTACAGGTTTTTCAACATATTTCAATGCTAGATTGTTGGAGCCTGGTACACATTATGATTTTTTTTTTTTTTTCCTGAGAATTTACAGGTGTCATATCACTCAAAGGGTGGAGAATGCAGTAGTCAGAGATAACCAGTTAGTATATCAAAAGAACAACAAAACTGTATTTTGTTTTCCCATTCTGTAAAATGCATTAGCTAGTATTCTGAATGCTATGAAGTTGTGGTTTTTAAAATTTTCATTTAACTAGGCAGTTTTCACATACACAGGAGTTTTCACATGCTTATTCTCACTGGCAACGGTGTATGAAGTAGCTGCTTTTTCTCTGTGTGACTTTTCTGACCTGTAAAACTTGAGACATTCCTAGTTTTTAAAAAGATAAAGCTGGTAAAAGGTAGCTATTTTTCAGATGTTTTCTGCCAACCTTTCCTCTCTTGAATATAACCTCTGGCATAGAACTAAATAGTGGCAAGTCTCAGACCTCTTTCTACAAACATCTTGCTAAAATTAGCCTTATTTGGAGGGTGCGAATGAGAACAGGATGAAGGCTCCTATTCAGCAAAAGGAGTCATAACAAATGCATCAGAGTATTGTTGGGAGGGAGTACACCAAAATCTCTTCCAAGCTGTATTAAAAAAAAAAAAAAAAGACAAAAAAAGACATATGTTAAGTAGTGCTAAGAATAGAAAATATGTTTCTGTAATTGTTGATGGATGATATGTTGTATAAGGCAGCTGCAAGTCTTCGCTTTTCTGAACAATCCCACACCCTCCTTCACACTAAACTACTCTTTTCCCTGTTAATGGAAGATATTGTTTCTTGATTAAGAATCTAATTCTGCAATACACTGAACTGACCCAGACTCAAGGGGCTTTAAATGGGAGTGTGCAGCACCTTACAGGATTGAATCCTCAGGAAGAGGCACTTTTTCTTCTCTGGAATAAGTTTGCAATTAGTACATCTATTGCATGAATGAAAATTTCTGAGTTGGTAGCTTCAGTACTATGATACACACAAACTTTGACAACCGTACCTTTTTACTAGCAGGTTCTATCTAATGCCTCTTAGAGCAAGTTCTCAGGGGTTCAACCTCATTCTTCAGTCTTTGCACGTTATGAGACAGAACAACAACGACAACGAACGTCTCTTTGTATTCTTACAACGTGGGAGACCGGGGGGGGGGG
>NW_009648118.1:2299915-2313182 GCF_000708025.1 Charadrius vociferus | reverse complement strand
GGGGGGGGGAGCGGGCAGGCAGCAGTCAAAACTCCTTTGCTTCCGTTGTCACTCCAACACGCTTGCCTTTCCAAAAAAAGAAAGAAGAAAACAAAGGAGAAATGGAATTTATTTTCATTAATTCTTAACGTGCAGCAAATCATTCTGTGCCACACTTCACACAACCCCACTTTAGGCCCAGGACTTAAGGGGGCGAGTTGAAAAGCTCCACAAGTACTCGATGCAGGCTGGAGGATCCATTCAGAGCATCTAAATTACACTACTGCTCTGGCTGATGCTCTCGAGGAGCCCAGAGAGGAAGACTAACTAAATTAGAAAGCTATAGTTCTACAGTGTGAATGTTCCACGTACTGTCCCCTGTAGCTTAGAAGAGGTATAACATCCATCCAGTTCTCGTAACATTGCTATATCACACTCCTATGAAAGTATTCCGATAACGAGCTAGGCAAGACTCGGCATCAAATTCAGTGGGAAGCTACTCTTGTGAGCTGGAGTGACAGTGACAGTCTGAGCCACTTTTGGATGACCTTCACCACTTTCAGATTTCTCTGAGAGGAGCTGGCTCCCACATTGCGCTGCCAGATCCACCCCCACCCCCATATGTGAGTATCAGTCCCTGCGGACAAGAAGACTGACACAGCTTGTAGAGGCTAACTATTCATGTGCAGTAACACTTCTGGCTTCTATACCGGGCATGGGAAAGTCCACAGTGAATAGACCGATGTGTTGGAAGTGTGCCTAGCAATACAGAAAGTCTTAAATTTTTCTTAGCTTTTTTATTCTATTCTATTTTTTAGCATTCTTGATTTTTTGGCAAATTTGTATGTACTCTGAGGGTAGATCTTTTCCCACAAAACCGGAGAGTTATAAAATGTGTAATGGGCAGGAACTTTACCTGGTCTGATTTTCAAAGGCAGTTGGTTTTCCTCACTCATGTCTCAAAGCAGGGAATGTGGTAACAGGATTTATGGTGGTGTGTGTGAGAGAGACAAAAGGGTAGAGCTCTGAAAGATAATTTGGATCCCAGAAGATTTGGCTGCTGAGTAGAAGAAGCAAGAGCTTCACCTGAGCAATAAGCTGCAATGTGAGCACAACTTCTACTAGAGACCAGAGAATCTGCACACAAGAGATGCTATAAATGTTTTTGAAGCAGGAAAAGCCACACTCCATATTCACAAAGCAGGAACTTCTTACAGAAATACAATAATTAATCATCTACCGTGAACTTAAAGGCTTACTGCAAATTTACACCCAGAGAGTTGGCTGCTGTCCAGGTGTCACAAGACAAGAGAGCGCTGATCTGGTGGGGTGGGTAAACAGCTTGCACTTGGCAAGGAAATTTTGCCAAATGCTTGGATGCAAATATTTTTGCTGCTGACATAATGCCTCTTTTTCACTGACAGTGAATGGTCAAATTCAAATTTCAGTGTTAGAAGTTATAGACAGTTTAGTATGGGACAGGTTGTTGACTACCACTAAGACTGGTAGTTTGAAATTTACCTGTTCAGTACAGTCCTGAACCTGAGAGAGTTCAAAATATAGTTTGATGCTATTTGGCAAGAAGTTACTAGAACAAACATAGCCACAAAAATATTTCCTCTACCACTGAACCTCCTGAAATCCCATCACTGTGGAATGACAGTGGGAATACAGAAGCATCACACTGGATGCCCAAGGTTATAAATGTACAGCCTGAACCAGAATTATTCTTTGTGCTCTGAGATGACCATGGAGAAATCCCAGTTTATGGCTTTTTAATAGATGGCTATCAACGTTAGTTTCCTGCAAAATAGCACATTTGTGGCAATTTCTACAAATGCTAATAAACTTTTATAGCATCTTAGCTTATTTCTTAAACACTACTGAGTGCCATACAACCCTGAGGGCATTTGTCTGGGCACTCATCATATTTCTGCATCTGAGTCCCATTGACATTCATGGATTCCACTGGCTCAGTCAGATGCCATCATATTTTCTTTTTTTTTTTTCATTTGTTTCCTCCTCTCACCACCCTCTCACATATTTCCTGGGTGTGGGCTCTTTCTCTTATAATCCATTTCTGAGAGTACTAGTCCCCGTAGGACCAGTGACTTTTCAGATTCACTGGTACTTGAGGTATGCCTTTTCACAGAGCTACAGTCCTGGAGGATTCAGGATTTACAGTTCAACTATCTAGTGGTACACAACAGTTAAAGTAGATAAACACAACCTTAAGGGTTCCGAAACTAACCAGTCCTTACTCCAGGTAGTATAAGGGATCTGTAGATAAAGATCACATCAGTGTCTGTATTTCCTGCTGCTCCTTCCCCAGCACGGCTGAGCACTCTTTCTCCTCCAGTAACATTCCTTGGAGCAATCCAAGATTTCTCTTCCTGAACACAGTTACTTTTTTAAAACCGAACAATATACATTCTCTTTCTTTCTCTCTCTACTGCAGCTAGTTTCCCATCCACATGGGTGGTGCCAGAGTTAAAACTTAATGGCTCCACTATGAGACCCTGTTTCTTTTTCACTTGCCACAGCTCAGGCTTTCTGTAATGTTTTCCAACCAGTTTTCTGAAGTTCTGTCATATTCAAGGTTCAGGATTAACAGTTTGATCTCTTCTTCCATTATTTTAGCGCGGACTCACAATTTCTCCCTTTAAGCAATCCTGTGTGAATCTAGGCTTCAATTATCCCCTTGTTTTAAGGTCTTCCTGCTTGAATAAAAGACAAAGATTCACCTACCCTCCATTTTTGATACTTCCATGAGCCAGTAGTCTATAATCTGTGAGAAATTTTCTGCAAATCTGAAATTGCATGTAAAATGATTGAATCAGCTTCCTGAAACTGTGTTTCGGACACAAAAAAAGCCAATGCAATCCTGGTTTGAATTCCATGTAAAAATATATGAAGTATTAGTGTCCTGTACAAGGCTCTGGTGATCTCCTATATGAAACCGTCTACAGTTTTGTTCATCCTTATTCAAGAAACAGGAACTAACCTTGAATGGGTGCAAGAAAGACTACCAGCTTGACTGGAGATATGAAGAACTTAGCAGTCAACACTGCTCTTTGCGTATTGAGCCAGGCAAAATGGACGTGGAGAGAGGATGTAATTGTTTACTGAAAACGTATTTGAGGAGGAAAGGGAGGGGGAAAGTTGTTCAAACTTGAGGATAGTTTTGGTAGTCAAAAAAAAAAAACCATAAAACCAAAGAGTATAAATTGTCCGTGGATTCACCTGAGATTGAAACAGAAATATCTCCAAACATCAGAGCAGTGAGGTTCTGAAATACACTTCCTGAGGGATAACTCAGAGCGTTTGTGCTCCGTGGACCAAAAAGCTGCTTATATGAATCTGGTTGCGGGGAGCTGTTGTGCTGTATCATGTAGCCTGAAGTACCTATCTTGAATGCAGTTTCTGAGTTTTATGAAAATTGCGTAAATTCAGGATTTCTTAGGAGAAGGAGAAGTCAGAAGTTACAGGGAGAGGGTTGTACCTTTTATGACCTGTACATCCGCAGACATTTATTAGTGGTACCACAACAGCTGTTTGACTACGAGCTATACCTTAGCTGTTGCCGGTAGCTTTCATGCTAGAAATCTGCTGGTTTTAAGCAAACTGGATACCACAAAGCTTGGGACTGGAAGGCCTTCAACACCAGGATTAATAGGTCGTGCTCTGTATTAGTTCTGACAGGGAGCAGCGATGAATCAAATTACACTGCAAAGAATTGCTTTTAGACCAATACAGTCAGTGTCCAACAGTCGCTTGCAGGGGTGCTAAGTTCTACGTCTTAAATAGCATTGAAAGCCAAGCTGCTAATCCAAATAGTTATAGTGTTGTTATAACTAGTTTAGATCTGTTCTGTGTTGGATGCCTTGCTGCTTCGAGTAGTACTAACGCAATTCCTTTTTCTTGCACTGTTTCTGTTGGGAAATAAATCCAATCCATGTGTGCCCATTCTTCGAAAAAGCATACATAAAAAATAAAAATATGAATTGTCTCTAAATCCTTGTGCTCGGGCCTAATGTTTCCCAGGCAATGTTACAAACATAGACACTGCTCTCCAAAACTACTTTAGTAATTAAAAATATATCCACCCTTTCAGAAAGACAAAGGACTGAAGGAGACCTTCCGGATCATCATGTTTGGTCCCCAGCTATTGTGAATTACTCCATTATATGATCTTCTTCATAAACTCAGCTAGCTCCATTTTAAGACCAGTTACTTGATTTCCCCCCTCCACACCACTCCTACAAAGAATTAGATACTGACTCATACGTCCCAGCCAAAACGTATTCATGGGCTTCTTGTGCCAACATCTTCTTTTGCCAATCTAAACAATTCCTCTCTCTCCCCGAAACTTACCCTTTGAAATATATGCCGCAATCGTATCTCCCATCAGCCTTCAATTTGCCAGGGTAAAGGCTCTCTTTTGGGAGTATTTACACTGCAGATTGCATTACAGTATATATACATCAGAAGGCAACAAGGCAACATTTGATGAGGGCAATCTTCCTCTGACAGCTGGCAGCTCTCTGCAGCCTCTGAGTAGACTTCTCTTTGCAGTTTCCACATATTTAGTACATTTGGTATATTTTGTCTTGTCCATCAGCATTTTAACAAATGTAAAGATCAGCCAAAGAATAAGAAATTATAATACAAACTCATATATACACACATTTGTAATGCAAATATAGACATATTTTTGTGTTTCTGTGCAAGTATAGCCCACTAACCAATTAAGGGGGCTAATCCAGTGATTTGATTACTACGTGCCAGATGATTCATATAAAATATTGCAACTAATTTATGTACTAAACTAAGCAAACTTAATTTGGAAGATTAGAAAGACAGTGTTGAGAAAGCTAACAATGTCAGCTTTTGTGAGCGCAGTGCTGAGGTGGCTTTTCCGTATTCGCGTTTAAAGCCAAGATTCAATGCTTCCTCCGCTATAGAGGGTTTATTCCTCCCGCATAAGTGGCTGCAGTCATGAAGCAGCTCTGAGGGACACATTCTTCCCCTGAGTTCTACAGAGGTCCTTATGAATGTGAAAACGCATCATTAAAGAATGTGCATCTGTTTGTACTGCTGTAGATAGGAAATGTTCCAAATTAAGCCTTTCCCTCTGCTTTTTGAATCACTGGACATGTTACCTTTAACATTAGTACAACATAAGTGACAGAACAAATCTTGTAACATTACCAGAATCACGTCCTCTACCTTTTCAGTCCTTGCAACTCTGAACTCAAATGAGCTTCTTCCACTCCCAATGACAGTTTGCATCCAGCAAAACATTTTACTCAAATAAGCTTATTTGCTTAAAATGAGCACTCCAAGTTCTCCCTAGAGTCTCAGGCCTTGTATTGGTTTCTGAGTCCAGTAGAAACTTAGGACTTCACCAGAGTGACCAGATTTAAGCCTCAGAGAAGATACAGCTTCTCCAGTTTCTCAGTGGTCTTTCATATTGACTAATGAATTTAATAAATCTTGATTAAAGACAGATTTCCCTCAGCAGAAAGAGTGACATTCGCTCCCCTCACCCCGAAGGGCAATAGTTACACATGTGGGTGGTTAAAGGGGATAAAGTGCAAGTATTGATGCCATGAGAAAAATAAATTCCTCCATCACTTGTTGCTCTGTTAAGCTCACTACATTTTAGGTATCAAAAGAAGAAAAGAATAATAGTGTATGAATCATACTTGTTATTCAAGAAAATGAATAGCAGTGGGAAGAAAGGTGGTGCATACAAATCCATCATATGAATAATACCCTAGATTTACTACCAGCTTGCTTCTGATGGGTTCAAAGAATTTTTCAGGATATATTTTCAACAATCATGTCATCTCTTATTGATGAATAGTAACCGCAGGAGTGGAACAGTTCGACCATTTGGTTGGTGCCTGCTATTACATCGTTCAGAAGAGGAAGTGAACAAAAAGGTCAAAAGCCAAACCCAGTGGCAGTTGTAGGAAGTTATCTAGGTGATATCTTTCTTTGAAGAAACAACTTCAATGTTATAACATATGAAGAGAAATTATGGGCAATAACCAAAACATGTTACAGTCTTCCTTATCACTTCAAAATATACCTTCATCTCATCAAACAGGAGCTGCAAACATGTTTTTCTTTTCATCATCTTCAGAGTACATATACATATAATATATACCTATAAGCAAAGTGTACACATGCAAACGCAGATGAGCAAAGACATACACAATGTACCTAGTCATAGAATCTGTGGCATCTCTGTAGTCAATTACAAGCCCCAGTTGTAAACATTATTTTCCTCAGGGAATATTTCAGTAATTAACGAATGCTGTTGCTGTGCAGAGACGGAGCAGAGTGTGCTGACATTATGGTTTCCCCAGTGGTATAACCGGGACCGAATGATTCAACTTCCTTCCCACCACGCTAGGCAGAGCTGAACTTAAAAATGTGTCAGTATATATTTATACTCCTTCTTTTCCAAGGGCAGAAGGGCTGTTTAAGTCTTCCACATCTGGCTGCTCTCTCCCACCCTTTTCCTGTGGGAAGTTCTTCTCTCACATCTTCGGCCACAGAGAAGGGGAAGAATAGCTGTGTGGGGGACTACACAGCAACCCAAAGGTCAGTGGAATCTTCCTGGGAAAGCTGATTAAAAGTATCGTTTTAGTCTGAAAAGTGATTTTGTAAAAATTTTGGTCAGTTCTCTGAGTGACAGAGACATGCTGAATCACAGGAGCTGATTTAGGAAAGCTGGAGGTTCTGGTAGGTAGGAGCTCTAGGATACTGTGTAAAACTGTGCAGAACTAAAACTAATGTGTCTGGTGAAAGTCAAAGTAATAGATTATTAATTAATTAAGACCAATGCCATTGATGTAGAATTGCCTTTGGCATTTAAACTAACGATCTGACTGAAACGTGTGGAGCAGCTCATGTTTCTCACAACGTGTCCACAGTATACAACCAGCATGTAGTGCAGAAGAGCCTGACCAAGTTTTAAGAGATCCAGGTTCGCATGTCAGGAAAAATCTAGCAGCAGTGACACAAAGCTCTACATGAATAGTTACCAGAATCCGGAATCAAAGGCTTGTTTGTTAAAAAATGACCTGAGTATCTTTACATAGAAGTTCATTCTCAAGTGTGAACTTTTTTTCAGGGATCCCGGAAGCTCAGTGAGATAGGACCTGTGTCTGGTTATCTGAGCTTTCTTCATAAATCACAGGCAAGATACTTTCTCCTCCTCTAAACTGGAAGTTTGGACTCTTCAAGACAGCTAGGTGTCTGAGGACATTAAGTCAAACAGTCCATGGGCTCTGTTGATGGGAAAGAAGAAAAGTTTAAGGTTCAGAAGCTATTCTGAGCTTGCAGAACTGCTAACCGTATCGGTACCACACAGCATCACTTTGGCAGTGCTGTATTTAGAAAGGAGTTCCAGTTTAAGCCTTAGCAGTTCACTTCTGCTGGAACGCGTTATTGTTCTCTTTTTGTTGCTCCCCATACCAGACAAACCCCCACTGGCAGATGCTGCTTTTGTGTAGAACTCCATCGAGTAATGCATATAATGCACATACGCATAAATACTGCATACAATTTCTGAACTCAACAAACCCCTCTACACAGATCAGACTGCAAAACTTGCACGCATTTTGTGTCTTAGAAAGACTTAAAAACCAAAATCACAACCCCATCCTAATTTAAGAGATTACCTCCTCCACATCTTTCAGCCAAATTAAGGTGTCAATTTGATGCACAGCTCATGCGGAAAAGTAGAAGAGATGAAAAGAAGCCAACCCTCCCAATCCCATAAGGCACAGTTCATTCTTTAAATGTGCCAAAACTCATGTTGTCTGGTTCAGCTTCAGCAAGTCACCTAATATATCTCACTGAGGCGACTCATGTGATTCATTACAGCTAATCAAACCTTAAGTACTTAGGCAAATTCTGAGTGCAGAAGAGAGTATGTTGAGCCTGTGAACAGCGTCTATGTACAGGAGACTGTAAAGCGGTGGTTAATATGTAAGCAACCTGCCGATAACTAACAAAAAGTATGTTTTCTTTGCTGATGAGACTGGGCACGTTCCTTGGCATGTGTGCCTTCTACTTTTAGAAGTCTCATTGACACGGCCGAGGTTGCTCAACAGCTGAGACTTGCCATAGGTTGCTAGAGGTACTTGTTGGTTACCTCAATGTTGTTCACTGGAAAACAGAAGATGATTGCAGCTCTCCTGCCACTCCCCCTCACACTCCCCTTGGTACACCCCCTTGAAGTCTCACATGGCAGCCCGGCTTTATGCAGCTGAAGATCAAGTCCTGCCAGAACTTTTTTCCTACTGTTATGGAAAAGCAATAATTCATTTCTGACTCTACATAGCCAAGATCTCTAAAGAAAATAAACCTCCAAACTGTTGGAGAGAATAAAAATTGTCATCCAGTGTTCATGTAAATATCGTTTTAAAGATTCATACCTTTTTTTTTGCTGCAAATGGGTAATGAATTATTTACAGAGATACACTACTTTTCTGTGATTTATTTAAATGTTCTTTTGTTGTTGTTCAATCTAATAAAACACAGTGGTTTTTTATTTATTAACACAGATTAAAAATACTTCTTGGCTTTTTTTTTTCTTTGCAAACTTTTTTCACTCTGTGTTTGTATTTGAAAAGTTTAAAGGACAATCTGTCCTGCATAATAAAAGCTCTTATTTATCTAGTGGCTAAATGTATTCCAGGCAGCCAAAACGTGAAGCTTCTGTTCTGCCAAGTAATTCTGTCATGACCGGATGGGTATTAACCTGTTTGCAAGGAAGAGTGCCTTCACTTTTATGGCATTTCTGTTCCTCACACAATCACTCACTATGAATAATGTTGCCATGAACTAGGTGGAGAAGGGGGAGGAGGCTACAGACTAGCCCCAAATCACCAGCCTGCACAGCTCACAAGGACTTGAAAGACCCTACAAAATACCTTCCTTCATAAAAAAATTCCCTGAAAACATTATTAATAAAATTAGTGTACCTACCCCTATAGCTAAATACCCATAAGCGAACTTTATTTTATCAGGTGTGATACCTTTGGTAGGAATAGTAGGTTGGTTAGAGAAATGTATACTTTCCCTGTCTTTTCCCTCTTTGCCAACATGCCTTTCTGCTTTTTTGAGCCTTTTTGTATAATGCATTGACGACCTATAAGTCTGGACTAACAGCCTATATTCTGCTATACACATTAGTTACAATCAGTATTGTGAACTCTATCTAAAAGCATGTTAGACTCCAAAAATCAGGAGAGTTGTTTAAAAGTCATCAGGTTTATCCGTGTTAAATTTTATGTTATTTATCTTCAGAGTCTTGCTTCTGATCCTCAGTTGGATCAAGATGTATGTTTTCCATGTTTTTCTTTACAGAGAGGAGATTTCCTCCCAAACTTAGACTCAAGATGTTGAAGAAAGCATGTTAAGACTTACAATGAAATTGTAGACGTTAGCAGTACTGATGCCTGTTTCGATGGCACAGCTGTCAAAATCTCACATATACAGAGCAGTCTGAAATTCAGAGGAAAAGAGTGGGATATCTCTACATGCACCACCTCCACCGCATGATGAATTTCTTCTCCAGGTATATGTATATGTATCACCATATACCTAGGTAACCATCCTATTCATTCTCATCAACTGGCCATTATTTTTTCATACTTTTATCTAGTTATTTGATTTGATGAAAACCATTTAATAGCAGCAGACAGACCCACTAAGACTGAAAACTGGGAAAACAAGGCTACTTTAATTAAAAATCTAAATGGAAAATTACATGTTTAAACTTCAAGACTTTGTTTACAACATGTATTCATTAATTATATTAATACTTCTCTCTTCAACGTTTCCTCCTGTCAATGCATCCCACAGGACAATCAATACTCAGAATAGAAAAAATTAAAAAAAACAACCTAGTGAAAAACACAGAGGTGAAAGGAATACATTAACAGGTGAAAAGACTATAATTTACAAAATGAGAACTCAGTCCTACATTTCTATTGCATCAGTCAAGTACAAGCTTGAAAAGCAGGGAAAAAATGAGGATGAGCCATTACTTTTATACCTCTGTTTTGTACATGTGATAAAAATCTCATTGCTATCATCAACTAAAGAATGGGTTGGAGAATGGTCATTTTGTATTCATGCAGTAACAACACATACAGTGCAGCAATAATAAGCTGGGTAACTGGAAATTTCACAAAATTCATTTTGTATCACAGATTTGGCAAGACTAATTTATTCTGTTGCACTTAATTATTTTAGCATCTCAGTTCTGACATGGAATGTAGTATACTCACTTGGAGGGCTTAGTACAACTTTCATATTTACAAATCCAGTTACTCTGAAAGTACCTTCAATAGTATTAAGAAGATTTTATGCATCACACATATCATTTATTGATACAGGTTAGAACATTTAGTCAAAACTCTTGTGCACACATGGCAAGGGCAACAGCAAATAAATTTCTGATTGCCAATGTTTTGGTTGAATAGGCTTGCCACTAGTAATGCAATTTCTCTGAATAATTAATGAGCATAGTGAAAAAAATCTTTGCTATACTGCTTATGTTAATGATGTAGATATTTCTTAGTAGGCTGATTGCACTCCCTACTATACATGAAATGTCCAGAAAAGGGAAGATGAGAAATTCTAATGAGAATTTAAAAGTAAAGGTAGTCCAACCACATGGGAATACAACATGAGTGTTTAAGAATATGGTCCGTGATTTATTCTTCTGCGGATAAACAGAATTCCTCTGAGCCACTTGTATAGGGCTACGTCACTAAATGGTCACTCCCCAGATATGTTTCTGCACTTTTTGTTTTGTCAGGTTGACCCTCTGCATGGTCATGCGAAGTTAGAGACTCGGTATAAGTGCTGAATCAGAGTCGTAAATGCTCAGCTTCTTTCAGATTTGCAGTTCTGAAAGAGTTTCCCCGTGGAAAGAGAAAGACAAAACCTAGCCAGGTTAAAGATGGTCTACGTTTGAAATACAATGTCCTGGTCTTAACAAGGACAATAAAGGTACTTTTGGGTTCTTCCATGCAGCAGTCCAGGCAGTATCTAACAGCATAGTGATGGCAGCCGGGATCTCATTCACCTGGGCTCATTCTTGTCTATTTACCTGTAGTCATGGAGATATGGAGCTCCTTGCTGACTCCAAACATGCCCAGGAAGCTTTGGTAAATAAACAAAAAATTCTTGGGCACGTTTGTAGTCAGCACTGAGCTCCACGACTCTACTAGTTTCTGATCTAGCTGGTTTAAAGCTGGATTGTAAGTTTGTGAGCTGCAGTTGCACGTTTGACTGTAGGACACACACATTCCCCGTGAGGCTGCAAAACCAGCAAACTGGAATAACTGCTATTTGCTTTAATGACTTGACACATCCATACATACTGAACGTTTGAGTCAGACCTGACACATTTACAAACAGCCGGCAATAAAGTGAAGGCTGACAATCTGAGTCTGAGCCCCCCTGAAGCGGGAACCATTCCAAAAGCAGGCACCTTACCGTGGCTGCAAAGCCAAAGGACTTTCTGCTCAAGCAAAGGCAAGCAGCGGCTGTGCAGGACTACCAGACAGCCCAGAAACATGCCTGCTCGGCTTTGTGACACCGCTGCTTTCTATAAAGGCAGTTACGGGTCTGTCAACATTTCAAAGCCACCACAGTCACTGAGAGAGCAGGGTAAAGCTGTTTCAGTTGTTAACAGAGAGACGTAGTATAATTAGGGCTGAGATAATATCTGGCCATTTTTCCTGTTGCAGGTGGTGGCATTTCAAAACCCCATTTAAACTGGATGTAAATATTTAAATTCACACTTTAAAGGCAGCGTTGCTAGGGGAAGACACACATGTACACAGGGCGGCTTCAGGTGGCATTTCACAGAAGAAAAAAGAAGTCCTTTGGTCTAATAGCTGAAATTTACCCTATTAAATATTAATTACTTAGCTGTAAGGAATATTGTTATTCATCATGGGAAGAACTATATTTAAGACAGCCAACTCCCTGCCTGAAGAACAAATGGCATTTAGACCTGAAAAATGAAACAGAGGGGAATGCATTCAATCTGCAAGTTTTCTACAAAAATAAAGACAGAGATCTACGGGTGCTGAAAGTGAACTGGGTCTTTGCCTGGATCCTGGGCAGAATATGGCATTAGTCTCTTCAGGAAACCAAACGGATGTGGAGCGGGTAGAAGCACTGTAGGGCTGGTATAAAATCCTTATGGAAATACGTTAGCTTTATTTTTGGTGAAAGGCAAGCTAAGTAAGTAACTAGCTTGAACTGAGGATAGTTGGTGACGATGTGTGAACACTGTTTTTTTCCAAATATTCTCTGAAGCAAATTTTAAGGCCTGTTCATAGCGATGCACATGAGAGTTTACTCCAGCAGTGAAATGTTAGTTATAGGTGATCCACGGATGGCACAAAGTTTGGGTATCGTAATACAAAGTTTGTTGGAAAGTTGTGATTGAAGCAAAAGAGTTAGGTTTAAATACATCACATAAAAATCCAAAGACTTTTTTTTTCACAAGTCAGCTGGATCGTTAGTTTTGGTATCCTCGGAGCAATTTCTGTTTTCTTAAAGACTACAGTAGGGATACATGTATGTGTGTATACATATATATAATGTACCTATGCGTGTATATGTGCACACACACGCCATATACGGTGACAGAATATGACAGAAAAGAGACGATCCACAGACAAAATTTTTAAAGGTATTCCCAGCGATTTGATGTATTCAAATTACAGCATTGAAAGGAAAGGGCTTATGCAAGTAGAAAATATGCAGGGGAAAAAGAGATGATGATTTTAAGATTTATTCCGGCTATTCTTAATGTTAGTTATTCTTAGTATTAGCTATTCTTAGCCTAAGACTATTCTTAGCCCTAAAAATGAGGGTGGTTTTTTTTATTATTTTTTTTTTTTAAACATATCTGCCCCAGGGGAACGATTTGAATTATTTAGGCTGCAGGAGAAGGCGGCAACAAAACGGTCCCCAACCTGTGGACGGGCAGAGCTGCCAAATCGCCGGGCACCTCAAACAAATATGACCAGGTTGGTAGGGAGCGGCAATTTATTGAGCTGACTGACAACGCTGAGGGGAGGAGGAGAGGGCGGGAAGGGGGTTAG
Organism: Charadrius vociferus; assembly: GCF_000708025.1. Lineage (NCBI taxonomy): Eukaryota > Metazoa > Chordata > Aves > Charadriiformes > Charadriidae > Charadrius > Charadrius vociferus. The sequence continues at coordinate 2,300,046 of NW_009648118.1, read as the reverse complement.
CCGGCCCCCGCTGCTCTGGGAAGGCCGGCCATGGGGGCTTCCTGAGGGGAGGAGCGCCTCGCCTGACAGAAACCCGCCGCCGCCACCGCACCGACCCGCCGCCGCCGCCTCAGGGAGCCGCGCCCGGGCAC
>NW_009648118.1:2235945-2299639 GCF_000708025.1 Charadrius vociferus | reverse complement strand
GGGCAGGCTTGAGTGGGCGGCAGGTCCCCCAGCTGGGGTAAAGCAGGTTTTGGGGAACGTGAGGTTCTTCTTCCCTCCTGCCAACTTTGTAAGTTAAAAGATAGAGATGCGTTTGGAGTATATGTCATCCGGCGTGTAATGCTGCTGGCAGCTGGGGAAGGCTAGCCCAGTAAAAGAATATTTAAAATGTAACATATCTGAGGCAGAGGAACAAAATCTTTCATTGCAAATTATTGGTTATCACTGTGTTACTGTTTGGATGATAGTGTGTGATGGATCTCACGCAAGTCTGGGTGAGCTCCATTAAAACAGCTGAACTAAATTAGTCTGGGGGTTTTGGGGTTTTTTTTTGGGAGGGGGGGGATATCACACCCCTTGGTTCTGTCACTGAGTGTAGTTTCTGATGATTCTTGTGCCGGTGCGTAACACATCATCCCAGCAAAAGGAACTTACCAGGGAAAGGGATAGAAGTTCCCTCAAGTTTGGCCCCAGCTGTGAAAGGAACTCCTTCAAGCCCACCCTCTGCTTCAAGTATACTAATACCTAACGTGTATTTATTTTAAAAGCTCTCAAACACGTTTCTTTTCGTGTTCTTCCTAATTAAAACCAAAACAAACACTTTGGGAGGCATTCAGATGTTTCAGAGAAGGGGAATGTAAGACAAGGGATCATGGCGTATAGAACTGGTATTTATGGAAACAAGCTGACGGTAGTTTGTTGCCATTAGAAATACAAAAGAAAACAAATCCTATGAAAAGTTCATGTAGACACTGTGCAGATTCAGTAGACCATGGATCTTGGATTAGAATTTGGATTACACAGGGTAGAAAATGTTTTGAGTTCTGGTTTGTGTTACCTAATGGTATTAAAACATTGATGGTAAAAATAGGCATCAGGCCTGTACAAAAACTAAACTTGTTTTCATTGACATCTGTAATGTACTATATAGTGAGACAGAAAAAGACATAGTGCCTGCCCAACTCCTGTACGTACATGTCCATTGCTGCTGTTGACTCCATTTGACGCTACCCCTGTCCACACAATTCTAAACCCCACTGGGCTCTGATACAAATTGGGGCAGGAATAAAACAACCCCACAGGGACATAAGTAGCTATAATTATATCTTTTGAAAGGTGCAGTGACTTTTTGTATGAATGATGTACATTTTTAGTCTTTTGCCTTATGTTGTGATGAAGGTTATCTATACATGGAGTAATCTTCTGTCTAACTGCAGTTGCTAAAATACAGCTTTTGATTCTTCAGATGAAGGTTGGATGAAGGTTGGCATTTCATGAAGTTTTCATGCAACAAAGTTTTGATCTTGAAGCTCAGTATGTTGGCTAGAGTGTGCACGCATGAATGGTCTCACCAAGATTCTTGACCTCAGTAAAAATGTATTTGACAAGATGCACGAATATGTAGCTCTTTCTAGCTTTGTACACACTTATGGATTAAATAAAAACCAATTTCCACTTTCTTAATAAATTAATGTATTTAGCATATTTTCAACCTGTCCGTATATAATTCTAAGATTTTTTTTTAAGCCTGCGGTTCTAGTTAACAAGATACTTAAGGATGACAATGAATTCGGAGTCAATGTGTTAAGTTATTGATACCATTAATTAGCTGCTTTATGGGGATGTTTGCTATATGAATATATTGGCAAAATAAGTGGCAGTGAGTACGAAAAGGCAGGTAAGATAAAAGGAGAATCATAATTTAAAACTTTTTAAAAACTTACTTTTTCACTTTCTAAGTGTTTTGGCAACAATGTATTTTGAAGGAGGAGGCTTCTGTTTGTAAATCAGTGGTTGCAGATGGCTGTTACAGTGGCTAAAACCAGACGGAACTCCTGGGTAAGTATGTTGGTTACAAGGATCCAGCAGTTAGAATTTCTCTAGCTGGAGAAAATTGGAAAAAAAAAAACCCATGTATCTTAAGCGAAAAGATGTGAAACTTGATTTTACAAGTGTAGGGACCAGAAATGGGACAGAGATTAACTCTGCAACTGTGGGAAAAAAGCCACACATCAGCTTAAGTCAATATGGTCTTTAGCTTGCTTGACAATGCACATTGCTTCTACCTTTCAGCTTGCATGCACTGCAGAGTAACTGAGAAAAGGTGTGACATGCATTCATTGCCAAATGAAATGTATTGAAAGGTGCTGTGAAGATCTGCCTTGGCAGATTTTTGTTGATTTTGCAGTGGACTTTATGTTTAAGACACAGGCGAATCAGGGGGAAAGACTGCAAATGATCAAAAAGAGCTTAAGCTAAATCTCATTCCCTAAATTGTCAGAGGTTGTAAGATGATAACATTTTCTCAGCTTTACTCATACAGCTTTTGATCATCTTCGCCCATATTGGTTCTGTAGGTATTTTGACATGTCTATCATGATACAAGTATCATATGACACAAAAAAAAACAGGACACAACATGGCATGTTTTCCTGGTTTGCTTTCTGTCCTGTTTGTAATCAGAATTATCCCCAGCTCATCGGATGATGTACTTCAGGGCAGAACCCTTTAGGGAATCTTTCCTTTAAATAGACAATGTTAGGTAGGGCATTAATTTAAAATGTAGCATGCATTGTAGGCTAGCAGTCCAGTCTTTGACTTATTGTTCCCTTGATACTGGAACGAACAACTTTCTGCCATTTCTTTTCTCTTCTTCCCTCAGGAACTTCCCAGGCACGTAGTGATCTATTAATGCCATATAGCCAAAGGTGTAGAAAACAGCAATGCCATTTGTATGCGTATTTGTGACTTTAAAGCAGAACTTCGTGTATCCACTTTAGCTTTTTACATAGTAAAACATTGAAAAGTATTTTATATGCTGCTGAAATTATTAAAAAGTATATAAAAATACTTGGAGTCATGTTTCTGTGTCTAAAAGTTTTCATATATCTGCAAAGGCCCACCTTCATGACACCTTTGCCGATTACCACATTGCCTTTGATCCCTCAGTGTCACAATACAATTCTGATCCTCAGTCTTGTCAATTCTTCGACGTGTGCATTATCCAGTTGGGGTAAGAATCATCCTCATTCCAGTGGTTTAGTAGCTAAACAACTGAGTATTGGTAAGTCAAGCGACAGGGCTGTTGGATGCAAGCAGTTGAGCTTTCAGAAAATGATGACCGTGTTCTCCTCTCTGCTGGGAAAAGCATTCGTGTAAGTGATCTGCCACTACAACTCCAGTGAGAGTTACAAAGGTTACTAGTAAAAGTGGCTTCTGGGATTCCTAAGTTTAGTCATTGCTGACAGTCATCCAAGATCCGCAATATTATCTTGCCTGATCTCAGATCGGTAATTTATCTGAGTGGATGTACTCCAAGGGGAAGATCTTTTTGAAATGCGCTGAATGTTGTCATTGTCTTACACAATCCTATGCAGGAACTTGTGATGTATGGAATGAGAGATTTCTGAATGTATGTAGGATACTGATTGGGAAGTGTATTGCATGTGCTCAACCACAGAATGAGCAGTTAGCTCAGGACATCTTGTTCTATACACTGGAGAAGAAATGCACCGTTACCTTGAATAAAGCGTTCTGCTTGCAAGACGATTGTTGCAGATCTCTTAATGTTGAGATATGTTTTACAGCAACTTTGTACACAGATATTCTGTAGTTCCCTCAGTCTCACTTGACCATGAGCCGCCATAGAAATGAAGGTGGGTGGGTTGTGAGTGTCTAAAAAGTTGATTGTCTAATGGCTGGTATTGGGTCTATGTTTATTGAATATAACTAGGGGAGAGATGCTACTGTAATAGCATACATAAGAACTTTTCATATCTATGCTTTACTTTCTGTGGCCGTTAAGATTCTGTCCTAGACTGCATAGACTCCCATATATGTGTGATGGTTGTGTATATATGTCCACACACACCCAACATACGTTCCAAAGAACTAAGTGTCAAACTAGAGAATTAGTATGGTTAAACTTAATAACAGAGGCCCTCACAAATAAAGTATACCTCCATGCATATATCGTAAAGTTAATAAAATCCTGAAGGAAGGCCTAGCCTCTAAAAATGTAGCCCAGGCAGCAATGAACTCATATTTGGAATGCTATGGGATAGCAATAGGAAGGACGTCACAGCTCTTCTAACAGCTAGCTACTCTAATTTGGGTTATGGCTTCTTGAAACAGCATGACATTATCTAAAATTAGTTTACGTAAGAATCCACGCCATAGGATGACTTCTCAAAAACTTCCTTTGGAAGGGTAGAATCTCTTATTAGTGTCTAAACGGCTGCATGCATATGACAAGTAGAAGTAAACCAGCCGCACAGGGAAAAAATGGAGGAAACGATCATATATAAACCATCACGTTATTGTCGTGCTTGTCCACAGACTCTGGTTCTTCCTCCATCTCACTTTTTCAATTACCTTTTCCTACCACACCCAGTAGTTAATGTAGGTGACCCGTAAAGACCTCTGTGCAGTTGCTAGAGAAAGGTGACGTTTGGTGCCCTCAGTTTCCTATGACAACTCATCAGAAATGCAGCGGAGTGCACATAACAGCTGCTGTTTCTGATAAGTAATCAGAATGGGCAGCATCAGAGTGATGGTGATTCAGTGTTATGCTGTAGTCCCCTGTATCACTAGTGGCAGGGTGTTTTTGCCTCTTTGTGATGGCAACATCAGTTTTTAGAAATCTTGTATGGCCGTTCTCACTAAATTATGTCATTTTTGAAAATTGTTTTGTCAGACGTATTACCAGAAAGGGATGGTACTTGATTAGATTCATCCCATTGTACTGGTTACTAGAATTTTGGAGAGTAGAAGTTCATCTGTGACAGAAAGGTGACAAAATGTAGAAAGGTGTCAAGTGACAAGATCCAAATAAATACATTTTCTTCATAGATCTGCAAGGAACTTAACTAGGAATCATTTGTCCTGTGAGACTGGACTGAAGGAAGACACAAACTGTACCGAGTGATTTTGCCGGACTTTAATACCATCTTTGGTGTTTAATATACAACTTCATCTGTGCTTTTTGCTTTCCAAAATAAAGTGATTGAAATGTATGGAATAAATTCATTTTTGCTTTAAAGAATATTCTTCTTTATGTGACTCTTTCTGGGGGGAGAGAGTTGGATTCAATGCAGTCTAATCTTCATTTCCTTCACTGTGAAAACAGTGAATGATGTGGATAGCGTGTTCTATAGCTGTGTGAATTCATGTAGCTAACCCTTGGCCCTAGCCCATTTTGTTTGAGGTTAGTTAGTTCTTTGTCTGGAGTTTGATTGCACGCTGTTTGACAAGATGGCCAAAGCGATTGTGTTTATTTTATTTTGTTTGTGCAGTACCATGTGCATTGTGGTTATGGAATAAATAATAATTGAAATGGAATTTGGAAGGGATTATTTATTGTCCTATTCTCAGTTTCCTTAGATTGAGAAACATCTCCATATTAGTTAAGGAAAATGTAACATTTGGATATCATGAAGATATCTGATTACTCCCATGAGGACTTAAATTAATTCCTCTGAATTCACTGTTTATGAGTGATTTGGTGTAATATGGATTTTATTCTGCCCTTGAATGTTTTTGGACTATCACGCAGTTGAGAGAAAACAATGGCATGTGACTTGACATGAAATACTTTCAGCACTGTGAATTAGATGAAAAAGTTGGTGGATATATAGAATTAGCACGAATGTGTGATTCTTTTCAAGGTACACTGCTTCAGTGTGCCTTTTAGAAGCAGTAGTTTAGATGACTAGGCAGTATTTTTGATCCTTGTAATTATAGTCTAACTTATTTTAGGGTTTAAAGTTATCAGTAAGTAATTGAGTGCAGTCAGTAGCAGAATTAGTTGTTTTGTTCCGCTGTAAGGACTCAAAGAAAGGGAGAACTTTTAAGGGCGGTACTAAAGAAGTATGTATCATGAAACACAAGTTTTGTTGTGCAGAAGTTGAGGGCCAGGAAAAATTCTTACATGTTTTTGCAGTAATGGGTACATGGTAATCTGTGTGTTCTGTTGTTGTTTTTCCTCAGCAATATGTTTTAGAAACTCTGAATGCCTTACACCTGTCCACTGCTTACCAAACTTCATCCACCCTCCTTCTTTGCACGTGTAATGAGGTCTCCTCCTGTGTGAAGAGGGAAGTCCTGAGCTGGGGGCTGCCTTCAGGCCCATTTGTTGAAAGTGCCTTTTACAGCTGTGAATTCATTGTTAAAAAAAATTATTTTTCATTAAGGCATGGGTATGCAATATTGCTATACTGATGAACTAATAAGAGAAGAATGGCAGTTATCTAGAACTAGATCAATAAAAAGAACCAATATAAAATTAATTTATAAAATTAATTCATAGGAATTACCAAGAGGTGCCCCATGCTTGGTTACTATAAATAATACTATAAAGTTTGCAATTCTAATATTCAATATCAGATGGAAAAGTCCAGAGAAGTTGAAGATAGTACTTCTTAAAATACCATCTATGAGGAGACTTCACTATTGCATCTAATAAACCTGCTTTAGGTTTTCACTGTTTTAAGGTGACCTGTGTACCTGTCCTTGCCATCCCTTGAAGTGTATGTTATCCTTTCTGTATAATTCTGTGCTCCATTCTGAATTGACCCACATAGTTACTGTAAATAGAGATTAAAATATCTTTTCAAGTTACTTCATAAAGTACATTGACTCCTAAGGAAGCCAAATGGGTGGGCTGCTGTTCCTCAAGTTGTCACAGTGCTGTCTTTCCCATTTCCCAACTTATTTTTCAGTGCAGTAGAGACTGCTACACTTCATGTTTACATCAGTATCTGCGGAATAAGGTGATGGTCTGTAGAGATTTGTGCTGATGTACACAAACTATGCCTACATCCCCATACCCTGACCATGCTGGAGCAAAAAACATCATTGGGAATAGACTTACAAAGGTAAAGTGTTTTTCCTAAGGTCCATAACTGCCTTCTCCCAGTATTTGTATTTTTCTTTTCTGCCTTCTTTTCCAGAGCCAAATGGATTCTTGTCATATGTCCATTTATGTGAAAGATATGAATACTTGGCAGAAAGTAAAGTTGATATCCTTATTGTTTTCCAGTATCCAAATGCTTGAAACCAAATCTACCAGATCCAGTCAGGCTCTTCTTGTGGTCTAAAGAACTGAGTGGGATTTCAGCACGTTAATCTTCTTTAGTTGCTACTTATGTGGCAAAAACCCAATAATTATGAGGTTCTCTGTGGTAGTTTGTTTTCTGTAGCAGTGGTGGCTGCAATGGAGATGCTGTATAGGGACTCAGTGGCGATTCACGTGGTGTTTTTCCTCAGAGTTGGAACAGGAGCAAGTGAATATCAGTATCATGTTTAAGGCATGTGTTAGAACATTGATCACCTGAGAACTTCAGGTATTCAGTCACATTTTGCATAAATTCTTGTGCTGCATAGAACTTAAGTTATGAGCCATATCAGGTCTGCATCGTTCTCTGGCTTGCATGAAAACTAAACATGCGATGTAAGTAAAACATTCAGTGCTGGCTTGTTTACATATTCTCAGAACATTAGAAAGAAGAGCATACTTTGTGGTCTTTGGTTTTGCTCTTGCTGACTTGCTAGCAGAAATTTCCTTGACAATAAAACAAATAGGTTAGAACAATCCCACAGTGGACACCAAAATTATTTAAATGCATACTTCTGCAGGAATGAGTTGTTCATAAATATGTTTTCCCATATGGAAAGTGTTGTGACTTCACAACTAATGTGTTCTCTTCTTTCTTTGTCAAGTATATTTTATTATCTTTTTAAACTGAAAGCCCTGCAGTGTTAGAGTAAGATATTGCTTGCCTCTTTAGCAACAACAATAATAATAATAATTTTATTTTGCTGAAGTGCATGACAGTCACATCAGGGCTTGAGTTCTTGGATGTTTTAGGCGAAGATCATAATGAAGGCTAATTTGTGATCTTCCACTGCCCTCCCTAAACACACACATACTTCCCAAAATCATACATTTGGATTTTAGAGCTTAGTGGGTTTGTAGCTCTGCCAATTACAAGGTGATTTTCATATATGACTTTTCTACCAGTCTTGCTTTTTGTTCATTTCTCCACTTCTGATTAGTTTTTCCTGCTCTTTTCTGAATGTCCAACCTCTGAAATTGTATTCTTTGTGGGAATTTCATTGACCAACTATTGCTGAGACTCCTTTAGATTTTCAAGACAATTAGAGGTTTTCAGGAGCTGAAAAGTAGATGTTGATGTGTCATTTTCTTCTCCTTATTTGTCCTGTGAAAATGCATCATGGTGGTAGAGCCTTATACTGAAAAATACCATGTGGTAGCAAGTTAACATGTGCTATGAGGTGTTCTGGTAGAGTGACTGTCTTAAAAGCAGAGAGGTATTCACTGTCTGATTTTTGCATGGTGAAGGGAGAAGAAACTGTCTGAGAGGGCAAAATCAGCCCTGTAACATACTTTCCCTAAATGAAGGAAATCTGTTCTAATTGTTTCAACATTTATCCCTTAGTGGGACACTGCTTCTGGGTATCCAGTCCAGAATTGTTTGCAGTCTCCCATGCAATGTCCAACTATTAAAAATATTTTATTAGACCATTTTAATTTATTACATGCATGTGCCTTATTCTGAGGCAACTAGTTTCAACATCAGACTTAATAACCCCGTTTTGTATTTCTAATAGTCCTGGACGTAAACTTTTATAAACCTTCCTGCAATTTTGTAGTACTCTGTAAAGCCTTCTATGGTGTTTAATTGCCTATATACTCCACTTCATTAGTTGTCTAAGCAAATAATTTTGGATTTGTAGTAAATAAGACTTTTTTTTTTTTCTATTTGACTGTTTTTCTGTCTTATCTGGCAACAGATGGGTTGCACTTAGTTCAATGAACCAGATGCAAAAAGAGCAGAATTTGCAGTAAAATCCTGTTGATGTTGCATTTTTATCCACACACAATAAATTAAGTCAACTTTCTGATTATGTAAAGCGAATGTTTACACTATTTCATTGTTACTGATTAAAATGCACCCACTACGCTCTGTGAAACAAGTAGCTTTCCCAGTCTGGATGGGCTCATAGGTATAGTTTGTGCGTTTCTTCCTGAAGCCGTGTCAGCATAAGCAGCTCTTGTGTTGTGCTCCGGGCTGCTGTCTCTTGTTCCTGCTTCAGTAACCATCCCTCTGTGCCTGCACAGCTGTTTGTGGTACTGTGCAATGAACTGGATTAGGAAATTAATTCATTTTTTTCCTTGGGATACTTTTGATTAAGGATCGGTTCCCTGTTCCAGTTTATCACATGGCCACACACATGGCTGTGCAGCCACAACTAGGGGATGGACTCAGAGGAAGGAATAGAATAAACAGTATGAGCTGCTTAAATTGTAGCACCGTTGGGAGAAAATCCAGCAAGCTCCACATAGCTGTAAAACATACCAAAATTTCTCTTATCCTCTCTAATTTTTGTCTTTCGTTCCTTTTAGACCATCATCTTTATTTTTTTACTGGAGAAAGCATGAGTTGCAGAAACTTGGGTCATAGGAGTGCTTTATCCCTCAAACTTTTGAAGTAAGTTTGGGCATTTAGAATCATGGTTTTCCTGCAACATAGGAACTCCTGTAGAGTTCAGTTCCATAGTTTCATTCCTTTTAATAAGAGCTAAAAAAGTAATACATTTTTGATCAAGAAGATGTCACTCACCAATTGCATTTTTGCTGCTGCTATCTCGTAGACTTGCTTGGTAAATGCCTTGTATGTGAAACTGTTTTTTTATGAAATATTTTGGATAATTCCTACTTTGCATCTGTTACAGCTTTACTATAACTGTAGTTCCATTACTGCATATTTGACCTGATTCTGATCTCGGTTTGGCATTGTAAATAGAGAATATTTCCTTAGGAACCAGTGAAATTACTGAAGCTGCAAAACATCCCACTTCTTTCTGCCCCTCACCCCAACACTCTTTTTTTTTCTAATTTGCATTGATTAGTGGGCTATTACAAGCTATCATAGTTGTTCAAAATTATCTTCTTGTGCTTGTTTATGAAAACATGTAATATTAAAGCACATTTGTCCAAACAACTGCTTAATGATTGGTACAGTCCTCCTGTAGAAGATGGTGAGTGGGATAAGTATCTTCCTTTAATCTAAATCAGGGAACAATGAAACCCGGTATTTTAGCGTGGTTGAAATCCAGCTAATAAAAGTGTGGGCTTCAATGTTCCATATGGTTTCTAAGGATCTGATAACAAACATTGCTGATAACACAAAGTCAAACAGTGAGTTGGTTTAATTGCAACTGTTTGAAGACGGCAGAAAGACAGCAGAAGCACAGAATGAAGTGAATGGTGCTCATAGTATTCCCTGGAGGGACAGCTTGGAGTTGGAAGTGGTGTCTGGAAAAAAGCCTGGAACTGTAAGCAAAGAAGCTCACTCCTTGTACTTTGACTCCCGATATGTTCAGGGAAACAGGACTCTGGAAACGCACAGCAGGGCATCTGAGATACACAACACTGAATTTCTCCACCTCACTGAATGAGATTGCAAACCCTTGAAAACAGATCGTATGAGTCAAAAGGGAAAATCAGTTGTTGGTGAAGCATCTGCTTTCTAGGGATACAAGCTTGCAAGTGCTATACATAGAACCTCCTGTGATGATAAACAAACCCCTTGAAAAATTCACGTGAAGACTGGAGGAAGACCTGAAACAGTGGTATATAGCAGTGCTATATACACAGTGCTACTTCTGTGAAGTGGCATTCTCACAACCAACCAGTGTGGCTGATGGCTTGAAAGTGGAGAACTTTTGCATTTCTCTTAGAAAATTTAGCAAGCAAGATTTCAGGAACAACCACAAAAAAACCCCAAACCCCAAACACAAAACTCAACTTGGGAAATAAATCTGTGAATTGGATAGGTTATAGATACTGTCTGCCTAAATGTGGAACTGGGTCAGCCAGGGAACTTGCATAAGGCTGAATATTTTACCACAGATTTCTACTCTAGGGGCCCAGGAGGGGAAAGGTTGGATTGCACCATCAGAAATACTGTAGCCCTTGACATTAGCTTTTTCTGTGACTGATACAGTTCTGCTGAAATTTATTTGGCTTGGTTCAGTATTGCTGGTAAATTGGGTAAATTACTGGGCAGAACAGAAAGATAACTTTTTGAGCACGGACTCTGAGGTAGGAGCCATTACAAGGAACATGTTTTCTTGCCTGAAGAGGCAAAACTTGATATTGTATCAGCCTTCAACAAATGGAGGAGTGGGATATGCTGCAGATCAAGAAGAGTGAAACTCCAGTGTTAAAATCCCACCCAGGGCTGCAAAATGTGAAGCAGTGTATACCGTGTGTTCAAATTGATGTTTCAGAATATGATCCTACACCAGGCTGCATAGTGAGGAGCAGCTGACTATCCTAAGCAGTGAAGAATGGAAATCACAAAAATGTTCCTTCCATTCTGTGTGAGTTGTTTTGCTGGCCTTTGGTATTGACCATTTGGAGAGGTTCTCTTCGTTCCTTGTGTGTGTCATTGAAGACCTATATCAAGAAAGCATGTCTGAACCTTCAGCCACTTCTGGGACCTTGCTCACTAGTTAAAATAATATGGCAGCATTGTATTGTGTTATAGACTATGGGAATTTAGCAATGTCATTTTGGAGAATTTCACAAATTAAGATCTTGGCTGATACAGTGTGGGGTTGTTTTTTTTTTGTTTTCTGTAGTGAATCTTAAGTTGGCAGGCAAGTCTGCATCCAAAGACCAAATGCTCCATAGAACAAACAAAGGACTGGTTTTGTATAAGGATAAGCGTGTTACTGTTTTGTGTCTGACTTCAGGCTTGTACAGTGTTACCAGTTTGCTTTTGAATCGTAAAAAGAAGATACTGCCTGGATGCCTGCCGCAGCCCATTTGCTATACTGAGACATAAACTATGTACTAAAAGGTATATGCCAAGCCCTTTGAACCAGGTGGACAGCTACCAGTAGGAAATTTGTATTAAAAGGGAAGCGGGAGAAGTCTGCTTACCAGTGATTTAGATAAGTGAGCCCTAGAATTCAGCAGTTCCTCCTACCTCAATTCCAAGTTCATGTATTAAGACCATCTCGGCACGTGGCAGGGATGAGCTTTCACAGCGGTCTCCTCCAGAAACTGAGAAAACAGCTGTGAAAACTGAAGACTGAAAAAAAAAAAAAAGTAAATAATCCCCTCCTATACAAATGCAGCCTCTGTAGGTTGCTGTCCTTGTCTTTCTCAGCTGCTTTTTCCTACAGTTTGCACTGAAATAAGAGTATTCACACTGAAATAAAGGCATGCTGAAATAGAACTTAGGAAGCATTTTCTCAGAAGCAAAGCAGAACTAATAGTGTCTATGTTACTTCTGTAGAAGCCTCATAGTTTTTGAATTTCAAATCAAGTAACTTGGAGTCAGAGGTTCATTTGGCATTCCCATCAGACAGCAAATGCCACATCAGGGTGCAGGGTGTGGTGTCAGTATTCAGTTCATTACACAGAACTTGAAATGAAGTAAGACTTAAAGTAACTTTTATAGCTGGTTTTCTCTAAATATCTCTATTTCCCTAAAATGTACCAGTAATGCTCCAAACTGAACAACTGACTTGTCCAAGTTTACTCAAAATGGATTTGTCTTTTGCAGGTGTTTCTGCCAGTGAAGAGATCAGATTTGATTCATGAGTCATCCACCATCTGCGCTGCTGCAGTGTAACATTCTAGACTTTAGTCTTGCCATTCAGGCTGTTGTGGCGTTTACAGGTTCTTAGCTTGCCTGACAGCTCTGCATTGCTTGAGAATAAACCTGTCCTTACTCAGAGTTATGGTTGCACCAAAAAGGAGTTTAAGTCTGTCATTTCTTTCATTTCAAGTCATTCATTTCAAGTCTGCAAGCGTTGCAGCTGGCATGGCCACCAAAAGAAGCAATGCCACTTGCCTACAGCAGTTTATCCTTCTCCATATGTCACCCTGCAGCAATGCTGGTACAGCAATTTGTGCAGCTCTGTAGTAAATTTTATCAGGAAATTCATCTGGGTCAAAATTGACTGTCTTTGTACCTACTCACTTACTGCGGCTCCATTCCCCAGTTTAATTAACTTTGCAGGCACAGAAATGTTTATGTTGGCCCAAAGGAAGAAGGCAGGAGGGAGCATCCAGTCAGTGTACACCACTTATTTTGGTGGAAATGCCAGCTTGAGGTGTTGGTTCAAATTATGCCGTAATTGCTGCTGAAGCAGTGGCAGCACAGAGCTTAGCTGTCTGGCAAGCACCTTTGCATTCAGGTGGGTTGGCAGATCAGCCTGCAGCCTTTGCAGCTGAGGACTCACTGTTTACCTGTGTGCAGCAGGAGTGTCTCCTCCAGCAAGTGGTGCAGCTCTGCAGGAAAACTTTTGGTGCTGGGGATTTGCTGACCGCACCGCTTATGGTTTGGTATGTGTGGGAGAACTGGGAGGACTTCAGCTTAGCTTTTGTCTGGTCCTGGGGATTTAACTAGATGTTAAGAGTGCATTAGGTGCTCTTCTGAAGCACATATTCCAATTTCCTTTCATCCAAAAGGATGGTTCAGGATTGCTCCATGGAGTGATACCAAAGCACAGTGAATGGTCAAGATGACTGGTAGAATAGTTCTGAAAATGTGCATCTGATCTGAAAAAAAAAAGGCAGTGTAAACATACCAAGGGTGACTCAGTTCTGCCTATACATGCTGCAGTCAGATCGTTGCATTGACTGCAGTATCGATGGGGTTTCACCTGTACATGACTCGTGTCGTTCTTTCACTTTGCATTTCAAAACTTGTTCTGGTGACAGTTCCGCAGCTAGTCCTGAACCAAGCATGTCCCACTGTTGCTCTCCAAGCTCTGAGACTGATGCACTCACTCTGCATTGATGGTAACAGTTGGAAAGAGAAATAAGATTCTCACACCATTTCATTACCTATCTCTACATTGGCAGTAGTCCATGAAAACCGAGCTAAGTATGGCACCATGAAGTTTAAGTCAAATACAAACTCTTCTTACTGGACTGTTCTTGGTGTGCGTATGTGCTCTGATGAAATTTAGTCCTCAAAGACAGGAATTTCTTATTCGAGACTGACTGTGGATCTTCAGCTGATGGAGCTTTGCCAAAAAGAGGGAAGTGTAAAGACAATTTTTGAAAGGGTTGGATTTGGTGCGTAATGGAAAATACTGGATCTGCATAACCAAAGAAGCACCAGAGAAAGAAACTTGGATGTAAGAATTTAGGCAGGAAACAATCCTATTAGATTCCACTTGGGCAAAGAGATGACTATTGAAAAAGTAATTCTGCAGGAAGCAGCCAGCCAAACTTGAATTGTGAGGTGAAAAAAAACAATTTCTGGCCTGAATCAACTGAACTGTGTTTGAAAGATGAACTTTACAAACTGTTTCCATTCTTGTTTGAAGGTATTAGTAGCAATGGCTGTCCTAGAGCTTCTTGTTGTTTTGACAGAGTCAGGAAAATTGGTTACACGTCAGTAGGAAGACAGATGAACCCACCATTCCACGTGCTTTACTTGTATTTGGTTGTTTTACCTCTACTTTTCTCATACTATTGATTTTTCGTACATTAAGCACTTGGACAAGCCTTGATTTTGAGTTGGGTGTTACTGCAGTATGAATAATTGCAGAGATATTTTTTATCTTAGCACGGCTGACAAGTTTTTTGTTTCACTAACTAGGACTCAAAGTGTATTTATGGAAATAATTTTGCCATGTGGCTACAATCTGTAGTAAATTCGAGTGCTTTTATAACAAAGCCCTTAATTTTGAAGGGATTTCAGTCTTTTTGATTATACGGAACTGTTTGAATTTCTGGATCAAGGATAAAGAATTAAGTATTTTCTTTTTCTTTTTTAAAGAAATAAATGCTGACTGTTCCTTCCCCTCCTGTTCTGGAGCTAAACCAGCTTGGCAGCACTGTTTGAACACGGTTCCAGTTAGACCAGTTTTGGAACGTAGTTTGGCAGGCCAAAATGGAGTAAGGCCAAAGTACATTAAAGCTAAGTTTTAAAACCTAATTCTAAGCTAAAATTGTAGCTGTAGTGAGAGAGAGTGATGTAAAACTCAAATACAATGTTTGACTCTTCCCTCACCTCCTTTTCTCTTCTTTCTCTGAGTAGTCAAACTGTGCTATGCTGCTAGAAACTGTTCACAAACTTCTCATGAATGTTACAGCTCTTCTGGCTGAGCCTCCGTCAGCGTGGATAGGAAATTTCGTAGTTAGCTTGTTCTTTGAGAAGTAGCTTGCTCTTTAATCATATTATCGTTAGGTAAAATTTCACTTACCTTAAAAATTAAGTTGTGTGGAGCCTATAGTACTGCAGATAACGGATCTTTTTCTTTGCTCTGTCATTTCTTGCAAAATAGATGAATCAAAGGCTCTTTCCATCTCCCTTGATACCTTCCAGTGTTGTACAAACACAGCTACTTTCAACTGCTTTGGTTTATCTGCTGTTGACTTTAGAAGTACAATTTGCAATATGAAAGGATGACTGCAGGATATTATTTTTAAAGTTTGTATAAAAGTGATTGTGCATCCTTTTTTCCCACAGTGAAAATGTCTAGACTTTTCTGAACCTTTGTAAAGCTGTTATCCAGACAAATTAGTTCCATGAATTTGAGCCACATCAACCTCAAGAATTATCCAAATAAATGGGGTCACCAAGTCATTTTACTCTTAGCTATAATACAAAACACGGTTTGTAATCTGAAAAGCTGACAGATATGAAAAGAAAATTGCTCATCAGCTACAGCCCAAATTTTTTCTTTCCTCTTTTTTTTTTTCCCCCCCAAACGGGAAGATTTTCAGTTCATCTGAGTGTTAAAAATATTTCCCAGCAGAGTGGGCCTTCTGTTGCATAATAATTTGGGCTGTCTCTGGGCATTGATAAGTTGCATCGAGCATAGATGTCACGAGGAATAATTTGTGGCTAACATCTAATACCAAGCCTAAGAGTAAGAGTCCATGTAATACCCAGTTATATTTTTAGGGAGGTGTTCAATTCATTTGAGGGTGGGGGGGTGTCATACTCCAAACTGTCAGTAGCTTCTCTTTGATCATTTATACTGTTTCAGAATTCATACCAATGCCAAAAATTAACTCCTCCATATCCATGGCTTCTCATCTGGTTTTGACTGCGCTTTCCAAATAGCCTTTTATCCAGCGTGCGCGTGTTGCTTGTGCTTTCTTTGTATGCCATATACTCAGTTTGATAAACTTTGAACAAAGAAATCCTCTGAACACTACTCATGTTCACTTAGAGTCCGTCTCCTCTCTTTTACACAAGCTTCTCCAAATGCGCTTTGTTTTAGTTCCAGGCAGTTAAAACCGTGAACATTATTTTGTTTGGTCTTTTGTCCTTTGTGGAATAAAGGGGAGAAGAAAAAAAAGTAGTACGAATAAATTGAGTTAAGCTAAGTTTAGGAACAGCCAGACTCATGGTTTTAAGTTTCCCCAGTTGAATGATACTTTCATGCTCTGATTATGTATTTTCTTTCTAAACAGTTCTTTCTAACAGGTTCTAGAAAGAACCTACTAGCAGAACACAACTTTAACCACCTGAAATAGCTTTCTGATGGGTTTGCTTTTTTTTCAGAATCTGCATTATAAAGCTTTAGGAACAGGTAGAATGAAAGGCAATATGAAATTACTTTAACTCTTGAAGGAGTCATGGCATTGTCATCACATCATCCCAGTGTGTATTTTATGGTGATAAGCATGCAATGGTAGAGTAGCTGTCTCTGCTTTCTCAGAGACATTTTCTGCCTGTTTGGGTGATGTATGTCTAGGTCATGACAAAATTTCTACTGTCACACACCCATGCAACTATCATAGCAGAGAGCAATGTTACATTTAAAAAATAAATAATGGGGTCTTTATTCTGAAGGAGTAGCTGTCTTTGATATGTTTGATCTCTGGGATCAGTAGCTCTACTGCATTTTTCTGTTTCGCTTGTGTTTTGGCTTAATAACTACACCGGTTACACCGGTTTCATATGAAACATTGCAGTCCAGTGCTGAGCCCACTGATGTCCTTCAAGAGTAAACCCATTTTTTCTGCTCTGGACAATTCATCCATTTGCTGTTGTCTGCTTTAAACATCCTTTTAGAAGTATTAGAAGTATTCCTGGTTTTTGCATAGTTGTCTGCAGCTGTGGTGGGTTTTGTAATTGTGATCAGAAAAACCCTCTTTTTAAGGTCCATTTTGAAGATAATGAATCAGTTCTAATGCTTTCCAGATTTTATCATTTTTCATTTCTCTTGACGAATGTAGGGACTTTCAGAGTAAGTGAAATATGTTCAACTGTAGCCTTGTGAAGTCTTAGCCTTCCTGCTTAGAACGCTACCTAGCTATATTTGACATGTAGAATAAGTTGCCTTGAAAATTTCAGAAGAAAAACCTATTTATGTTGCATGGCTAGAAGAACACCACTTTTCTTTTTCAGATTTTTACTCTCAGGGTTTTCAAACATTTCTGTCAACATCATGTCAACAAGAGCCTGTAGTCTGTCACCATCCAGTTCATCTTTAACGATAATTTGAGTGAGTTAGGATGACTACTAGGGCTACTGGAGAGTTACACAAGAGGAGGTAGAACCTCTACCATCATTCAGAGGTAAAGTAAATGCATATGTTTTTGTACACAACAGGCAGTCTTCTGTGGCAGGTTTCCATAAGTATCTGCAGTGCTATAGCAGAGTATCAGGTTTCATTGATTTTGTCTTCTATTGTAAACTTTTGTACCTGCAGAGTTTGGAAATAGAGAGGAGGTTAGTCTTTAGGGAAATCCCTGCCTAAATCAGATGTTGATTAATTCCAGGTGGGTCATAGGGTTGATTTTTACCTTTTGTTCTAGCAGGAGATTCTGCTGTCCATAAAATGATAGATTTTTAAAACTACATTTGGCCAGCACCAAAAACCATGTCTAATTTGTACACCACTGAAACACTGCTAGTAAGTACAGAGGCACTGCACGCTTAATCCAGAAAATTCTAAGGAGCTCCTTGCCCTTCATAGCCTTTTATCAAGACCCAGACTTCCTGCCTTGGAATTCCAAACTTCCATGCTATTTTGCTGCTTTAATTAGAGCTTGTTATTTGTATTTGCATTTGCATTTGTATTTGTATTTGTATTTGTATTTTTGTTTGTATTAAGTATACCAGATTGATAGCATTTGAGAAGGATATTTTTTTTAAAACTGTTTATCACCTCATACCAAATAACCTGAAAAAATCATGTTGTTATTAATGGATGAAGCATGGACTAGTAACTGCTGCGTTTTTCTCCTCTTTTTTCCCCTCTCTTTGCCAAGATCTGGATAGATAATGTTTTAGGTAGTTCAATACTAGGCATTGAATTCTGGATGCTTTGTTTGAGAAGCCTATGTAAAGTTTGTGAAACTGGAGTTATTTAGGTGCTTTGACCTATCATTTCTACACTTCAGTCAAGAAATGCTAAAGTACAGCAGTGATTTCAGTGATTTTCCTTCTGTTATCATCAAAGTGTTTCTAAATTTTTTTTCTTTTGATCATTAGAATGCTGTTAGATTTCTTTTTGGAATCAACACAAAGGCTTCTTAGCATAAAACTAGAAGCAATTTAAGATGTTTTAAATAACATTTTCATAGTGGAACAATTACTGTATCTCAGTAGTTTCCTGTCTGATGAATTGCTCTACTTTCATTCATCTAGTACAGTGCTCTAGGTTAAAATAAAAAAACAACAAAAAAAAACTCTTTAAATTTTTTTTTGAGGTAAGTTTTATTTAAATGAATACTTAAAATTGATTGTTTGAATATAATGTGTTATGGGATGGCTTTTGATATTCCAGTCTATTGAGGAAAATACTAACATTTTCAAATTGCTTTACTCAAGCAAATTTTCGAATTTATTAAGATGCTCATGGGATTCTTTTAACCTCTACTGAAACAGATGGAACTCTCTATTACTTTTTGAAGAACACTCATCACATCAGACCACCTTTCTCTTCTGGATTTTTCATGAAATCAGCACAATTGCAGCTAAATAAGGCAGTCAATAATGATGCATTCCCTGGCATCTCTCAGTACCTATTGAAGATCACGTATTGCGAAATTACAGTGACGTTTTGTCTGGGTCTCATATTACTGACAGTGCATCCAGTTCAGTTTTCATGATGGACTCTGGCACCAGCTGATATGTCTGAAAGTTTCTATTGGCATGTGATACTGTTTGTGCACTACTTCTGAAAAACAAGCTTAATATTTAGATGGATATGCATGATATCTCAGTGCTAGAAGAGCTACATTTTCATGAGAGGCTATAGTCAAAGGAAAGGATATTTGGATGAAAAGATGTCACAGAATCACAGAATGGTCAGGGTTTGGAAGGGACCTCTGGAGATCATCCAGTCCAACCCCCCTGCCCCAGCAGGGTCACCTACAGCAGTTGCACAGGAACACATCCAGGTGAGTTTTGAATGTCTCCAGAGAAGGAGACTCCACCACCTCTCTGAGCAGTCTGTTCCAGTGCTCTGCCACCCACAAAGTAAGGAAGTTTTTCCTCATGTTGAGATGGTATTTCCTGGGTTCCAATTTGTGCCTGTTGCCCCTTGCCCTGTCGCTGGGCACCACTGAAAAGAGTCTGGGCCCATCCTCTTGACACCTACCCTTTAGATCTTTTTAAGCATTGATGAGGTCCCCTCATCAATGTCCAGGCCACTCTAGTGGGTCCATAAAAGATTTTAAGATGAGACTCTGTTCTTTGAATATAATAATTTAAGAAGGCAGAAAAGAATGATCATTTGAACTTAGTACGTATGTGAAATGTGAAAAAAAAGGCCAAGATTAAAGGGAAATGGAAGAAAATAAATGGAAGTTATAGGAGTTTGAGCACAGGGAACATTTGGTTCTGCTTCAGCCTCTTCAGCTGCTCGAAGCTGGAGTTCTGCATGAGAAATGCACATGCAGTGCTGGCTGCGCTTCTAGAGACAGAAATAAAGGAGCAGTATTTTGACAACTGTATGACAAAGTGGCATTTTCTGAAGGCCAGTAAAGCAACGCATAGGTGAAAAAGGATCTTAGCCAAGGTATGCTTGCTGACAAGTTGATTATCGTTTAAACTAGCTAAGAATTTTTTTGGATTAGGCATGCAGGATTTTACACCGTTTATCTCAGTTTTATATAACAAAATTCATTCTATGAGTATCTCTTGCTAGTGTAGAACAATTAAAGCTTCATGTTTTAATAGTGTTTCTATGAAGAACGGGTAATTATTCTTTGTCCCCAAAATTGCTTGCATTTTTGAAACAAATGCCGTTTGCAAATGGTACTAGCCTATTAATCAGATTCAATAAACATCAGTAAGTCGGTGAAATATTCCATATAGTACTAGTAGGGGATGTGGTGGTATTTCAGAATTAGAAGTCATTTCTATGGCATTTTACCACCCAATATTTTATGCACAAGGGGTTGTGCGTATTCTAGTTACTCTCTTAAACAAGAAGGGATTGGATGTCAGCAGCTTTTTTCAAGCAGTTGGTAAAATGAGATGTCCTTCCTGGCTGTAATTTCCCACGAGGTTACCCTAGATCATGAGCAACCTGTTCTCTGGGTTTGGCCCTTGAGATAGCAGACCAGTCCGGGCCACCTTTTTCTCCTGGGGCAAGTAAGGAATTGTTTGTGGCCAGATCCTGCCTCTGCACAGACGGGCACTTTGAACTCAAGTTGCTGCCATTGCCTCCAGAGCTCATGAGAAAGTGAGGGAGGAGGACAGTTTTATTCCAAAATTGTGATCCAGCCATAATAACAATGAAGGCTGGGCCACCCAGAAATAAGCTTTTTGCATGGTAGACGCTGAGAAGCTGTCCAAGAAATACTGTAGTTTGCACTCGAGCACACACACAAACCCACATACACACACAATATGTGGAAGGGTATCTCTTTGTTGATAACTGGTCTAGTTATTTGCAGGGTTTGGACTTTTGGGGGTCTGGCTTGTGCATTTGGGGTGGTTTTTTTAGCAAATAGAATTGGCTGTACGAGGATCTAGTGTTTTACGGGATTTTCCCCACAGCTTATTCACAGCATGGCTGGAGATGAGGCTAATTTTTGCATACGTTTAGAAAAAGCAATTGATTTCAGAACAAATAAGGGGAGGAGTATCTTGTTTCACTGAAATTAATGGATGATAAAAAAGAAGAAAGATGTGAACATGCAGTTAAAGAACAAATATGAGATAATTCGGTAACTCAACGTGCTTGATGTTCTCTGTTGCTAATGTTCCATATATAATGTTAGAGGATGTTTGAGGGAATTCATCATTACCTGTGTGACACCCCCTGACCTTCTTGGTCAGAAGTTGAGCATGCCATTCAGGATCATTGAATGTGGCAAGGGAGGAAAGTGACTGAGGGGAGGAGGTGGTATAGAATGTTTATCGAGAAGTTCTGTGTTCACTGAAGATAGAACAAAAAGTTATAAATTTACGGGGCTTTCTGTTGCCACAACAGAGTGAAATCGGAAAACTGGATTTCCCCTGATCTTCATGTGGGGGAAGCGATGGGCTGTCCCAACCACTTTCCAGTTGCTGTGTGATCCAAATTACCCTGAAAACACATTTGTGAGTAATTTATTGTAACTAGTGCATCGGTTGGTACTGCAAGTATTTTACTGCACGCAACATTTATGAGGTTTGTTCCTCTGTGCTGTTTGGTAGCCTGTGAAGTAGTTTCATAGGTACAATAAATGCAATTTAACGCTCAAATGACTTCTGATCTTTATGAGAAGAATAGCTTTCTGGAAAAACTGCAGAACTGCTAAGCTGCTAGCTTTTCCAATACCCTACAGACAATTTATATTGAAGAAAACGTTTCAAGTAAAGAACCATCATGCTGTCTGGCTGGGAGTACAGATACAAACATGCATACCCACAAGTTGGGCTTTGTCTGGGATGTTTGTGTTATTCCATATGTCATTTATTATTTTCAGAATATTCATCATTTTATGAACTTACGCTTGTGCTGTCTTACATGGTTTTTTTATGCTCTGCTGAAACGACTCTTCTGCTATTGCTAAACTTGTTCTGGATTGATACCAAGAGAAGATCTGGTTTCTTCAGGCAGACTTGCCAATGTTTCAGGCTTTATGTGTTAAGTCAGATCTGCATAGATCTGCGAAGCAGCAGACTTCATCATGGTTATGCAACTGTCATACATAGCTGTGATTTCATTAAGATACAGAAGGATACTTATGTCTTAAGGGAAGTTCACAAAGGGTTTCCTATGTATCTTCAGAAGATGCTGAACAGAGCCTTGCTGTCTGGCTGCCATGCTCTGTAATGTGACAAGATGGAGCACTCCAGCCTGTGCAGGTGTAAGCTCTCTGGAAAGCTGCAGAGCACGGTTAGGCTAACGTGGGGTCACTTCCCATACCTGTTGCTTGGCCACTTGGAAATCCGTGATCTAGATCCCAGTGCGTGACTAGCAAGGTCAGTGTTGGGTTTTGCTGTGTCTTGAAGTCTTGGTCATGTTTTACTTGTGAGATGTTACACGCAGTCAAGCTATTTGTTGACTTGCTTAAAAATACCGAGAAATTTGAAAACCTTTTCACAAAATTACCCAGTTGAAGGTTATAATGTTCTTCAAGCTTGTTCCTGATGCATTAAATGTAGTGGTGCTATTTAAAGCCACGAATGAAAAGGGAACTCTCTGGCATTAGTTGCCTCAGTTATAAATAATGTTAGATGTTAGAATTTATATGATCTTGACATGGACAGTGTATATTCAGAATGTCTGGCTGGAGCGTCTACATTTAATGTCAAAGGGTAATGCTCTGTAACAAGGTTGCTATAGTGACTTTGCAGTGATTTATTATTTTGGGGATTTCATGTTTGAAAGAAGTGGTGTTTGATTCTGCAGGATGCAGAAAGTACGCCCAGGGAATGTGGGGTGGTCTTAACACCACTAACTTCAGAACACAGAATGCTGTTTAACACTTTTGGGATTGAGCCTTGCAGATGGATCTTATTTATATCGTGTGAACTAACTATTTCTGTTTATGTTGTTTTGTATTGTTGTGACATATAAGCCTGAAATAAATCACAGCAGTGCACTTAGCACACTGGTTCTGTCTGGTGTGAGTGATATCTGCCAGTGGTGTTGGGCACGTCACAGTTCCATTTTCACACAGAATGGAATCAAAATACTTCACGGATTTAATATTTAAAGTCCCGTACAGATCCAGCAATGGATCCTACTTTAAATACTCTGCCGTTATTTCAGAGCAATATTTGGTTGCAAAGGAGATTTGTCAAAACCTTTATGTAAGACTCTCTTAAATTAATTCTTACCTCCTTTGACTTAAGAGAAATGAAATATGGAATATAAACAATGTGTGAATCTAATTCTTGGATTTCTGTAAGCAAGAGAAAGCAAACTTGGCTTTTAAAAACTGTTATAATTGGCAGATAATTAATATATACTTCATTTTGAATGTTCCATTCTGAGAGAGTTGTGACACCTTGATTAGGTGACCTATTTCTTTTTTTTTCTTTTAATCCCTTTAAGATGCATATTTTCCATATGCCATAAAAAGTCATATAGAAACAAGTAGGATATGTAATAGGAACACCTTCCCTTCCCTTGTTCCGTGACACTTCTGTAAGTGAAGCTATTTCCAATATCATCCGTGGTTTCTTTTAGTTTTAAGTTAGATACACTCATTCTTTCTCTCTCCAGTTTCTGTTCTTATTACCTTGGTGCCCATAGAAAAAAGGAGAAAAGTCCACTTTTTTATATAAAATTGAGTTATTGTAAACAATTTTCAATTAATTGATACAGAAAATTAACTGCACTGTTTTTTTTCTAAACAAAAAGACCACCTGGAGCCTATTAGTGTATAGTGCACGGGTCAAATGGGCCAAGAGGTGCTGTGACCTAGGGATGGGACTGGGCAACCTCAACAGAGCCAGAGTCCCTGATGCTGATACCACTTCTGCTACCAAACCAGCCAGCTGAGGCTGGGAACGGAGGAGAGAAATTAGGTGAATCATTAGTTCTTTGGTTAATTTCAGTTCTTATGCCATGAAATCAGGCTACTTTTTGGGCTGTTGAGCTGTTCCCTTTGTGGTTCCCCTGTGGAAGTGCACAGCCAAAGCCATTCCAAAAATATATAGGCTTTATAGAAATTTTAGAAGCCACCTCCAGAGTTTAGGCATGTGAAAGGGCTCTCATGATTTGTACTTTAAAATCAGTGGCTAAGTCTCTTAGGGAATCATCGGCTTTTGTGCAAAGCAATACCATCTTCAGCAGGGAAAGGGATTTAATTTTGATCCTGAAGTCATTACTCATATCTTCCTAGCAGCACAGAAAAAAAAATAATCCAGGATTGTGTTTGTAAATGCTTCTTTAGTAGTTTGTCAGGGTTTTATTTTTTTTATTTCATCTGGTTTTGAAGAGGACAGAATAGATGGAATTGATCTGATGTAAGCTTGTAAGAGGCTTTTGCTTATGTCTTACACAAGAGGCTGTCATGGAAACTTAGTAACCATGGGGTGAGAGGTAAAGCCCTGTTACTGATTAAAAAACAGCTTAAAAAAGAGTAAATAAAAACAGCAACCTTCATATCATTTTGGCAAGCATTTTCCGGCATGGAAAATAGTTGTTAATGACATACTTCAGGGATGATGTAGAAATGGAGTTAATAGAATTTTTGTGGACAAAATCATTTTTTATAGGAAAACTGAATGTTCATTAAAGATGGTAACTGGAAAGATTTCCCTTTTTTGATACAGAAAAAAACCCCCCACTTTCAGCCTTTCCAATTGAAGGATTTTTAAACAAAAAACCAAACCAAAACAAAAAAATCAACTCCCCCTTACAAATATTCCTGCAACAATAAAAAATCCAAGTAAATTGAGAAAAGAGATTATTTGGCTGGGGGAAAAGAGTAAGTTGAAGGATGACAGTCCTACATTATAGGACTGGGAAACAAATTTTCAGTTGATTAATTCAGGTAACGAAGAAAGTGATAACTAGAACAAGGCAACCTTAAAAAAACTATAAAGAAAACACATTCAAAACAGCTAAAAAGGTACTATCTTTGTAAATAATGATATAAATCTTAATAATAAATAACTTGGAGCCCCATTATTTGGGTAAAAAGCTTGGTAAGGTTTTATTTTAAAGTTTTGAGATTTAAATGCTATTTTAAAATGGCATTTGCATTTACACAGGCTAGAATATTCACTATGAGATGTGCCTAATTACCTACCTAAATTGCCATTGGAAGAAAATATACATGTTCAGTATTATGTTACCACACATTTGGCTCAAACCTGGACTGTTGTCAAAAATGGAATATATGGGTTTTCTTTTTTAAGTTTGCTTCGTTTTGAGATGTTGTTAGTTCCATCAGCCTTATGTAAAAGCACAATAAGATGTTATCCAATAGGTTACACCTCAAAAACTGCACAATTTCTTAACGTTTTGTTTTCTGGTAGATCTTTCTTCTTAGTCTCATTGAAAGACCGCTTGAAACGTCATGCCTCTGATGAAGAAGTGCTCTTATGCCTCAACTGGCGTGTGGTGCCTTCCTCATGCTCCTTCCCAAGCTGCAGTATGGGGCCGCATCTGATGCTCCTTTCCCAGGTCCCCGGGGAGACGCGAGACCGCTTCATTTCAGTCTTGGCAAGACATGGCATTGCACTTTATTTTCAATTGCAGATCAAGTGTTAATTTTAACTTTGATTTTCTTGGCTCTTCCATGTATACTTTACAAACTTTTCTATCTAAATTTCCTATTTATATTTATCCTTTATTCAAGGTGTGGATTGGGGCCAAAAAAGTATGTGTGGACTTTTTTTTTTTCTAGAGAGTATGGCTTTAAATAGTTACGTTCCTTCTCCAAGGCTTCTCCAAAGCTCTGATTTTAGACTTGGGGACCAGCAGTATGAGTCAGCACTACAA
The DNA here is from genome assembly GCF_000708025.1 of Charadrius vociferus. NCBI lineage: Eukaryota > Metazoa > Chordata > Aves > Charadriiformes > Charadriidae > Charadrius > Charadrius vociferus. Next base: position 2,273,704 of record NW_009648118.1, on the reverse strand, counting down.
ACATTTTCTTTAGACCCTTGGGAATATTTGGAATTCAACAAATGATAGCTTGTAGCTGCTTGGAACATGCTTAATATTAGGTTAAGTGACTCATTCCTGGGTCAAAATAACTAGTAGGAATTTGTGCCAATGTAGCTCTTCTTCTTGTTACATATGAAATGCAGGTTAGCAGGTTTATTCTTCATGCCTGATTAGTCTAATAGTATATGATTATTTTTAATATGATGTATTACGTTCCTCTTACAGAAGGTCAGGATTTGAGGTATTTTTCTTTCTAAGTACAAAGTGAAAGAGAATTACTAAAGGAAAGTTGAGAGACTTGGTAAGTGATTATTTTAATCTGTACAACATTCTGTAGGAACTGGTTTCAAACTAGTTTCAGTGATCTGCTTAAACCGTGAGAAGCAATCTAAAATAACTATATTAATATTTTAATAATTAGGAAGCTCTTTATAAAGTATTGATTGTAATTTATTCTCTTCAGAAATTATCCTGTCATAACACTATAGAGATAGCCTACATTACTGTTGGGCTTTACATAGATTCTTTTTTTCTCTTACATGTTGAGGATCGTCTTATGTAGATTAGTACATAGATTGTACTAATTTTATTTTTTTCTGGTAACCTGGATTTTTATTCTCAGAACCACTAAAATGCTAATTATTTTACTTATCTCAGCATAGAAAAGATTCTTGCTGGCACTTGATGAATCCTTTTATGAATATTAGTGCATCTCAAATCCCATCAGAGTTGCACAAACTGTACAAACCATGTTGTGTTTTTTTTTTTTTCTTGTGCGTGTCAAAAGTTATGTTTTGTTACAGTTGGCTGCAAAGTCCTGCCTTCCAAGGCAAAAGCAGCACACGCTGTGCAGAGCACCGTCGAGGGATTGCAATGGTTCACTAAGGCCCCGGTCCTGCAGCACTTTTGTTCATGTTTAACTTCTGTGCGGTATGGGTAGTTATATGGGCAAGCGCATGGATATGCTTTTGCAAAGTTAGCACCTCTAGTTACGTAAAACTCCACAGCTTTTTGGCCCGTAGCTGCGAGGCAAGCGAGACGAGTCAGAGCCAACAGCAGAGCAGCTTTTCATCAGTTTGTCATTGGGGCTTCTGCAGTATCTTGTTTCAGTCTGTGCAAGAGTTTCACAAATTAGTGGGGTGCTTTTTTTTCTTTTTTAATTTAAAATTCTCTGAGCGTGAATTTCTGCCTAACTCTATGAAAACATGTTCATACCTTTCTGATGCTATAAGGGAAAGCCTTAAAGGAGGCTTCCATAGGAAAGCAAAATAAATATGAAAGTTTCCTCTTTCAGTTCATCTTTCTAATGCGGTCAGCTGTTTCATGGCAAGAAGAGAAATTCTGATCAACTTCTTTATGGAAAGAATGTGCTGTGAAAGTCCTTGGGGTATGCAAGTCAGAGAACTGTTGGATGAGGCACTTTAGATTAATCCAAGCTTGATATAGTTGCTAAGGAGTAGAAAAGAAGTCTCTAAAGCCAGGACCTAAGCTATGAAGTAATGTTGTTGCTCCAAACACAGTTGGATTTGTAACTGGAAACAATCTGGGAGCCAAAGTGGACTACACTAAGTGGACGTACCACAGCTCTCTTCTGGAGAGAAGCAAGAATTTCCTCCAAGAGGGAAGCTGGGTATGCTGTTGCAGGTAGCTGCCTCCAGACAGCACTCTGTATGCTCAGTCTTGTCCGGAGTGCCTCAGATCTGGTGTCCTTCACTGGTACTCCACCAGAACCGGTACCTTCACAAACGCCTCTCTGATGCTGCTGTGTCACACACCCTGAGACACACAAATACACCTTTCTCTTGAATCTATGAAAGTGCCACTCCGCTGGGTGGCAACATGGTCTTCTTGTAGTTCCGAGTATGTGTGACTGAAAACGCAAAAAACTATGGATGTCCATAGGACCTCTGAACCAAACGCTACGTAATGGGGACATACTGATCTACCTGGCAGCGCTCTAGATCTAAGCAGGACAGATGCAAGCGATTTCATTTCACCAGCCAGTGTACTCCCTGCCTCTTGGCCAGCAGCCAGGGACGGTTCTAGGTTTGAATGCCTTTAGCAGCGTACCTGTGTGTTCCTGTTCCCAGGATTAAGTTTTAGAAAGTCAAATGAACCACAACAGTGCAGCTCCTATCTGTCTTTGTAACGATCCATAAATATACCAGTGTTTCCAGATATTAATTGTTATCACAGCCAGGTAATAGCTGTGAACCAGAAAGTGCACTTGCAAGTGACTTTCCAGCCCAACGGTTGTCAGAAGGGTTTCTACTTTTAATTTAAAGAATGAGGATGAAATTTTGAACCGACTTATACAGCCCCTGAAGGATTTGAACTTTAAGTGTCTGTAACAAATCTGTACCATAATAAGGTCAAGAATAAAAATGAAGAGAGGCAGAAAGCAAAGAGGGATCTGGTTAATACTAAATCTGACTTACTGTAATCTTGTTTCTGGCCTTTTCCATAAAAGGAAGATCCACCTCTGAAGAGGCAACCCCAGAGGAGCTGGTGCCTCAGAGTTAGAAATGGTACCAAAGACAGTTTTGGAGATGCTGTGGTTGCATGGATGAATGAGTAACTGTGCTCATTTTCCAATTTTCAGTGAGATGTACTAGAAGTGGAATTTTGCAAACTCTAGAAACCTGTGCACTGGATTGTTTTATGTTGTAAATTAGATAAAGTAGTTTAAATATTGCCATTGTTATGTATATTGTGGCAGTTGCAATCAAACTTAAACTGGATAAATGATTCGTGTGGGTAGATTTCCATTTTGTTTGGGGAGTAAATCCATGTAACAAGTAGCGATGGTGCTCTACTGTGAAATAATAACAGAATGGGTATTTTTTTCTTCTCAATTGTGCATTGAATAAATTGAAAGAGTGCTAGAGATTACAATGGGTAGTAAAAAAGATATATTTCTTGAGGGAAAGTGTGAACAATCCTTGTGTTGTGGTTGTGTATTGTTGGAAGAGGAAGATTTAGTCCATTCTGTCGTTACTGTCTGCTTCTTCCTGTTTCCTAATTCAAAGTCCTTAGTTTGAATCAAATACTGACCCCAATCATATAATTTGCAACTTTACTGTTGGCTTCGGTCTGACTAGGTTTGTGTGTTTAATACCAAGAATTGTTTGTCTTGCTCTGTGAATATGACAACATGTCCTGGATGGCTCTGTTAATTCAGCACAGTGCAGAAGGTTTTGAAATGTGTGTACATACAAACGCAAACAATGTATGTATATGTAATGTCCATGCAATATTTTATAGGTGTTTTTTAGATACTATAGGAAGAACTATGATTATAGGGAATTAATGTTTACAAAAATGCAAATTTGAAATTAAACTACTTTCTTAAGCTTGTTCTACCTTCTTGGAAATACAGAATTCCAATTCCCCTACTTAAATTTGGGCCCGTTCTCCTGCTGTCACCACATTTATATGGTCTGCATAGTCTTCCGTTCTACTGGCACATTTAGAAAATAGTTGACAGTAGTTGTCAAGGCTTGCTTTTTTGTTTGGGTGTTTTGGGGGTGGTTGGTTGTTGTATTTTGTTTTGTGATGGTCTGTTTTTGTTTTGGTTTTTTTTTTTCCCTTTGGCTTGCTGAACTGTCTTTATTAATAATTAACAAAGCCACTTGGGGATTATTTATATATGGTGATACACCAGACAGTGGTTCCAGCTCCAGGAGTGACATAAATTCATAGATCAGCCCAGTACAGTGCATCATCATTATCCTGGCAGGAGTCTACCAGAAAGTGGTTGAAGCAGAACTGCAACACCAGGCGAGCCTCACACTTGGCTCTCTTTGGTGTGTGCTTCCCTGATACTGTGGGGAAGGTGTGCCTGAGAAAGCCTCGCTTTTTCAAGTCAAGTAGAAATGGAGTCTCTGTATTCGGCAGATTATGAAGCAATTACAGCTTCTACTTCTTGTAGAATCGATAAATCACTTAATTTATGCATTAACAACAATTCCTAGTGGATCTACGTGGTTGGAAATGATTCAGAACTGGCCTTGAGGGTGTTAACTAAAATCCACATGAGTAATTCTCAAGTAATTCTCAAGTAATTCTCAAGTAATTCATGGGCTTTCTAGAGAGTGATGGTTTGGGAAAAAATGCCTGGATGTTGTCATGGTTGAGAGTGATGCTCCTTAAAGGTAATTTCCTTATATATCCACACAAGAATCCTAACCTGTTTAGCAGCTTGCACCTCTAGCATAACTTCTTGTTTCTGTCTTCTGACCAGGTACTAACTCCAAAGAGGTAAAGTCTGTGTTTTAACAAGCATGAGGTCAGCACGAGGGGAAGAATGAGTATTGTTATCATTAGAGCGTCAATGAACAAGACCTTTTCTCTTTACACCTTTTTGCACTTTAAGGAAAGAATAGCCTTGGATAATATGTCTCGTGGTCTTGAAATACCTCTGTGAAGCTCACTCTTCTTGGAGGCATTTCTCCTTAGATCTGGGAGAGCTGAGGAAAGGTTATCATCATCCCTTGTGTGTGGCTGGGGGAAGGCAGAGGAGCCTTCTGTCCTCCTGCAGCCCTGGCAGACGTTACGCTCAGGGAAAGCTAAAAGCTGAGAGCAAGTTGCTGGGGGCTGCCACACTGCACGTGTTTTTGTCCATATTTTCTTAGGAAAGACTTTTCAATGTTGAAAAGCGTAGGGCTTTTCTCAGCAAGAGTCATATTTTCAGTGTTCTCTGAACAAAAAAGAGATATTGAAACGCAAGTGTTTTACGGGAAACAATATGCCATGAATAATGTTGACTGGAAATGCTACTACATGTTTGGGGTGGGGTTGTCTGCCATTGGAAGTAATAAAAATACAGCTGTATATTATCCATTGGGGTTTGGTTTATTCTGGAAGCTAATTTTTAAGAAACTGAGGGTTATTTATTGGTTGTGTCACAGGAATATTTGGACTGTTCTAATTCCAGTCTTCAGCATTTTTACATTTCAAGCCATATAAAGGAGAACAAGATATACGGTGCGTCTACCCCAGTTCAACAGAATGGTCTATAACCAGACTCTGTAAATATACTCTCTGTAAATATATTGCTGTGTTGTTTCTAGCCACAGCAATACTTTTCAAATTATTTATACTCTTCTAAAACTTACTCAGCAAAAGCAGTTTTCATGCTACAGTGTTGGATTCAGGTCTCAAAGTGTTGCACAGTATCCTTCAGTATGCTTCAAAGCCAGTTTATTTTTTACAAGGGGAGTGAACACGAAAACTGGGAAGATTTTGCTTTCGCAGTGGGAGACCAAGTTTGACATCCACATTTTTGCTTTTCCTTTAGGATGTGTTAAAGGATTCCCTGGGGGGTGTGTGGCAGGTATCTTCACAATAGTGTGCGTTATATAGGCAAGCAGGTAGGTGTGTTTAAATGTAGAAAACAACATTCCAGTTGGATTTTGTGTCGTGAAGAGTGTGGATATGATTTATCTGAACAGCAGCAAGACTTTCTCTCTCTCCCTCCCCGCCTTAGCTGGGCAAATAGCTGGCCGGCTCGCAGCCCTCCAATCACCCGGGCTGCCGAGCCTCCACCCCTCAGCACCAACAGCTCTCACACCACCTACAGCTGGCTTTTAAAGCAAATATTTTAAGAAAATCACTTTCAGTCATTACTCTTCGATTTAAGACGGCAGAAGTTCGGGACTGGGTAAGAGGAGCAGAAATTTGCCCAGCAGAAGTTGCTCTGAATCAGGTTTGTCATGAAGTTTACTGATGAAAGTAGTAACCTGAAAGCAACATAGCTTATTATAGGAACCTTTGCCTTTAACATATGTGCTTTTTGAGTAGCAAGAGCTGTGGTATGCAGTATTACATTTAGTTTACATTACAGCATTATTTTGTCTCTGACAAAGTGCAAATTACAGTGTTAATATATAATAGGTGCATTTTATGTTTTCCTTCGCAGTCTGACTGGAAGGTGTTTCTGCTTTCGGATGATAAAGCTTTCCTTTTCCATGTTATAATATTAGACTTATGTTACAAGTGGTGCTTTCCAATTTTAGGGCTTTACTTATTATTTAAATACACTACTTTGAATATTGCAGGACATAAGGAGTTTTGTGAAAGTCTCGGGCACAACATCAACTTTTAGGATGCTTGCAGTAAAATCATGTATTGTCTCTGTGTGTGTGTACACAAATAATAGGCTGTACCTAGTTTTGCTTCACCTCTGAATTCTTTTACTTTCATGTGTTATTGCACTAGATCTAATCAATGCAATACTGCAATTTTGAATAAGGCTAAATGTACTTAAGAGCAACCTAAAAATTTTCTTATAAATTCTACATATGGAAAACATAAGATACAAACTTCTACAGTTTTTTCAGACAGATTAGGTTGAATGAAGACTCTAATCTGTATGTAATCAGTATGTATTGATATTTTCCTATTTTCAATATGTTACGAACTTATGGGAGTATTTTCTCCTAATTGGTATGTTGTTTAAAATGTTAAACTACTGCACCTAAAAATTATTATATATTATAGTATATAATATTAGCTCAAGAAATTAGTGTATAAGTAAAGTATCTTTAAGTTACTTTTGCTTCAGGAATCTTTAAACATACCACTCAATAACAGTATTAAAACTTTCAGAGGTTTTATATTGCTTTATAACAGCTGCTTGCCACGTGAGATTTTTATCTTTTTTATTAGAGCTTTTAACAGAAGATTTTGTAGGAAAAGTTGAATGGGAACTGCAGCAAAACTTTGGGTTTTCCCACCTGTAGCTTGGGTTTGATGTGTACTAACTTAAACCACTTATTACACATTTTAATTTAATGTTATTTTAATTCAAGTGTGATGATACATGATATAAGTGACTTTTTTGCTCCAGTATCCACCTATTATTTGTGTTTTGTTTTGGGGTAGGAGGCTGTAATGTTACTCTTACATGGAAAATACTTTGCAAAACCTGTAGATTTTACGTGACAGTGAAGCAGTCAAAGCAATTTTAAAGATGAATACAAATTTTGCAGACGGAGACTTTGTCCCTTGCATTGTGTTTGTAGTTAGAAATTTTTTGACATTGAACTTTTCCTGCTACAAGAGGGCTGACAACAGACAACCATTAAATGTTCCTCATCATCCATTTGAGTGGGAGAGCTGGTATGAATTATAAGGCTGAACTCATCTTCTTGGGTTAGTATTCAGATGCCAGGTGGTCAAGGAGTAAATTATCTGGTTTACAACTGGCCAGGAGAGACTGAAAGTTGGTTGGCTCTATCAGCAGCTACTGTAAAGAAAAAAAAAACAAAAAAACCCAAGACAATAAAGAACAAAAGGGATTGGAGTATCTGTGCTTATTCAGGTACTCTGATAAACACCATTCTGTCCAGTGCCTTTCCTATCTAAATTGTCCTCCTGTCCTGCCTGCCTCTTCGTTGCATGCGGCTGAAGGGGTAAAACTGTAAGGTGCCATGTGGACAGCATTGAGATTCTTTCTAGGAATGCGTTTCAGGAAGGAGGAGGCTTGAATATGGGTTGAACATTGGTCCTCCAGCCTATGGCAGTTGAACTGGGGCTTCCCTTTTTCAGAGGACTGTTGGAGATGTATACCGTGTTACAGAGTAATCTGTAGCTAAAGAAAAGCTTAGCCCAAGAGAGACTTCAGAAGTGCAGTGACCCAGCACGTGCAGAGGCAGGGAGCTGCCGCCTCAGTTGTACACAGCAAAAGGAACGTGCCAAGGTCAGTGAAAAATGGACTTCACAGGTGTTTGCTTGTGACAAATGTCTCTGTAAAGTAGACTTCACCAAAGCGGAGCCTAGCACAGGTTTGAGTGCATGGGAGAAGCAACAGCTTGGGTCTGCTCCTCACCTTAGTTAGAAATAACTGCACGTTGTTGGTGAGTGCAAGGGCATTTTCCTTTTTGGTTTCTTATCGCTAATTTCCTATGCGTAAACTCTGTATAAGCTCAGGATTCAATCTTTACTCTCTTTAAACTGCATGAACAGCTCAGCCCACCCTGACTGATTGCCCTTTCAGGATACATGCCTAATGCCATTGTTCAAAGGCACGCTGGTGTCCAAGTCTGCTCTGAGAAACGTAGGACAGGTGCCTCGGAGATGCCTCAGAAGCACTGTGAGCTCTGTCAGCAGCAGAGCATTAAGAGCTCGCTTCCTTCTTGCCCGATTACCCAATATATTACCAAAACCTCTATTTCCCAAGCTCTCAAGTGTGCCTCCCCAGGAAGGCTCAGAGAAGACCCAGTGCTCATCAGCTGTGCGGGACCTTCAGTGGGGGCTGGGGCCAGTGCCGGTGGGGCTCATGGCAGCAGAGGCCACAGTGGGACGAGGCAGACTTAGACTGCAGCAGGGAAAAGAGGAAGTAAAAAGGAGCAATTAGGAAAATACTGAGACCTGCTGGTCAAAAAGTAGGAGAGGTCATTTTTTTCGGTGTTTGCTTACCCTGCTTCATGTTCCTGTCTGTCCTAAAGATCAATAGAAAAGGAAACCGTGAGATTTGCCCACTCATATTGGCTGGTGCGGGAATAAGAGCCTTTTTAAGAGTGTGTGGTTGCAGTCAGTGGAAGCTTATCTAGGACAATGCTGCCACCAAAAGGCACACCCAGCTGTTACCTTCTTTGCTTCTGTAGGTTAGTGTTTGAGTACTCGGCCACAGTGTTACGGTAAGCTGTGTTTGTGAGTCAGCACGCATTGGCACTGGGTCAGAGCCCACGTTCTCCTGCAGTGGGCAACGCGTTGAAGGATCTGCTTTACAAGGGACACCTCAGAGAAGCTTACATTTGACAGTGACTTCTGAAGACACCTTGTCACCACTTACCTACATCATCTGGTCCTGTGTGGAGGCCAAATATCCTCATAAGCTCATCAGTTCTTCCTGCTGCACCTTCCTGTCATGTATGAAGTGATGAGTACCAGAGTCTTGGGATGTCTCAGCCAAATCTGAAAAGGGACCATGTCTGAGGTACAACACTGCACTTGGTACACAGCAACAGAAGCTGTGAAGCAGTGTTCATTGTTTATTGTGCATAGTAAGTATAGGAAACAGTATAACACATTACGGATTGCAATGGTCATTGTAAAAGGGTGTGTGTTCATCAAGTCCATATTAGGATGGATATGCCTAAAAAGATACATTTCTCATGCGTAGGAGATTTTTTTTTTTCTCTACAGACACAAAGTTTGTATCTTGAACCTTGTCTCTATTTGTGTTCCAGTTTTTAAAGGCTAAATAAGAAAGAGTGGGTTTGAGTCAGAACAGTTGTTTCATTTTACTGGCTTGTGGCTAGCAAGAACCAGCCTCCTGTCCTCTCCACAAGAATCAGAGAAAGCAGAAGCAGAAAAAAACCCTCCTATTTTGTCACAAGGATTCCTTCTCAGCAGAGAAAACCATAATATCACCCACCTGGCCACTGTGATAGATGACTTCACAACCTTCAGGACTTCTTGTCCCAAATTGCAAAGGACCTGAGAAATCTGGATAGCATTTGAATAACAAAAGTCTTGGAAACTGTTTAATGTTCTGAGAACAATGTCTGCCAGAGTAGTTTTTCCTGTTAATGAAATACCAAATGAACTATCATTTGGCGAGTGGAAGGGGTGTGTGAAATAATTCCTTAAAACAATGCCATGTTTCTGCACCATTGAAATTGCTAAGGGGAAGGGTGTGAAGTCAGAAGAACATTGCTGCCTGTCACCATGGGCTACAGTCTAATGAGTATATTAATATCATAGAATCATGGAATGGTTTAGGTTGGAAGGGATCTTAAAGATCATCTAGTTCCAACCCCCTGCCATGGCATAGAGAACTGACAACAAATATAGCATCCCAAGTGATTGCTACAGCTTCAGAAGTGTCGTCATGGAAAAAAACAGTGGCCTTGGGAGTACTTGTCAAAGTACAGCCCAGGACAGACAAACCTGGCTTTGAGGGAGTAGAGCACCTCAGCCTTGGGCCCAAAGAAAGGCTGCTCTTACTGAAGAGTTCAGGAGCTACAGGAGGGGATTTTGCCTGGACAGTTCGACGTTTATTTCCCTCAGAAGAACTTATGGATCTCTTCTGTCTGCCGACATCCACATCATCTTAGTTCTGAAGCTGATGTGTGGAATCACCTCAATGGGTGAAGTCTGGATACCATGGGCAGGTACTTATCTCTAGGAGTCTGGCAGTGCTGAAAGGACCGCCTAATTGCAGCAGAGCTTTGGAAACGTGCCTGTCTTGCCTCCTTCCACTGTCCTGGGGCAGCTATCACCTTTCTAATGGGCATTAAGCATCACTGCCCAGAGGTATTCAATTCCATTCACCATCCTTTATCAACTTCCCTTTTCTTGAAAGGGAATGGAGACCTTTTTTTTTTAAGAATGCTCATTGAAGACAGAAGTGGCACATCTGAGTGTACTTGGGGAACTATTACAGGAATAGGGAGAAAATGTTTCTGCAGGGAAGTCTCTTTCTTTTTCTTTTTCATACCCAAGAGGACTTTTTTCAAGCAATCTCACATTCAGGATGGCAGTTCTCTTTGTTCTAGGATCACTGCTCACTGCTAAGTGAGCTTTCCATCTTGATGCAAAGTCAAGTGGATTAGTGTTAGTGGATTGAACTACTGGAGTAGAAATGCCCTTTACTCGTCAGGAAACATACAGACCGGGGAGGAATCTGCCAGTAGAATATCTTCAGTCTCAATGAAAAAGATTCTCAGGTCCCAGGAGGGTTCCAGTTAGCAAATCATGATCAGAGTATAGATATTTCTGGTATGGGTTGCAAAGACAAATATCAGTTTGGGGAAGTGGCAAATGGTATTGCTGAATTCTTACCAAACTATTCATCAGCAATACAATTCAAATACTTAAAGAAAGGCAGAACTTGTACATTATTGCTGCCTTTTTGAGATATTATTTTCTATGGGATGCTCATGTCCTGCCTCCCAAACAAATGCTTTGGACCCTCAGCTATCGGGGTTTTTTTGAGTTGGGAAGCAGGGTCACTGCTGTTCCTCCTAGCAGACACCCGGATCACAGGCCAGAGAAGCACTGCCCATCTGCTGGCCTCCAGGACCTAGCTGGTCACAAAATCTGAGCTTGTGTGCCAGAGCCGATTGCGCCCTGCACTGTGACAAGCACTCAAAATGTTGAAGAACGGCAGTTGGCATGGGATGAGCAGTTACCCCATCAGGTTTTGTTAGATGATTGGCAGGGAGAGTTGTATGAGATTTCTCGTAAAGATAATCAGTTCTGGGAAACTTCATTGGTGTGGGAGGGAGTAGAAACACTATTTTGATCTGCTTTCAAGCAGTTTTTACTGAAGCAAATTCTAAAGGCAAAATCCACATATTTGAAGGCAAAAGGAGATTGCATTGGCTCTGTCAGAATGCTGTATTTTAAAGCGTTTGCTGTTTATAGCCTTGGTGTTGCAGTTTTAGATCTTAGAAGTCCTTATTTATGTTGGTGCTGCTCCTTACCTTAGGAGTCCTTATGATATTGAGATATATGTTCTGGTTCTGTTTTAGAAATGGTTAAGAAGCGGCCATTAGCAGGTAAATAGAAATTTCTTTTTTACAGCAGTATAGTAAACATAAAAGTAATGGATGTTTTTCCATGGGGAAATAGTGCAAAATCTAAAATTAGGAATACTGAATCCCTGATTTGTTTCCTGGGGAAAAAGCACATTCCAGCTTATTTAATGTCACAGAAGAGTGTAAATATATTAATCAGTAGGTATGATTAAAGTTCTTTATGCAAATATGTTTTTTCATTGTTTTCCACCAGTGCCTATGCTACCTTTTATGTACTGTAACAATTTCTTTTATTTCAGAGCTCTACATCCACCATGTTGCCCTGTGGACCAGCTTTGTCCTTTGTTCGATGTCTGGTGCGGAAGAAGAACGTGAGCGGCGACAGCCTTGAGGACTCCAAGTTGTGCCGCTGCCTATCGACAGTGGACCTTATCGCCCTGGGAGTAGGAAGTACCCTTGGTGCTGGTGTTTATGTCCTTGCTGGAGAAGTAGCCAAATCTGATTCTGGACCTAGCATCGTTGTTTCTTTCCTCATTGCTGCGTTGGCATCTGTGATGGCAGGTCTCTGCTACGCTGAGTTTGGTGCTCGCGTTCCCAAGACTGGTTCTGCGTATTTGTATACTTACGTAACTGTCGGTGAACTGTGGGCTTTTATCACTGGTTGGAATCTCATTTTATCCTATGTTATAGGTAAGATCAAGAACAAACACAGGTCTCAAGGGTTTCTGAGACAGACATCTTAGATCGATATGGATTTGGGTCTGTCTTTCTTTTCTGTCTCTGTACTTAGCTGCTATTCTCATTGCTCCTGCTGGGCTCCAAGGTAATTGGATTAGGTTATTTCCTCCTGTGCATCACCATTGCAAACAGGTTTTTTGCAAGATGCTTTTATAAACAGTGTGTCTTCAGCAGCATGAACTGCATACCTTGTATGAAAATTGTGTCAGACAGTTCAGTGATGATGCACAAGAATAAAGAGGATTTCTTTGCTGTCTTTGGTCAGCAAGAATAATTTCAGTAAAATCACTAAGCATATGTTTTTCTGAGTATACACAGCAAGGACATTTACAGGGACCTCATCACTATAGTATCTCACTTCAAGAAAGTAATGAAGTTTAAGTACTAATTTGTTACTGTAACCTCATGCTTATTAAATGGTGTCCAATCATGTAATCCCATAAAATACAAAGTTGACCTGATCTGAATAAAATCAATGCTCATATGGCAAGTATTCAAGTAACTATTTCAGTGCTTTAGCAGAGACGATGTTTTTTGATTCAAATACATTTTCTTCAAGAAGTACGTGTTCCAAGCATCCATTGTATTGCGTGTAAGCGTGCCTAGCTTTATATGTATACCTAACTACAGGACTGTTGCCCAAATCATGACAAAATCAATATGCCTGAGTTTGTATAGTGTTGAAGTGTATCTCATGACAGGAGAGTGGCAAAAATAAGGTTGTATTGAGCTGTGGCCACATACATGCTTTACTAGAGGAGAGTATTAATATTAAATACTGCCTCCAGCAATATACATCTTCCTAGGGCTTTTTTTGCTTTACTTCCAGGTGCACAAACTTTCCTTTGTGTTCTTTCTTAAATGGTTTTCTTACATTGCTTTATATTAAACATACACCATATTGTAACTTTAGAAATGTGTCTTCCAGAATGACATCAAATATAAATGACCCAGAAATAATATCTCCAATACTTTTGGAATAGATGAGGTACAAATTTGTATATTTTAGTTGTAGAATAATACATTATTATTTAACTATGTAGAAAAAATCTAAAATGTTAAAATCCCTTGGCAAAAAAAAAATACCGCTGTTTTAACACAAGGTCTGATTTTTTAAATGCAAGTAGCAACATGCTTAGTTTTATTTCCTTTTCAGTAGAAGTAACTGTGTCCTTGTATGTATGCTATACCCTAAACATAAATGTGCTTTGTGAAGGTACATCAAGCGTAGCAAGAGCCTGGAGTGGCACCTTTGATGAACTTCTTGGGAAACAGATTGGTCATTTCTTCAGAACCTACTTCAAAATGAATTACTCTGGGCTAGCAGAGTATCCTGACTTCTTTGCTGTATTCCTTATATTGCTTTTATCAGGTAAGACACATATATGGCTTCATTTATAGTGGTTGTGCTGTCAGTGTTTATTACAGACAAAAATGCTAAATTGTAGTTTGTGTTTTATCAGAAATACCTTTATAATGTCCAAGATGTTTAGATATGCATATGTGTATTCACACAATGACTTTGGGAATTAAATTTATATAATACAATTTCATGTGTACCTTCTTTTTTTTGAAGATGAGACATGAAATAATCACTTGTCAGTACTCTTTTATAAAACCCATGATAGAGATGATGATAACAGGAGAATTAACAATTTTATGTGGGTTTTATGGCTTTATTGCTAGTGAATGCTTTTGGAGGGACCTTGAGGTTAAGCTCTGTAGTTTGGTGATGTGATATGCTCTCCTTAAGTCACATATTGTGCATGTAGTGGGTATTTGTAAGGGTTTCTTTCCCTCTAAATTGATAACTTACTCAGTATAAAATAACTTTCCCCTTTTTAAGTCTTCAAAAGAGTTGTCTAGCCTAGAACTTGTTTGAGCTAAAGAGCACTCCACAGTACCGACATGGCCCAACAGACCAGTTTAAAACCTCAGTAAACGTTTCACGACTGCTCCACTCAGTTCTGTTTCTTTTACATCTTTACTCAAGTATCATGTTTTTAAATCACAAAAATTGACACTGGCTTTTTGAGGGATTGGAAAGCCTCAAAATACTGCAACTTATTTGCATTTAACAATTGTTTTCCACAAGGAAACATTCTTACTGCCACCAGCAGAGAAGGAAGCAGTGTGTGTATTTTAAAGTGTATAGTTTGTTTTCAGGCGGTCCTATGAGTATTTCAGTGTTCAGTAGAGGTCTTACCCATATCTCAGATATTTGTTGTGTTCCATCTCTCTGTAGATCAAACAACAGTAGGACCTTTTCTTCTCTGGAAAATGAAACTGTTAAGTTATATGGGTATAACCTTCTGTTCTCTTACTCTGTTACGAGGGGCTTTTTTGGACTCACTACTTGGGAAAATAATTTCATTCAACTCCTGGTGCTAGAATGAGTGGCCAGTGCATCCTAAACTTTTATTAAGTCTTTATACAGAAAAACATGAGCTCCTACAGCAGTAAGCCTTAATTTATGGGTGTGCTTGTATCTTCATTTCTTCTGCCTCTTTTGGTTTTGTTTGTTTTGCTAGAAGAAAGCAGTGAACAAAAAATGCGTAAGATGCTGAAGACCATTATCGAAAAATGTTTGAGAACTACATTATTTAAAGATTTAGGATACAGCTATACTGTGAGTCACATTGCAGTGTAGGTATTCCCAAGCTGACTCAACACCCATGCTTCCAGAAATTTTACCCCAAATTTTTGAGGTGGTTGTCATATGGTCACTGATGTAAGCCACAAGAAAGTAGCAAAAGTGGAACCTTGAGGAAGTTCATTGTACAGTTTTAAGAGTAGAATATTACTTAAATGCATTAATTTTGTAGAAGTTTTAAAAATAAATGTCTTGAGATTCAGAAGAATTTCATGCTTGCAAACAGAACATACTTTGTGAATTATCAGCATTAACAGTTGGTGCTGAGGCCCCTGTGTCTGCGCTTAAGAAGATTAGGGAGTTTACTAGACTAGTGTTAGTCCAGCATCCTGCCAACCTTGTGGTTCAAAGTTGCCTGTAGCACCAGTTCAGACCCTTATGTCTTCAGGAGTGATGGGATTCAATTTGGTATAGCTGGAATGGACCTCTCATTTTTACCTCCTCCAAAGGAAGGAGGAAAAAAACAACCTTTTGAAAACCAGAGCACTCCACAATCCAAACTATAAAATGCTAGTGTAGATGCTGCCATCTTGTATCTGTTTTCTCCGTTGCCATCACTGCATCCTAACATCAGTAGCAGACATTCTTGGTAGAAGAGGAAATGTTTCTCCTGTGGTTCTCCACTGCTCCTGAGTTTTCATTTATGTCCGGTCTTTTCATCCTCACAATCATTCCTTCTTCGTTTCTCTTGTGCTTGTGCTGCAGATTACCTCTCCGGGTCTCTCTGCAAAGTAGCTGAACCACCAGTAAATTAACTGGGTGGAATTCATCGCTATTGAGAGGAGGGGCGGTAGGGATGGCTGAGGGTTATGTAGGCTGAGCATGATACAGTAGTTGGGTTCCAAGCTGCGCAAAGCTGAATCATAGGGGTAGCGGATAATGTTTTACAGAAAATGTTATTTGCTAAGCACAAGGGAAAGTCCACAGAAAACTGCTTTGTTGTTTTTTTTTACCTACAGAAAGGATTTAAAAAATGTACATACTATGTTTCATACTGCATTAGGCTGATTGGACACCGCTTTTTTCAGAGTAACTAAGCTAAAGAAAGCATACACCTATTTCAAATAAAAATGCCATCGGGGAAGAAAACTTGAGTAGCTTATGTGATAATTTCTGTGCTATGATAAGATACCAAATGTCTCATTAGCAGAGTTGGACATTTTTTGGACATTATCTTGAGAGGCTTAAAATTTTCAGACTTAATCTCTAAATAATGAGACAAAGTATGTATGTGATATTAGCGGAAATGCTTAGAGTGCAAAGAACCTGTGGAGGCCTTCCCAGTGTATTTAATTTTTCCTGATCTGCTCACTGCCTGCTCTTCCATTAAACTGTTAGTACACTCACAGTTGTTACAAATCTAATGACAAAGTAGGATCCTGATGGAGTAACTTTCAGATTGTTTAAATGCACTACTCTGCGACCTAAGGCATGTGTATTTTGTATCAGTCTTTTTTCTAGAATCTCCATGAAACAGTGTTTATGAACAGGAGGTGTGCGTTTCTTTTAAAGGTTTTATTAATAAGCTAGGAAATGGGACTCTCACTCTATGGTGGATATGCCCTGAAAAACTTAGAGTGAACAGATCACATTATTAATCTAATAAGTTTGATTATTTTATTAATCTGATGAGTAATTCTTCTGTACAGATAGATTCTACTAATCTGTTTTCACTAAGCATAGAATTCTTGTACCTGTTTTTGCTCCATTGCACAAAATAGAGGTACGAATTGGAATCTCAGAAAAGCAGTAAGTAACAATTGCTTAGAATGCTTTTAAATATAATATAATAAAAAAGGTAATATAATTAAAGAAGCTTTCTGTTTTATGGTTTCCAAAACCTTTGCCTATTGCCATGCTGTCAAGGAGTCTTGTAAATTGGTGTTACCGCTTTTTAAAAGTATAAAATCTAGTGCTGTTTTTTTACTATTATTGACAGTACTTTCATGTATGTCTTCTTTAAAATGCCATTTTATTAGTTTAAGGGACTATTCACATCTATAACTATTTTTATTTTATAGGTCTGCTATCCTTTGGAGTAAAAGAATCTGCATGGGTGAATAAAATTTTCACTGCTATTAACATCTTGGTCCTACTCTTCGTTATGATTTCTGGTTTTGTGAAAGGAGATGCTGACAACTGGAAAATAAGTGAAGACTATCTCATAAACCTTACTGCAGTAACAGAGTAATTGTTTCTTTGAATCAATTTGCTTGCTTATATCCCAAGCAGTTTTATCTTATACTTGCTTTTGTGGTATTGCAGATACTGTATGATCTAATAGCTTTGTTCCTGGGAATGATAAACTTTTTATCCCCTTAAAAATAGTTTTTTATTTTCTTGTTTATAGTTTCCTTTAAAAAATCATCTTATTTCAATACTCTTGTCCATGGCCTTTTGGGAGGTTACTGGCTTCTCGTCCTTGAGCTATTTATTAACTGCAGTATGTGCGTATGACAGCAAGAGTTGCCTGTACCATTAGTGTTTTCATATGTCTTGCTGCAAACTGCGAAGCGAGTAAGATGATAGTTACTTGATGCGAGTGTTCTTCCATTTACTGTTATTTTTGTCTTTCTTACAAGCACTGGCATAAAAATGTCTTCTCGTGCAGTTTTGTAAAGGAGAACTCTGTCCTGAAAAAAACATTTTAACATGTTTTTCCAGAGTCATAGGGGAGGAGGATGCATGTGTTTGTCCTACCAATAATAAAAAAAAATAAGTTCTTTTTGTGCTGTATTTTTGTTCTTTGCAGAAATCGCTCATCCTATGAGAATGTGACAAGTATATATGGGAGCGGTGGCTTTATGCCATATGGTTTCACAGGAACTTTGGCTGGTGCTGCAACCTGTTTTTATGCTTTTGTAGGATTTGACTGCATTGCAACAACCGGTATAGTATTTATATGTCTGTGTATATATGTATACGTATATATGTTTCACATGCTTTTTTTGTAAAAAAAAAAAACAACCACAAACCCAAAAACACACAAACAATATAACAATCTGTCTGCTGTTTGTCCTTTGCTTTCTTCTAAACCTCCTTCAGTTCGTGTAGAATGAGTCTCAGTTCATTCCTGAATTTGGCTGCCATTCTGGGAGGAAGGAGGACATTTTACTTATTTTATTCCTGTTCTAAAGAAATTAATTGTTGCTTTCTATGTCTGGGAAGTGGTTAGTATACATTTTTTTCTGCCGAAACCATGTTAATCACCTGCTCACTTTCACAGTTCTCTGAGATGGGGTAACTCTCCTAAAGACTGGCTTGTATATGGCTGATAGGGAATCAGAGAATCATATGTGTACATTGAACTTATAAATAGCAGGTAAATAAATAGAAATGATGGGATTTGACTACTCTAAATACAGAATGTATTTTATGTCCTTTAGTTTACCTCTATTTTTTAACGCTATTTCTGGCAGCAAAATACTGAGGTTTGTTCTGTGTCAGTTTTTTCTATACAGATTTTTAAAACTTCTATTACAATTATAATTCCCATGGCTTAGATTAACAAACGGTTTGTCTTTGATGTTATCTTTTAAAGCTGAAGGTGGAAATGAAGAATTTTTGGTGGGGCGTTTGTTTTTTTTTTTTCAGGAGAAGAGGTCAAGAATCCTCAGAAAGCCATACCCATAGGAATTGTGGTGTCCCTGCTTGTCTGCTTCATGGCCTATTTTGGAGTTTCAGCTGCACTGACACTCATGATGCCATACTGTCTACTAGATGAGAAAAGTCCTTTGCCAGTAGCATTTGAATACGTTGGATGGGGTCCTGCAAAATACGTTGTAGCAGTGGGATCCCTCTGTGCTTTATCCACAAGGTAAAGACATTGAAATACTAATTTTATTGGGAAAAGCCGATGGATAATATATGACATGTAAATATATGGTCATGCATTCATTTTGAAGGCCCAGTTCATGCAAAGGATTAGCAATAAGTATTATAAGCATGTTTTAGACTTAAGCAGGTCTTGATCACAGCAGGTGCATTAATTTAAGTTCCTTTTTTTAAACTGTGCTGTTATTGAACTCTACCTCTTTGGCTTATTACCCAAAAGTTTTTTATTAAATATGTATGTTCAGACATATGACCTGCAAGTTATCTTTATTAACTCATACAATAAACCTCACCCATTTTGTCCTTTCTTGCTGTCCACTCCCAGTGACTCAGCAGCTTTATGGGCTCTGTGTATTTGCAGGCAAAATTGAAGAGATGGTTAACTAGCTCCACTCCTCATCTTCGTTGCCTGTCTCTGTTTTCCTCCAGTAGCCAGTCTGTCTTCTGACATCATCCCCTCCTGTGGTTTCTGTGTGGGTATTTGAGATGTAGAAAATATGATAATGTATTCCCCTTTGTGAAACTGTGGATGTAACCTTACCTTAACGTGTTATTTTGATTAAAAAGATCAGGGAGGGCATGAGATATATATTAGTATGTATTCATATACATTACACCCCAATTCTAATGTGGTATAAACACTTTCATAGAATAGAACATTGCTTGATGCTTAAACTCAGGGATAGAGAAATGCTGATGCCGGCTTTCTACCTGAGCTTATGTAGGTAAGGAGTCATTTATGTGAGCTTAAGTGGTAAGAATACTGGCTGCCTTTTCACCAAGGAAAACAACATGCCTGTTTAAGCACTAATGCTAACAGGACTCTGAGATAACCCTGTAGGTATTAGCTTGAAGAAGATGAGCACACTGACTGTGGACAATGATTTAAAGGAAAGGAATATTTTAATGTAGGAGGGCATAGAAAAAGGAAATAGTTCCAGAATGACATTGAAAGAATTGTAAGGCTGAGTGAAGAATGTCATAGTTACACAGTTCATTCTGGGATTATAGTTATTTTCTATCTAGTTGTCATGGTCCCCTCACTTTGGACAGTTTTACTGAGTTTTTCCTCTGTATTGATGAATAGTAAAAGTTATATATAAGCAGAAACTAGATTAAAGAAATTAATACTGAAAAGCAAAATGAACTGAGATGGCAAAATGCTTTTACCAGTGTATTCTGAAGAATTATATTTACTCATATGGAGATGTTAATCTTTCAGTCTGTTGACTGATGACAGTTTAGAACAAAACAAAGGAAATTGTATTTCATGTTAGTCAGTTTAGAGGTATAATTAAGAAAAGAAGTTGAGATCATTGCTTTTGGTCCATAAAGTTACCTTTTATTATTTTATGTTGTGAACTTGTTTCCTCAGGGTAAAGATGTTTGTTAATATTTCTGTTATTTAAGTGAATGTACTTAAAGAGGGGTAGCATAAAGAAATTCTACAAAGCCACAACAGCAAAAAAATGGGCAGTGGATTTTAACACTATCCTCATTTGAAAATCAGTTGTCACCCTGATTTAGGAAACATTCTTTTTTGGAAGGGACGTTCATTCATCAAAATCAGTTCACGAGCAATGAAACTTGTCTCATGTGTGTCTAACCTTAGCAATTGTGGCTCACGAGCATTACTGGAGGTACTTAACATCTGTGGTATGTAAAAGCTGTGCCTTCTGTAAGTGATATAGTCGATTCCCTGAAGTAAGAAAGGCAACCATTCACCTGGTTAAAAACTCACGTGCTTGCTGCAGAAGTTATACTGGCTATGATTTTGCCTTTTGTCCTTTCAATGTTTTTGGTTTTGTTAATTACAATTATTTTGCTTTGAGGGGAAAAAAGTGCCTAATTTAAGAAATATGTTTAAAAAGAGCTTCACATTATCAACAGTTTAAAAGCTTTCTGTGTTCTGCTAATAACAAATCTAAATTAATTAGCTTTACTTCGTCAAAAAAACCCCACCCAAACCCACAATCTTAATGAAGCTTGGCTAGAGGTGCTTTAATTGAAAGAAATAATGTTCCAATGGTGCTTACTTTGAATTACTGTTAATCAGCAGCCTCACATGGAAATATGGAGTGTAAGAGATGCTGCTAATGCTTATTGATTTGCTACTGCTGACTGACAGACTTTCTCCAGGAATACTAAAGCTTAATTGCATAGTTAGTGAGACCTGGAACATGTTCCTGGTCCACTAATACCCAAGAACTACAGTGATGGCAAGAGTAATTTTGCTAATCTGAATTTTCTCGGATGAAGCAATTCCATTACCGTTTTTTTTTTTTTAAAAAAAAAAAAAGCTATTGACTTTACAGGGAAAAAGAAATTTCTATTTGTGTCTGATCTGTAGTATCTTCGGCTATGGGGCTTTCTGGTTTTGTCTTACAATCATAAATTTTGTTTCTATACATGCCATTAATTAACATTGTTTATCTTGTCCATGATACAACTCTGCATGAACTGTGTTTGCCATGTTGCATGTGTTTGCTTTTTACTCAGTCTTCTTGGATCCATTTTCCCAATGCCTCGTGTAATCTATGCTATGGCGAAGGATGGGTTGCTTTTCAAATGTCTAGCTCAAATCAGTTCCAAAACGAAGACCCCACTAGTTGCTACTCTATCGTCTGGTGCAGTAGCAGGTGAGACTAAGAGTTGATCCTTGTAAAGAAAGGTGCACTGCTAAACATGTTGCATATATGGAAATAAACCACTGTTGTGCAGCTTTGATTTGCTTTGGACTGAAATGATCAAATCTGATTGTTGCCAGGTAAAGTAGGCTAGCAGTGAAACTTTCCTCTGCCACAGATTTTGCATTTGTTCATTAATCTCAAGTGCTTTCAAAGCCTAGGTTCAACATAAACAACAAGCCAAAACCAAACAAAAAACCAAGAGCAGCAACACAGAGCCTAAACTAAAACTATACCTAAACCCATTAACTCTTCCAAGCTTTCTTTTTGTGTAGTTGGGTTTACCAGTAAAGCATTGTGCTTTTAATAACCTGTATTTGAACTATACATTTTTCTGTTCTAGTCTTCTCGGCTCTATGTTCCCTTTGCCCCGAATTCTGTTTGCCATGGCACGTGATGGTTTACTCTTTAGTTTTCTTGCCAAAGTGAGTAAGAGGCAGGCACCAGTTTCTGCCACCTTGACAGCAGGGGTCATCTCTGGTAAGCTCGCAAAGCCCGTGTTACTTAAAACTGAGATTTGAACACTCTATGCACGTGCATGGTACTTTATATTTTTGAAAAGGGCTGCTTGTTAACTTCCCTTGCATGTATGATGGGAATAAAATTACCAAGTAATCTAAGGGTGTAAGATCTCCAGATCATGCCAATCATGGTGGTGGTGATGATGTCCTTAATACCACAGAATTAAAAATGATTTTTTAATTTTTTTTTTTAATATTGGCCTCTTGTATTGTGAATAAGCTTGTTATTTAATCTGGGTCCCTTAGGCTGATGCTCTGCTTACAGGGTTTTCTTGTCTGATGTGCACCTATATATTTATCACATCTGTAAGGGGGGGAAATAACTGTCACATTTTTTATTATGAAACATGAGAGAAAATTTCTACATTTGCAACAGGATCAACTTTTGTGTAAAATACAAAGACTTTTAAATTTTCTTCTAAAGAAAAAGGATTCTGTTTTTGTGTAGGCTTAACAAATTGTGGTTGAGGGGTATGTGTGTGTGTGGGTGGATTTTGTGTGTATGCACATACATGCACACATATATTTTAGCAAAACAGCAATTTGGGAGATGTTGCCAACTCTTAATGTTTCACAAAGACAAATTTTTTAACATACAACTGTTTCACTTTTGTCCATATTTCTTGCAGAGGTACATGTAATTGTGCCCAAATTTCACTGACATTTCAGTGGGATGTCTACGTAGGAAAACTGGAAGCTCTAGTCTTTAAAAGTAATTCAAATATGAAATACATGCCTTATAACATTTAGCAACCCTGGCTAAAATTGATATCAAATAAGAGGTTAAGAACTGAGACTAAAATATTGTTATTTATAGTCAGGGTCATCTTCAGATGCCACAAGACTGGAACTGCTCGCGCTGTGTACTTGACAATAATATGGGAAGGCACAGTCATTGTCCGGATAGTTCCCACATGAAGCATTATTATCAGTTCCCTTTTCTTCAGTCAGAATACAAATAAATTGCTTAGAATTACTTTTATTGTTTTGACTATATTATTTGAATTTATGTTATTGACTTTTTCCGCTATAATAATCTAGAAGTGCAGTTATGTGGGATGAAATGAACATCTTTATCTGAAATCTCAGTAATGATGAGGAGAAAGAAAACCATGTTACCCAGCCGGTAAACTGATAAAGTTATACAGCCCTGACTATAGCTATGCAGCAGCCATCACTTGGACTGCTTTCAGACAGTTTAGGGAATTTGGTGTGTCAACAACTTGCCTGAAGACAGCTTTATCTCCTGCTAGAGAAGGAGGCTTTTCGTCTTCTATTTTTAAAAAGATGCATATTTGGTAACTTTTGGTCATAAATAGTTTTGCCAGAATGGTTACAGATGTATGCAACAGCTTCTATTATCTGACTTTTCTATTCATTTATAGCATGGGTAGTTTCATAACTTTAAGAAATGTTAAAGAGATTAGATGTTTTGCCCCTTAATTAAAGTTATCAGGTCAAGACCACAGCTGAGGCAATTGTCACATGTTATTAGTGTGACTTACCTGTTCACATGTGGTAATTGTGACTGCAAAACTCTGCAGATAGAGAAATGTTTTCATGTCAGTCCAAGGTTTCTTCACCATAAGTTGATCTACCATTTTTTCTTACAATTGGAGCCAAATTAAGAGAGGTGGAAAAGCAATACTGTGTCTTTTTTTCTCTTAGTCAGAAACTTAGAGGAATTCTTCAGTTTGGTTGTAATGTAAAAGAACATTCAGGGCTACAAGTAGCCTTTCGAAGCTAGGATTAAAAATTAAATATAGCTATTGTACATGAGGTTATAGTAGGTTCTGCTGTTCCTCAGCTTTGCTTACCTATGCTCTTTTGAGCATGGAAAGTAGTGAGGTATTCAGAAATCTACCCCGTAAATGACTTCTTGGATTTAGGGACATCCACCATCGTTAAAGAAAACAGGATGGTCTTCCTTCCTTCATTGGAAAAGAAGACTTACAGATGAAATAAAACTTCTGTAACACAGCAGTCTTGTGTTACAGAAGTCACATTCTGCTTTCTCCCTCAGGATGAAATACCAGGGGAATGCGTGTTTGTGTGTTTGTGCACTTATACACCTGGCTACAAATATATTAGCAATCACATAACATAAATACTATAAGTTTTTCTGAATACAGAAAAAAATGTGTGTACATATACATACAGTGTA
Source organism: Charadrius vociferus (assembly GCF_000708025.1). Taxonomy (NCBI): domain Eukaryota; kingdom Metazoa; phylum Chordata; class Aves; order Charadriiformes; family Charadriidae; genus Charadrius; species Charadrius vociferus. Next base: position 2,249,597 of record NW_009648118.1, on the reverse strand, counting down.
TAAAGGCTATGTTTAATAGTTTCTTTTGACATTGAGATTACTGGTGATTCAAAATATTAAGTATTTTTAGATTCTTTCTGCATCTCAATAATGTTAATAAAATACAGAAATTTTAAGAGGTTCTTTGACTACATATATTTCAAATCAATTAGCATCAGCCTTTCATTTAGTGATGGCTTGTGCCAGTTTCTTTACGAGCTATGTGTGTCTGTGTGCGAATAGCATAGACAAAAAAAGACATTCCGGAATCTCAGAGATGTGGCATTAGCTTTTATAAGCACAAAGACCGCTATAATTACTCTCAGTATCATGGAAGTTTCTGCCTCTGATTTCAGTGATCTTAAGAATATTAATTTCTGTGAGATTTTGCTGGCCTTTCCTGAAGGCCACTTGAACTTAACTTTTTTTTTAGTAAGGCAATCAATTTAAAAAACCCCACAAAACTTTTTTATTTGAGACAACTCCTCAAAGTCCTCTTTACATAGAGCTCTTTCTCAGCTCAGCAGAAGTTTTACATACTGGTGACTTACTGGGTCAGATTACTTTTCCCCAGTTTTTGTGGTGGGATCCATCCTCTCAGATTTGGTGAGGTTCTGTTGCAGGATCTGAAACTTATTCTATAAAAATGTATTTTTATTGTGGCCCCTATTCAACAAGCCATGTGTGCAAATACTTACGTCCAAGTAAGTCCAATATGAATCGCTTGATTATGCAGCATGACTGTACAGCTCATCAGTGCGTGTCTATATGAATGAGATTCCCAACTGTAGGGAATTAGGTCTGGGAATGTTGGTGATGACTTTAAAGATGTGTTTTTAAGGATTACCATGATTTCCCTCATATTGTTGTCAGTAAAACAATGCAATTATCCTGCAGACAGATTTTAAAATCTTAGCTCTTAATGTGTCTTAATATTAATCTTAGCACTTACGGTTGGACTTGATGATCTTAAAGGTCTTTTCCAACCTAAATGATTTGATGATTCTATGATTCTGTGTCAGCCTCATATAAATTTTGCATTTTCTTTTCTTTTCTTTTTTAGCCATAATGGCATTTCTGTTTGACCTAAAGGCTTTAGTGGACATGATGTCTATTGGTACACTTCTTGCTTATTCACTTGTGGCAACCTGTGTCCTCATTCTTAGGTGAGTCAAAAACATGCTGTGTTCCATTTTGCGTTGGTCAGTACATAAACAGAACTGCTAGATAGCTAAATGTTTAAAAATTAGCTGTACACATACAAATTATTACTAAGAACCAGTGACCCATCAAAGAAAACAATGGTATATTGTCATATCAGTATAACGGTTAGTCAAGTCAAAGCTTCATGTGAAATCTAGACACCTTTTATTTTCCAGAAGATGTACTGGTCCAAGCATTAGTCCCAAAGGTACCAGATGTAAGCTTGTGTACACAATTCAGTGAATGATATTTTGATAGGAATGCAATCTATGCTGTACATCAGGCCTCTTGCATTGTGGGGGCTATATGTGAAAGGTGTAGATGTTCGTGGGGGCTATATGTGAAAGGTGTAGATAGTAGTAGATAGGTAGTTCACAGGATGAACAAGTTCCAGTAATTGCTTTGTATTACCCTAGTCAGAAACTTAAGAACACGCAAGTGTTTCAAGATGTGGTAGACATAGAAAAGAGCGCAAATATTATCTCTTGATGAGTGAGATTGTAACTGTTTGTCAGTAAAACTCTGGTATCTGTTCTGTTTGTAAAGTTATGGAATAATATTGATATATTGGTAGCTACAGCTCACTTTATTATGTATTGCTCTTTTTAACTTAAAAAGTCAGTGCTTATTACTCACAGCTAAGTAATTAACTTTGAAAAGTAAACCAGCTTAAATTCAGCTCAAATTCAATGTTGCAATAATTTCCACTTTAAAAGAGAAGACTATTTTATCCCATATTGACTTACTTAACATACGTATTTTTAAAAATACACTTAAATTCTAACAAAGCAGATGTAAAATTTCAGTTTGTGCCAGTTAGTACGCCACTTGCAGTACAGAAAGAAAGTCAGAAAGAAGCTCCCCTACCCTTTCCCTGCCATTGACCCACCAGACCCTGTCCCCTCTTTTTGTACGAGACTGGTTGTTTATCCGACCCATTGGTGCATTCACATAGCTTAAAAAAATGCCCCCAAAAATCCCAAGCCAGAGCCAGCAAAAAAGCGAGTTGCCGAAGTTTGTTTATATATGATAGTGGCTAATAATATATGCTGTTGCAGTGCAGTTATAAATTGAGAAATTCTAAATCTGTACTGCAAAGAATTAGTATTTAAGTGCATTCCTAGAGTCATATTGCTTCAAATGCCCAAGTAAGCTTAACTTTTAATATCCTGGGATTTTTATGCATAGGTACCAACCCAGTTTAACCTATGAGCAACCAAAATATTCTCCAGAGAAAGCAGCTTTGGCTGCATCTGAAAGGGAATCTGCAGTAAGTGAATCACAGATAAATATGATACAAGAGAATCACTTCAGTCTTCAGGCCTTGATTAATCCATCCAGTTTACCTACCGAGCAGACTGCAACTACCGTTAACTTTTTGGTGGGTCTCTTGGGTAAGTACTCAGCTGTCCAAACTCATATAATGCATTACCACAAATAATGGAATTTTACTAAAGACAAAATTAAAAATCCAATGATAACATGCCTCCTTTCAGTCATAATTAATGTGACATTCTGTAGAATGCTTTTATACTTCTTGATGGAGCTAATCTGCAGTCTACTACATTTTCCTTTAATTAAGCATTTTCATGAAGACATTTCATGCTGAAGACCTGCTGTCATTCCTCTTAAAAGTCATGTCATTTTCAATGCTGAGATTAAGTGACCTCTTTCCCATTTCCATCATTCTTTTTTTTTTTTCACACAGCTTTCTTGGTTTGTGGCTTGAGTGTCCTCACTACTTATGGGATTGATTTCATTGCTAACTTGGAGCCCTGGAGTATTGGCCTTCTTGCTGTACTGGTGGTGTCCTTCATAGTTACCATTCTCCTCATCCAAAGGCAGCCTCAGAACCAGCAGAAAGTGGCCTTTATGGTGAATAACATATTCTCTATGTTATTCTGTAATGAGAGTTTTGGATGGATGCTAACAAGTGGGAGAGGGGTAGAGAGAGAGGGAGATGGTCCTTTTCAGGCAGTCTTTCATTACTGAACTGCCACTATTGCAGGTTTTTTTGGTGAAGGTGAGGGTAGCAGATGCTAATGACTCACACGCTCATCAGCATGGGCAGTTCAGTCCAGATCTTCTCAGGTCTAGAGAAAGGGTTTCATTGCCCACAGATCGAAATGTGTGACATACCAGGAGCATGGCTGCAGAAAATGGCTGTACCACTGACGTTGGTGTGAACAGCTGCTATTACAACTAGTGGATCTGACAGCACACATCTTCCAGGTATTCTTTTAGACACATCCCCAAAGTGCACATTGCTGAGACCCAAGTCGTTTTAGACCTCAATTTAAGCCCTTCGAAACTGAAAGATAATTCAGAAACTGATTAGTGGGCAGTCACTTATCTGTGTTGCGTGCAGTGGTTTGGACCACAATACAGTTTGTACCTCCCAGAGCACACGCCTTTCATTTTGAGCTTTCACTTATGTTCTAAGATCAGTTATTTAACAGAATTAATGAAGTATAGTGATGAAGGTCAAGGAATCTGGTGGAACTGGGCAGGCAATTCAGAAAGAAGTAATATATAAAAATATACAAATAATGTTTTTCAGCTGTCAATTCAGGAATTCATTAGTATATATTCAGCATAAATGGCAAACTTTTTCTTCACAGCCTTAGAGAATATATTTTTAAAATAATTTATTTTAAAAGTTTAATATATGTAGAAACCAGTGGTTATACCCAGTGAGAAAGAAAATGTCACTCTATTTCAAGAAGAAAATTTTCCCATTATTTTTAGTGACTGGATGTGTCACCTCTAGTTTGTGTTGTATAACTGGTGTGACAAGCAAGAAATTACATTTAATGCAACAAACCTATTAAATATTTCTTTTTAGGTTCCACTATTGCCATTTTTGCCATCATTCAGTATCCTGGTAAATATTTACTTGATGGTACAATTAAGTGGAGACACTTGGATCAGATTTAGCTTCTGGATGGCACTTGGTAGGTATTTCTGTTCATTTCAATCGCCTCTTAGGCTAGGACTGATGAATCCCATCTTACATTTTATTCTCTTCCTTTAAATACTTGAACAAAAGTCACAAATGTGTTTTACCAAGTCAGCTGATATTTCTGATCAAGACAAGAGCATGTCTCAGAAGGGGTATTTATATGCAGTCAAAACTGTAAATACAGTTTTGAGGTAATAGAAAGAATCAAAGTTATAGGACTAATTCCAATAAGCCACAATTTTTATTTCCTAATAAGTGTAGCTAAAATTTTGCAGAGACCTGTTTGTAGCATTTTTCTTACCAGTACATCAGTCATTCTCCTTTAAGACATGGAAAATTGTATTAATTCCATCTAGACATAAATTAGAGATAGTACTTTCCATGACCTATTAAGAGCATTCATTTATGCAAAAAATGATGCACTGCAATTTAGTGCCTGCACTTTCCATAGAAACAGGGAAGACCTGAAGCACGAGCTCTAATTCAGATAACTGAAGAAGAAACTTGTTTTGGAAAATATGTTCAAGCAGAGAGTAATAACTAACTACTTCCCTGAAAACCCTATTAAATTTTCTTTTTTCCTCTTGGAAGGCTTCCTCATTTACTTTGGTTATGGCATCAGGCACAGTCTTGAAGGCCATCGTAGTGATGGAGATGACGATTCTTGCTCAGAAAATAGTGGGCTGCAAGAAAAGAACCCTGTGGAAGAAGTGGATGAACCTGAAAATGCAAATGAAAGTGATCAATTTCTTGCACATGAGAGGACAAGTGAATGTTAATCTATGCAAACATTACAAATCTTTTAAACCTTTAATTGACATTTTACTTGCGGACTGAAATTTCTAAAGCTTTCTGCCAACATTGTGCCTCTTGAAAGTGTTTACTACAAGGCCTGGCTGATATTCTGGATAAGCTGCTAATCCATCTTCATCATTTCAGAACTGACAGCATGGAGATTAATATTTAAATTAAAAAACAAACAAGAGAAGTACCCTTTGGCAAGCAAAAATTTGGATACAGTTTGAACTGTCATCCAAAATCACTCGCAATCACAAAATATGAAGAATTTTAGAACTGCATGCAAGAAGTGATGAATATTTGACACTGCATTGTGAACACAAGTGCCTTTCTTACCTTCTCCTTACCTCTGTTATGTCTTTCGGTCACAGTCTGATAGCTCTTTTTTTTCTACAGAAGTAACTCTTACGGGAGATGAATTCCAGATAGGCCTGGAAATTATTTGCAAAACGAATGGTAATTGTACAGATCTGATACTTTGCAAAAACAGAGGATTGTATATTTAAACAAAAAGCAATAATTACTTACCCTTACTAATCAGGAGTCGTGGAGAACTCAAACGGTGAAGATATACTTCAAAGGCTTTTAGTTCCTTTAAATAGCATTCAAGATTTCTACTTATGTGATTCCTTTCCTTTCAGAGATGCTGCGTGTATAAAACAATACTCCCAAAAGGAGTTAATGTTGTTTTATGGAAAAGCATCTGGGAAATAATCTGTTGGTCATAGTATCGACAGTGACATTTGTATGTGATTTAACAAGTATTGTGCTTTTGATTTCAGAAGGGCCAGGATTTTATCCCTGACTACGTAATTTGGTACTTACATACAGCAGTCACCAAGTTTTCCTCCTTAATATTTATTTATTCCCCCTATACTTTCTTCTCCTTTATCATGTGCCAGAGCTGATATTTCTGAGATTAGTTGTTCCATGTTGCTTCTCCTCAGAAAAATGAATGCAGAATATCTCAGCCTTCTTTTCAGATGGAAAGGGAGGTTAAAAAAACGGAGACCCAAGCTTTGGAAAAATTCCTCGTCAAAACAGTATTTCAGTACTTCACTAAGCCTTAAACAGATGTTAGCACAGCAGTTTTTCATGAGCCAACCCACATCCACAAATCCATTCACATGGATAGGATGTCCAAACGCTAATTTATGTAAAGTACCAAATTGTTGCAGCAGTGCTGGGTGAACAACTGTTTTAAAGCTAGTGAAAATGGAAACTGTTCTTTTAACATAAAAGTCATGTTACCTGTCAAAGACACCCAGTTATTTTACCACTTTTTCTCAGCAAGTAATAGGCTTCAGTCCTATGACAGATTCCAGAATATAGAGTTATTCTGCAGGAATGTATTTATAAAAATAACTTCCCTAAAGTAAGAACTGTCTTCGACTTTGTCATGGAGAGTTGCAATCTGTTGCCGGTACTAATCATTGGTATTAATCTCTGTTGTTAGGTATCAAAACTTTAGATCCCATGAGAGCTATGTTGGTTGACAGTGAAAAGCACCTTACTTTTTGTTATAGCTGGAATTTCACAAAAAAAAAGAAAGAACGAGAAAAAAAAAGAAACTAGTTAAGCTGCTTCTGTCTCTCTCTTGTTCTTTTTCACAGTAATAGATTTCACGCTTTTTAACCTTGAAACGACTTCTGCTGCTGCAAGAGAGTAGCGTGCCTTAATGTTAAAGTGCAGAAGGAGAAGCGCTTCTTGATAGAGAACCCTGCAATGGGCTGAGAGTCCACCGTGGAGCAGGTCTGAGGTTTTCAGCCTGATCCTTTCTCCTCAGCTTGAACTTGGAGGAGAGGGTCCTGCGGAGCTGGCAGTAGCGAGCGGACAGATGTGTGCTGTTGCACCAGTGGCCTCTACTGGCTACTCAGCGTTTGGAGTGGCAATCTGAAAATGTAAGAGGCGTGCAATAGGCAAAACACCTACCTCTTAACCGAGGTTCCTGTGTACACATCCTCTAACTGCAACTGCTGTTGTCCTAAGGACTGTTCTAGTGATTGGTGGTCCTTAAAAATAGATGGAACATAGAGGATGAGGAGAAGCTATAGGGTAGGTTGCAGTGGGATACTGGTTTTTAATAAATCATAATCCATCCAGAATTTATCATGTTATAGCCACTTCTTTCCAAAATTCATCATCGTTTACAAGACGCCATTAAAGAAAGACTCAAATCTCATATTAGACTAATACAAGTAGATGATATGCTGAGTAAATATTTGGTTGATAGGAACGGATAGGAATTCTCAGGGCAGTTCCCGGAGCTATTGATGATTTTCAATACCTCTACTCAGTGAATGAAAGAGCTGTCTTTGTCTGTTGGATCTGCTATTTTAATTGTACTTCTCAAGTATGGCCCATTTTTATGGCAAAAATGACAAAAGAACTATATGTTCTTGTTTGGAATATTAGAAATTTAAGACTTTCCAGGCTCTTGAAAGGAATCCAATATAGTAATCCTTAGATATATCAAAATAAATGTTTTAATTTAAAGTAACCAAAAATTGTATAAATGAATGTATGTTCTGTTGACTTTAATCCCACGAGTAATTGAAATGGAGAAGCTGATGCTTTTCCTGAAGCACGGCTTCGTTCAGTGGTTATACTTTCAGAGGACATTCTTAACCTGTTCTTGCCCAGTGCTCTTAAACCCTCAGCTGCAAAAAATGCCATTGCTGTGGGAGCAAGTCAGCAGTGCTCAGGCAAAGCTTTTGCCTGATGTCTTTACAAGCCTGCAGTGAAACCCAGCTCTTTTAAAATTCCTTACACATCTGGGTGTGTGGGAAGCAGAGACTGACTTTTTTTCGATGGTTGCTGGTGCCGCAGAGCAGGCGAGCCAGGCCCCCAAGATGGAAACTGCTGCTGTTCCGTGATGTGCAAGGAAGATCGCGTTCCCTCCCAAGGCCACCATATAGAATGTATGTGTGCACGTCTGTCTGTATGTTTGCATCTGTCTGACATTAGCCCATAGTGATTTTGTTGTACTGATTAAATAATTTCTATACTGCACTGGAATTTTCCTTTGAAGGGATACTGCCAATATAATAAACTTCTGACTAAAGCAAGTGCTAGCTAAACTTCTGGAGATAATTAGAGAAAGTAAATTTTCCAGCTTATTTACCTAATGGATGTGTCAGCACTTTGGGTATTGACAGTTTCCCCTTTCATTGGTATGAATATTTCTCCCCCCTTGCTAGAGAATTTAATTGTATAAAAATAAAAGAATGTGCTTGTACAAATGTTGCTAAGGAAGATGGGAGCAGCTGCAGCACAGGAACTATCCACTTAACTAATGAGATATAAAATGAAATTAAAGGAAAGTCATCGGGTATTCCCAGTTGCTTCAACTGTGCAAAGCTTATTTATTATATGTGTGTATAGTTAAAGTCATTATTAGTCAGTAGCTGAGTAAGAACGCGACAAGCCAGAAGTAAGATATTTATGCTAATTTTGGTATGCATTTGTATATGCAGTCTTGAAATTCCAGATGCTTTAGCGGGACTTTGCAGGAGCAGGCTGTGTGAGGGACAGCCATGCTAGTCCTTACACAGGAGCCATGTATGAAACAAATCCTGATTTTGTTCTTGTCTTTGCTGCATGTCTGTATTTGCCGAGACAGCAGCTGAAAGCACAAGTCTGGTGGAATTAAATCGCTGTTGTTATTTTTTAACATAGTTGCTGATGTTGTAAATTGTTCTGTGCAAATAATAATGGTGTGTGTTAATACAAAATATCTATTATTGGAGGTAGCTTCTTGGCTTTTTCTTCCTTTGTGGAAATAAATCCTCCAAAACATGTATTTGCGTTGGTACGTTCTGGATGTGCCTTTACATAGAGGAATTATTCTTATCTAGTTGGATTTAAGAAAGTAAGCCAAAGCATATTTAAGGGAGAACAAATAAATCTTTTTGTTCTGTGGGATAAGAGATAAGATGACATTTCTGTACAATTCATGTTAACTAAAGTGATCTTCTTGTGGTATTCCAGTCCTAATTCTGCCATAGGAAATTTTATGAGGTAGCTTAGATTTCATTGTCTGTTATCCTGGATAAAACTATTATGTTAATAATTGTATGTTTTTTCCTGCACGACAGATGCTGGTTAGATTCCTGAAATCTGTCACATTAAGTTTATGTCATGTGTTAAGCCATTTATATTACCTGCTGTTAGAGAATTATGAGTAATAAATGTCAATACTAGTGATATAGGGTTATTTATGTACTTAGGAATTTAACTGTGCCATCCAGAAACTTCAAATGATAAAATGAATTTAGAGGCAAAACTTGGTATAGCTGAAATATATATTCTGTATTTTGTTAGAAGATAAATGTACAAGTCTAGCCACCTTCCCCCTAAAATGTATGCAAAGATTTATATATATTTTTGAGAAATAAAAGGCATACTGTTTTCATGGAGGTTTTAATAAGTGCCACTATCAGATGTGCCGTAAGCATCCTGAGACACTGAAAGCTGAACAAGCTGGGTGAAATCCGTGACAGTGCAGGAAATCTGCGTGGGACTGTGCAATCATTTTAATCAGGTGTGATGCCTTTGACACTGAGGTGCATTTTGTACAGTAGGAATCTAATTCACACGATGGCTGGCATGTGTTACTTGATTACATTAGAAAGAAACTAAAAGCGCCTTTTAGTGCTCTCGGGCCCTAATTCTTCTTAGACTTGCCAGGAAGTTTGTACAAATTGCAGTATGCTCATTGAAAGCACTGGGGTTACTCAGTGTTAGGCAAATATATATTTTACAGAAACAGCAGGTGGTATTTCACATAGTGTAGGATCTTTGTATTTGTTTTTAATTTCCTGTACCTGTAGGATTTCTTTCTGGTATGTGTTTTGAGGACCTCTGAATTTTTTAATAGTTGGACCTATCCAAAGCTAAATATAATGCCTTTACCATCTCCTGATCTGTTTTCCATTTTATTTCAGAAATCAAACTCCTTAACATTAGCTAAGTTGAAAGATTTCTGTGCATAGACATGCATTACAAAGAACTGTGTGTGTATATATATATATATCACTATTTTTATTGTCAATTGGACAAATTCTGTTGTCGTTGTATGTATTCATTGAGCCTTGTGCCAAGTAAACTCCAGCTTCACCAAGTTTAGTTGGAGTCAGGACAAAGGATAAAAGGATTTGAATGTTTAGGAGGGCTTTCTTCTTTTATGTTACCAGAAAGTAAAGCACGAAATATGTGTTACGTATCTTTAAAAATAATTATGTGTGCATCAGTTTAAAAACCATTACTGTTCATACTCATTTTAACTTTTCTTTTTGTTCATATGTACATTGTAGTGATTATTTCTGTATTATAATGCTGCTGAGCATTTAAAATGTAGATAGAATGATTATGATGCAACTTAAACTACAAATTTGTATTTCTTTGAAGTGCTCTACCAAAATGAAAAGTCTTGAATTTTTATGAATGTAAAAATGCTTATATTTAAGAATATGGTGCTTGTTTTTTCACTTTTACAATAGAATTGTAATCAGCGATATTTTTAGTTACCTTAGTTCCAAATTCTGATGGAAATTACATTGCTTTTCATTTACTGTAAAATGTGCTTCATGGGATAACAATTGTGCATTTGTTCTGTATTTTTTAAATAAAGCTGAATATCACTTTTATGTACTTCATAAAACAGCTCTAACTTTAACCACCACTATCATTTTAGTAAACACTAAAATAATATAGTGACTCTAACCATTAGTGTGTCAGATATCTAATGTCATGACATTATACAAATCATAACTCATTTAAAATAAATAACATGATAGCTCGTATGGGTTTTATACAGGGGAAAAAAACCAACCATGTTTTATGTTTAAATCTGTTACTTTTCCAGTGGTCTGGAGATGGGGATAGTAGCAGCGTTTGTTTCGTACTTGCTTCCAAGCACTCAACAAGTCACTGAAATCGAGAATAACACCCTTTGATTTGGGTGTTTTGCCTTACAGTGCCAAACCAGAGATGATGTTAGGTTTGATTTCCAGAGAGAGAGTAGCCCTTGGCGTTCATGGTGCTCAACTTTCTAAAGCAGCAAGCCTTGTCCTGGCAGCATCCAACCTCAGAGCTGGATGGGTAAACTCACTGTTGCCTCCTTTTTCCCTTTTTGGAAAAAAAAGAAAAGAACTTCCTCAGCTTTGTGTAGTACTGTGGGTATATCAGGGGAATAAAAGCATGAGGCAATGGATAACAATAGCCTTGACACCGAGAACCACTCTCCCAGGGCAAGCTTATCATCTGGCACTGTTTTTAAAGACATTTGGGTAGTCATCTTTGTTCACAGACTTAAGAGTAGCTATGACTTTGGGTTTTCTTCTGAGGTATGCTACAGCTCTTTTATATAACTTCTTAAAAAGTTTTCAAGTGATTAATAGTCACCTTATCATACATACAGATCTTGAAAACGACTGATCATGACTGTATGATCAAGATCATACGACTGATCTTGAAAATCTTGGTCTCGTGAAGCAGTGGCCGCTGATTTAAATGAGGACAGGATTCATTCTGCAAGTATCACATTTAACACATGGACCTGAAAAATGTATTTAAGTTTCAGTTTACTCATGTGGAGAGCTGGGGTTTTTGTTTGCGTATCCATTTAAAACTAGGAAACTTAAAATTCATAAAATTACTTTTTTTCTTCTTTGGATATCTACATAGGAAAAAGGTATATGCCAGCTTCAATATGCCTTAAAATTAAAGCAGTCTGAGTGTTATTTCCAAGTTCTATTATCATATTTTCCAAAACATACTAATATTTGGAGCTCAGTCACCATTAGATCATTGACCTACCCTGTGTATGAAAGGAAAAGGGAAATTTTCATCAGAAGCCGGAGCTGTGAATATATTACACATCTTTTCAGAGTTATGTCATGTCCGAGGTTCATTTCCTTTAAAATAAAAGACTGATAACCTTTTCAGTGGTATTCTAACTGTGAAAGGGGGAAATAATCTTAGACTCTTAAAATACCCTGTAGCAACAAAAATATCATTTTTTTAAAGTTGTTACAGGTAACGAATGAAATGTTTAGGATATGCTGATACATACTTGGGTCATTGCATAAAACTTCTAAGAAGTTCTAGGCAGAACTGTAATAGGGCTGTGGAATGAAAACGAGATCGTGAAATTTCACCACCTTACTCCGCACCTGGGCCCTACTAGCTGCTTTACCGCTTTCCTGATACTTCACCCTGAGGTATCTGAGCAGGCTCAGGCAAGCAGGTCTCTGAACTCTGCATTTGTGTGTATTTATGAGGGCGGGGGAGCATTACCTATATCCCTTCTCATTTTTTGTTATGGATGCTGACAAAGCCTAGACTTCCTTTAAGATCTGTAAATGCTCTACTCTCACATCTACTCTGGCACAGGAGCTGTGGCCAGCGAAACCATTCCCCGTTTACTATATCCTGATTCACACTGAACTGTGGTCTTGTCTACTACGGGGTCTGTGACAGCCATGATTTTTCCTCTTCCCAGTGCAGTGTCTTCACCTTGCCCTGCAGCCCCTCTAGTCATATTTTCCCCTCCCTTCTCCTCCAAGGAAACCCTCAGATTCCAAGAAATGGCTTTTGACAGCACAGTATGGGCATAAATACACACGCAGCAAACGTCAAATTTACCATGTTCATCCCTTTGCAGTGAAGAGACACCTGCATCTTCTCGATGTGCTTCACACAGGTGTCAATCATACATGAAGCCTGTGTCATGGGCTATGGAGCCCCGAACAGCAACACGGAGGTCCTTCCTCTATTTTTCCACTGTGAGGTAGCTTTTCCTGAGCAGGCTTTTGTGGATCTCTTTGCTGTGGCAGGCTGGAACGTGTGCAGTAGTTTGACTTAAAAATGTACCTTTGCTGGTTTAGGCCAACACCGATCTCTGCCTGACGTCCATCTGTAGGGTCACCTGTGATGTATAACCTGTATGTCCATCCGTATGGTTACCTGTGATATATCACCTGTATGTCCATCCATAGGGTCACCTGTGGTACATAACATGTAGGTCCAACCATAGGATCACCAGTGATATATATGAATTGTATGTCCATCCATAGGGTTACCTGTCATATATAACCCGTATGTCCATCCATAGGGTCACCTATGATATATACAACCTGTACGTCCATCGGTATGGTTACCTGTGATATATATAACCTGTATGTCCATCCATAGGGTCACCTGTGGTACATAACCTGTATATCCATCTGTAGGATCACCTGTAATATATATAACCCCTACATCCTTCAGTATGGTTACCTGTCATATATATCCTGTACATCTATCTGTAGGGGGTCACCGGTGGTACATAGCCTGTCTGTCCATCCATAGGGTCACCTGTAGGCTCACGAGTGATATATATACATCCATCCACAGGGTCACCTGTGATACATATGAGCCTGTATGTCCATCCGTAGGGTCACCTGTAGGGTCACCTGTGAGGTACAACCTGTACGTCCATCCATAGGGTCACCTGTGATACATATGACCCTGTATGTCCATCTGTAGGGTCACCTGTGATGTACAACCTGTACGTCCATCCGCAGGGTCACCTGTGGTACATAACCTGTACGCCCCCACACTGCGCTCTGCCTCTGCGCCCCCCCGGCAGTTTCCACCCGCGCAAAGCCACCTCTGCCGAAGGGCCGCTGCCACCGACGGGCTCCTCCCAGCACTAACCGACCACAGG
>NW_009648118.1:2154159-2235410 GCF_000708025.1 Charadrius vociferus | reverse complement strand
GCTCTCCGCCGGAGACCCAGATTGTGGTTTCATCCCGTCCCGGGGTTTGGGGGAGAGGCGTTTGAGGCAGCACCATCATACCACCCCCGGCCGGCGTTTCTCCTCAGGGGTCGACGCTTTAACCCCGCGGCGGGAGGAGGGTCAGTGGTGGACGTGGTGCTCGGGTTTTGAAAGAAAGAAAAAAAAAAAAAAAAAGGTTTTGTGCACAGTTGTTCGTTGGCGGAGAGGACCGAACTTTATCCATAACCGGGTTTCAGGTTGTGGTGAAGTCTTGGTGGGGGAAGAGGCAATTTTTTGACTGGGAAGGGACGCTCATACCCAACTTTTGGCTTACATAGACTTTAACTAGGCGGAGGAGAGGCTATTTCCCTCTTGCAAAACGCAAATAAACTTACTGAAACTTCAAAAGAAGCAAAATTTCTGTGGTTTTTTGACCCCGGCAGGGTCTGGGGAGCAAGGCCCCTGGGAGGGTTGGTGGAGCAATGGGAGGGAGGCCCTAAGGTGCGCGGGGAGAGGCACGGGGGCAGTTACCACAGGTGGCCTGGGAGGTCGTAAAGAGAAAAATATTGTAAGAGCATAAAAAAATCCATCACCCTGAGAGCTGTTAAGTGCCATAAGAAGTTGTCGGGGGAGGCTGTAGAGTCTCCAGCCTTTGGGTTAGTCGGAGCTGGACCGGACAAAGCTCTGAACGAGGGTGGGAAGGGACTTCCAGAAGTCCTTTCCAGCCCAATTTTTCTTACGGCTACGTGCAAAGGAATTGCACTCTGGACCAGTGTGGTGTGGGAGAGGATTTCTGCTGAAGGATCTGGTCTGAGGGGGTGCACTACCACATCAAGAAAAGTGTTTTCTATTTGAGAAACAGACAGTAAAAACACAGAATGAGAAATAGTTGTGCAGAATAGTAATGCAGAAGATTTCCCAGGCCTATGTTTTTGGTTTTTTTTAGTTTTTCTAGTTTACACTGAGGTTTGGCTGGGTGCTTCATGCTGTGTCATCCAGAAGCTTAGCTACAGGAGAAAGTAACCTGGCATATTTAATGGCAGTTCTTTGCCTAAAGCTATAGGTACAAGTCCTAATGTAGACATTGTGACTTCAAAATAGCGTTCCTAATTTAGCTTATTTTAGCTTACAAACAGTGAAATATATCCCTCCGGATTGCCCATATGAGTGTTGATGTGTCAGCTTGTATTGTCTGTATGAGTGTTGGTTTGGATGATTAACTTTTCATTTGAAATACCACAAATAAAGATGTGTCCAATCTGTTTTGTTACGTTAGTTGTGATCACAAAGGCTCTTCCCCCTCATCTTAATCCCGGTGGTTAAAAATTATTCTTTGTGATAACCTTGCACTTGTTTGATTTTTTTTTTTTTTTTTAAGGAAGAATTCATCAGCATCAATGAGAATTGAAAGGTCTCTGATGCTGCAAAGATGTGCATATGCATATAGGTGATGTCTCAAGTTGAAACTGTAAGCTTTTTAGTATTATGTGACTAACGCTCATTTGGGGATTGTTGTGTAACACCTGCGACACCAAGGGGTAGACAAACATTAAAATATAGGATGAGACAAATACTGAGAACCAGGAGCAAAAGTGCTGTGTGGTGTATTTTTGTGACTTACCAATGCATAGTCTTCTCCTTCAGCGTGATGAGTTAGTAGGGACCCTGAATGTACTGTTGCAGAAGAAATGAGTACAGTGTGTCTTGGAACTGACATTAGGAGCTGATCAGAGGTAGAAAGGAGGAGTTTCCCCAATGAATATTTTTCTACTAAGTCTTCATTATTTTTTTTAATAAGAAATGCTATTGCTGGCTTAAATAAATGAAGGCTCTGTAAATAAATCTGGTGAGACGGTAGAGTTTCCTAAACATGGCATATTCATGTACTCACATAAATGGGCTACTTGAGTTTGTTCCTTTCCCCAGGGAAGTCTTGCAGTTTGGGTAAGGAGATGGGGGAATCTGTGTGGTGGGTTCTGTGTTCTTGGAGGCATTTGGTTGCGTGTCCTCTTTATCTTTGGTGATAGACTCTTGTACCAGTTAATTTAGTTATTGGGCATATAGCTACTCGATTCAGCCATGAGAGAATGCAGGGTTGTGCGGTGCAGAAGTGGTGGTGTCAGTAGATACCTGGACAGACTGATAGGGAGTGTTGGGGCAGAGCGTGGTCACAGCTTGCTTGGAAACTCACTTCTCGGGGAGTTGCAGCAAAGAGGCAAAACTAGGTTTTCTCTGTGTGTAGATAAAAGCTCTTCTGATGGTGTTTCCTGAAGTGCCCCAGCTGTCACCTGCAGGGAAATACAAGGTCAGGCAGACAGGAGTCTCACTGTGTGAGCGTGGTGTAGGAGGGAAGTGTTCAGACTCACTGGGAGCTACAGAAATGTGGAACAGAGGGAGCTTGTGGGGAGAGGAAAACATCTAGAGAAAATCAAAACCAGGCTTCTGGCACTTAAAATTGAAAAGCTTTCATAGGGGAGCCTTTAGCAGTTTCTTAAAGGCAGAGTGTCAGGTGTGGAAGAGCACACAGTTTGGGATGATGCATTTCCTTGGGGTGAGGTTGTAAGATCCGTGTGCCTTTGAACAAGTGTCAGGATTGAGGTTGGCAGAATGTAGTTGAAATTGCAAAGAGTACTTTGAACAAATAGTCCTATTCCAGTGGGGGAGGGGGGGTGGGACAGGGAAAGCGTGGCTGGACCAAAGCTCGTGTGCTTCTACAGTGTTGTGGTTTAACCCCAGATGGCAATTAGGACCATGCAGCTGCTCGGTCACTCCACCCACAGCAGGATGCAGGAGAGAATCAAAAGAGTAAAAGTGAGAGAACTCGTGGGTTGACATAAAGACAGTTTAATAATTTAAGCAAAAGCCGTGCGCACAAGCAAAGCAAAACAAGGAATTCATTCACTGCTTCCCATGGGCAGGCATGTGTTCGCCCATCTCCAGGAAAGCAGGGCTCCATCACGTGTAACGGTTACTTGGGAAAACAAATGCCATCACTCCAAATGTCCCCCCCCCTTCCTTCTTCTTCCCCCAGCTTTATATAGTGAGCACAATGTCACGTGGCATGGAATATCCCTTTGGTCAGTTGGGGTTAGCTGTCCCGGCTGTGTCTCTTCCCAACTTTTTGTGCCCTTCCAGCCTGCTCACTGGGCGGGGCAGTGTGAAAAGGCCTTGAGTGCTGAGCAACAACCAAAAATGTTAGTGCTCTACCAACAGTGTTCCCATCCCAAATTCAAACCATATTACTATAGCAGCTGCTAGTAAAAAAGTCAACTCCATCCCAGCCAAAACCATTACGTACAGGCAAATCTGGAAGGTACAACAGGGACTTGGAACAGCTGGTTTGAAATGAGAATACTTATCCAAAAAGCTTATCAGGCCTATCAGTGGGACCTTCTTACACTAGGGCACAAATTACACAAAAGATGGAGAGAAAAGGGAGAAGTGGCAATATGTGTTGAAGAAAGCTTTAATGTTAAATCTGATTCCTGGTGGGTTTTGTCAGTAAAAGTCGTCTGGACTGAAATACCAGCCCTGTGGAGAACAACCAACTTGGTTACTGACCACCCAACGTGATGGAGGGAATGACCACTCTGTTAAGGAAAATCAGAGGGGCAGCAAGGAATGGATAGGAAAGCAAAAGGAAGAATTACTTACCCTCACATAGGCTGAGTCGCGTACGTCGGGGTGTGATGCTGAGTGCAATTGTTTAGATGCCCAAATGATGACTTCTTAGAGCTGCTACTTGGAGAACCCCTGAGAAAAGCAGCAGTTCTTGGCTTGATCTAGCACTAGTCAGGTAATTGGATTCAGATGTTGCTTTGAACAGATAGACTGTAGTTTTAATATTCTTGCAGGAATAATAAAAACCAAAGAAACAACCGGTGCATTTAATTTTGGAAGGGGGAATTACATAAGATGAGGAGGCTCATTAACTCACATATGGGTTAAATATAAAAACCAGAATAAGGCAGACAAAAATAGTTTGAGAAACAGCTTGCAAAAGGGATAAAACCATCCATAAATCCTTTTATTCTGATGTGCTGGGGTGGTACAGGGAAAGATGGCTGCAAAATTTGTAAGGCTGGTAGGAATGGGGGATAAGAATGTAGAAAGCAAGACTTAAATTAAAAACTTAATTATTTGTGTGCATTCGTGTTCACTATGGACATGCTTAGGGAGGTTTTAATCAAAAATGGTGACATGACCAACGCATCCGAAACTTTGAGTGCAGTATCCTACTGCGCACTGTAATAGCAGGCTCTGAGACAGAATCTTTCTCTATGGGGAGAATCATTAGAGGGCATGTCTCATTAATATGCCGAAAGAACTTGCTTCTGAGAAAATCAGCAACATGAACAGTGTTTAAGTGCCATGATTTGATGATATGAAACTGAGACTTAAAAAACATTTGAATCTCAAATCACTGAAGTCTTAACTCGGATGCATAACCTATCACAGAACTAGTCCTTCCCAGGGAAATGGAAATATGCTAGTATTTTAAGATTTTTGAGGGAAGCACAGTCACAAAGCCAGATCTCTGTATTCTGTAAATTGAACTGGTGAATAAATAGGCATTAATTACAGAAGAGTCAGTATGGCTTTGTATGGGTGCCTCCCCCCCTTCACAAGTGTGCTTTGTTTTGTAGATCTGCTGAAGTTCTCTGAAGGACTTAATATATTGAGTGTGGCCATGGATGAGTTGGTTGATGTACGTGGATTCCCAAAGGCTTTTGATAAGCCTGTTAAAGACTCCCTGGGAACCAAGGCGTGATGAGACAAGGGAAGACTTCTTATGGAGTAATAAGTAATAGAAAACAAAGAGTAGGAGTTAATCTTCAGGTTTTGCAATATAGGCATAGAATTGTTTTTATCCAGTTGAATTTCACAGGGACTTTGTAAGGCATGTACTTTTCAGCACATTTATACATCTGCTAAAAGAAAAGAAAACTGTCAGAAAAGAGCTGTGGAAGGATTTCTCCATTTTAAAAGACTGGGCAGCGCAAATTTTTGTGTTGGTAGGTGCAAAATAACACAAATTATTCTAACTTCATTTACACATTGATGGGTTTCTACTTAAGAATTTCTAACTAATAATTCCTACTTAAGAAAGTGATCTTGGAGTTACGCTTGATTATTGTAAAGAAAGTCAGCTCCTAATACTACTTTTTTGAAATGTAATGAGCTATTTGGACAGGAAAGAAGATGTCACTAAAATGTACAACTATGCTTTGACCATATCTTGAACCTGGTGTACTGTCTGCTTTTGTCTTCTTTCCATTACCCAAATGTAATGTAACTAAACTGCTATAAGATGCATATTCTTTACAGGGAACGATTAAATAAAGTAGGACTTGTCAGTCTGGAAAGTGTATGTCTGAAGGACACTTAAGTTCTGTAAAAGTACAAGTGCTGCAGAGAAAGTTGTTGGAGAAACAATGGATATTTACTCACTTAATACAAAAACTAGGAGGCATCTAGTATTTATGTATTACTTGTCTGGTCAATTTTCAAAACTATACAAATTAATGAGGGAAAGTTCCACCAAGGCCAGTAAAACAATGGCAGGCAGCTGTGGTTCACAGATCTCTTGAGCTAAAGGTTCTTGGAAGCTAGGGGACTAGTATGAAAGGAGCAGAGGTGATTGCCCCGTTGCCTGGTTGATGTCTGACACTGGGTGGTGTCAGTGCGAAGATGTTGGCTAGGTAAATGTTTGGCCTGACCTCTTGTAGCTTTTCTAATGTAATGCAGGGAAAAAGGGCTCCTGCACCAACAGTTTGCCCCTGTAATGTATGCACTGTGTCACTCACTAGGGTCATGTGTTCTGAGTAACTGGAAAAATCCTACTTCGTGGTCTTCCATGGGAGGCAGCAACCTCTTCTCGGAAATTCTCCTTTGTTATCATCATTCCCCCAGGTTTGTCAAGTTTGCATGGCCAGTGGCATTACAGGGGCAAAGAAAAATTGGAAGAACCACAAATATTTGTTTCACTCTCCCTTCCAGAAACTATAAAATGTTACTCTTTATCGTAAAATATCATGATTCCTGGAAGGAATTTCTATTTGATCTCTTCGGTTTGTGGTTTATTTTACTGTGGGGAGGCATCTTTGCAATCAACTTCACCAACGCTCACAGTTTAGAAGTGGGATAAATGTTTGTCTGTGTGGCAAGGAAGGGATGTACCTTAGTAACTGGATGTGTGCCTCTCAAAAAATTATTATTACATAAGAGTCAAAAAATGTTCAAAATGCATTGGGCAAACTAAGATGACTACAGCATTGCTGTCTTCTGGTTTATTTTCCAGTTGGTGTGAGACCAGAAGGCAAATGCTCCTACACAGGCAGCCTTACTCTGTGTGCTGAGATCACAGAGTCGCAGAATGGCTGAGGTTGGAAGAGACCTCTTGGGATCATCAAGTCCAACCCCATGCTCAAGCAGGGCCACCTAGAGCAGGTTGCCACGTCCAGTTGGGTTTTGAATATCTCCATGGATGAATACTCCACAACCTCTCTGGGCAACCTGTGCCAGTACTTGAACACCCTCACAGTAAAAAGCATTTTCTTATGTTCAGGTTGAATTTCCTGTTTTTTAAATTTGTGCTCACAAGGCTCTGTGCTGTTTAAAAGAGATGTGGTGTATATCAGCTTGGACGTTGAGAAGTGGAAGGCTGAAGCAGTGCACGGTGTCCAGCTGAGGTATGAGGAATGTCACGGGAGCCATCAGTGGCAGGAGTCTGGAAATGATGCTGTTCATACTGCAGCCAGTACCAGTTTAATTCATGCTAACTCAGTATGCAGCAGGGCTGCTTTTAATTCCAGAGGGAGCTCTTTGATTGATTTGTACCATAAAATATCCGAGCATTTTCATGTGGAAAAGTCATGTTCAATGTGAATTAACTGTCAGGCACAGTTAGTGGAATTCTTGGTGTCGGGACAGCGGTTTTAGACTCATCTCGGAAAAGATCCGTGCTTCCTGCTGGCAGTTAAAGTGGCAATCTCTGGTGGGGTTTTTTTTGTATTTTTTTTTTTTGAGACACCTCACTTTCCCTTTCCCCTTCCATTTCCTTTGCTTTGTTTTTAAAGGCAGCTGGGCATCCCTGTTGTCTCTAGCGGGTAATGAAATCTCTTACTGTTTGCCTCTAAGTAAGGTTCTCTTTTCATCTGGACTGTCAAAATAAATGGCTGTTACAGAGAAGTGATGAATTAAATACTACCTTCAAGTGTCTGAAGTACAGTACTTACTGTAAAAGAAGAAAAACACATAACTGTCAGTATTTTATAAATTGTCATGAAGTTCCACTCTCGCCAGTTTTTCCTCATGTGTCTCTTAGGGTAACATGGTGTGTGAAAAGGTCGTGCAGAATTGATGGGTGTGTGACATCCTTATGAAATGGTGAACTTGTGTGGCATTGCGTGCTAAATGGCAATGACATGAGGTAGAAATGACAAAAGTAACTGAGGATAGAAATGATGTATTTCTTTCCCTTCCCATTTGTAAAGTTTTGCATACGTTACATATTTTTCTGTTTATGTGAACTGTAAGTATAGATTTTCCACATGTTGTTGGAAGCTTTTTTCCCCTTTTTTCTCCAGAAAAATGGGTCATGCATGTGGCTTAAAAAACATATGGAAATTAAATCTTACTCATTTTATGAATCCTTTATAGGAAGAACAAAACTTTAGTTATTCTCTGTGATAATAAGGAAGATTTTTTTTTTTGCAAAAAGACTATATAACCTTTTTCTAATCAGTAACATTACCTTCTTCTCTTTATTTTACTAGTTATTGGACAGCCTGCAAAGAGTAAGCATCCAAAAGAAGCTGGGGAAAACAAAATCAAGCCTGTTAACAAAAAAGTAAAACCCAAAATGCCCAAAATAAAAGAGAGAGAATCTGCTGACTCCTCCTTGAAGTCCCAGTCCATATTGACACAGGTGATGGATAAAGGTCGTTTCCAGAAACTAGCTGCCACTCTAAGCCTGTCTGCAGGACAAAGCATAGAACTGCGGTGTAAGGGAAGTAATGTTACTTGGAACTATCCTTCATACTTAGACACCTTTAAAGACTCCAGACTCAGGTAAGCTATTTTTCATTTTGAGGGGAAAAAAAAAAAACAGAACTTTTTTGTTCTACAGCTTTCAACGATGTTGGTTTTGTTTGTTTACATTTTTACAATCAAGATGTTCCACTTAGTGTTTGTAATGTCACCAAAAAAAGGATGAGCATCTTTCCGTTGTCATCAGTTACTGCCCTGTGATTTGCACTGTGGAATAGTCTTGAAGTGTGTGAACTGGATTTCCTTCACATGAATGTAAAATAGAAGATGTGGTCCAGCAGGTCAACACTGTGTTCCAGCCACTATCGGGGAACAATATTAGAGCTTGTCTGAAATAAAACTCTCAAAATCTGTGAGTGTAGATGTCAGGTACTCACTACCAACTGCTGCTCTACAGAGACCTGCTACGGGTGGGCTGTAGTGGTTGCTAATGTAGCTACCACCTGAGACACTAAGATTAAATTCCTGAAAGGGCTCAAACCAGGGGATCTCAACTAGCAAAAAAAAAATAAAATAAAATAAATACACCAACCACCATGCTAAGGAGCAAGTAAAAGGAGTCTTTACTTTTTCAGTCAAAGTTACCTTTGTGTGCAAAAGGGAATTGCAAAGTTTGTGGTGTGGCAGAATTTAATGCCGAGGATAGTCACCTTGGGTTTAGGAAGGCTCGCTCTTTCAACTAGTGACGTCTTAGTGGAAACCACATAAATAGTTGTTAGAGCAGGAAGAGGAGCTGAGGACCCTCTCCCTTTGGCTGCCCTACCAGGTGAATGTCCTGTTGCTCTAAACATCTTCTCCAAAACCCCGTACAATTGTTTGTCTTCCCAGTTTTTGAGGATAGTACACATATCTAAATGTAGATTAAATGTAGTAATTTAGTTCTGTATTTCAAAGAGGAGGGACATAGAAGATGCTTAAAGATGTTTTCCACAGGCATTTTTTTTGCCATGGGTAGTGTATGTTTTCACTGGCTGTTTTATGGAGATTTATGTGTCTATAAAAAACATGTAGTGAGCGAGGAGACTGTGGAGCACTGTGAACGATGCCCTAAGAAAGAGCTCTGAGGAGCTTTTTGTGGATTATTGGGTGAGGGGCACAGAGGTATAGGCAAAGTATCAACACCTATTACAAAATCACAGAATGGTCAGGGTTGGAAGGGACCTCTGGAGATCATTTGGTCCAACCCCCCTGCCAGAGCAGGGTCACCTACAGCAGTTGCACAGGATGGCATCCAGGTGGGTTTTGAATGTCTCCAGAGTGGGAGACTCTTGTTCCTAAGTTAAGTACAAGTGTGTATGCTCTCTGGAAATAACTGAGACTATCTGAATCTCTGTGACCCATATCACTTACTTGCAGGTATGATGCTACCTTAAAATCACTCCCAGTTAATTAATTTTTCAGATATGTTCTCCTTTCTATTTCTCTTTTCAAAGAGGACTGTTGAAGATTGGCAGTTATATGCTGTGATCTCTAGCATATCCTTCTGAAATTCATGAGCCAGCTCTTCCCTGAGTGTTTATTTGCTTGTTCCCCGATAACTGAGGAGTTCAAGAACCACCCTGGCTGAATAAGCCTCTGTAGCTAGTGCAAGGCTTCTGTCATAGTAAGTTACTGCGGAAAGCCTATTTCTGTTGAGGGCTTATTGCAGAAATATCTCTCAAAAGATCTCGTGGCCAATTTAAACAACTATTGCTTTTTCTTTTGCAAGTAATAATGTTTTATCTGGATTTATTCCAGTAGGTGGCGTTTATCAGCTGCAATACAGACCTGACTTTCCAGCAAGCCAAAGCTGAATGTGCAAAATACTATCAACAGGGAGCGTGTGTGTTCCCTGGTGGCTGTTATTTTCAAGTGTATCTTATGTTTTGTGCATTTGCAAATAGGTTGCTGGCATAGTTTGGTCCTGTAGACCTCCAGGTCATGATATCTGAGTATTAGTGTCTGGCATTAAAGAAGGCAAGGCGAGTATTCAGTTTTTGGAGAGACATCTGAATGCTGCTTCATTATTTGTTTGACTGTCTATTCCTCTCTTGCAAAATTAAGTACTTTTCTAGTGATGCACATTGGACAAAATACAAGAATTTAAGGTAGTTTGGAAGGAAAAAAACGCATTTTCTAATTGTGTCGTTTGGCATTTTGTAGTTTGAAGTAGTTTGGGATTCTGTTGCCTCAGCAACTTGCCTTTCTGTTGTCACTCAAGTTCACAATATTTACAATATTTTAACCATATAACTAAAGTTAATAACATCATACAAAATAAATGCTATAAAACATTTTGTCTGGGTGGATATAACTTGCCTAAGTATTTATTTTCTTTTAGAAGTATGTTAGACTTATATTTAAGGGACTGTATTGAAATATGATGATCTTTGCTTTAGAAAAATTATTTTGAAATAAGTTATTGAAGCAGTAAGGCTGAGTTAGACTAAATCAACAATTTTAAATGTAAGCAGAAGATCCTACAATTAACGAGAGAAATTGAAAACATAGATTAGTAGCGCACTTCAGAGTCACAGAATAGTAATAATTTATGGAGACATTGACCACAGAATCTTTTGCAGTTACATTTTCGTCACGTTTTTAGCATGACTTTGGTAATTATCTCAAGATCTTTGCTGTACTGCTAATAGATGCATATGAAACAAAGTCTGCTTTATAGAATGTGAAATAAGAAATTTATGTTTCATGGTTTCAGAAAGCTATGTTTGAACTCAACTGGAAAATCATAAAGATAGCATGTTATTTGTTAGCTCAGTTGGTAGTGTTTCTAAGTGAACTGGCAGCAGCAAAGGTTATTAACAATGTTGTTCTCTTTCAAGAGGAGCTTAGGTCTTCCTCGTGGCATATAAAAGACTGTGTACCATCTACAAAAGGCAAATTTTAAAATTTTACAAATATATTACACTCATTATTTTAAAATAAAATGCTGAATATAGGGCAAAGGGGGGAAATCAGAAAAAATATTAGCAAATAACCTACAGCAAAAATTGTTTCATCATCTAGATAGATATATATGTCCAGTATTTTCTAACATTTCTTACTGCTTAAATAGGTAATCCCTTCATTGCCAATTAGTGAGGTGTAGAGTGAAACCCGAGCTAATTAACTGGGCTGGGCTTTTTTACCTTGGATTTCCATGCTGGTTTTGTTGGAGTTGCAGCACTGGTGCAAAACAGAGTTGGTGTCAGCAACAGGGGGGAAGTCGTTGGGGTCTGAGGAGGTACCAGAAAGTGAAGAAGGAGCATGTTGCCGGGCTGGAGGATAAGTGAGGAGGAGGGGCAATGGCTATGAGGCCCATGCAATTGCTGGGGACTAATGACTACTGTTCTTTTGTTCATTTGGACGTCCCTACAGCAATAGATGCTCAGTCATCCAATTCCTGTTTTTTTCTTTAAATAATAAGAGGGATGTACAAATTCAATTCTGGTGGGAATTTTAACAGTAAGCAAGGAACTGCTAACATCTTCTAACTCTAGCTGCTACAAGAGAAGGCTTTAAGGACCTTGACATCTAACAGAATTACAATTACGGGAGGCAGAAGAGACCTTAAGGTTCAGGGCAGTGACGATGACGTTTGTAGCTCAGCTGGTCAGGAGGTTGTTAATAGCAGAGGTCCAAGGCAGGAGCTGTCACTGAAGATGCATGCTCACTGTGTTCTGTTTCCTGTTTATGGTTCTGGGAGAAGAGGATGTTTTGGTTTGCAGCTAGTTAAATTTAGCATCCACATAGTATATTTCCTATGGGTGGTTGCAAAAAGAAGTAGGGATAAAAGCCAGATGTTTTCTCTCCATGCCATGCTTATCACATTTTTAACTCACCCATATGGTAAGGAGAATACAGAAGCCTGGAGGACAATATGACTTTTCTAAGAAGGAAGAGATTATAATTAGAAAAGCCATTTCTGTAGTATTAGTGGCTATGCTTTCTTTGAGTTTGTCTTTGTAGGTGTACTTTATGTCCTGGTAAATAAAATATTTTTGCTTGCTGTGTGAGAGAATCTCAGTTTTTAATAGGTCTGTAGCAGTTAACATACACTAAAATTATATGGGGGGAGGGAAAGATGCTGAGTGAAAGGAGGACGACTCTGTTTCTTGTTGAGCCAGAGGAGAAATCCTCTCTTTCCACTATCCTCACTGGAGTGAATAACAGCACACACTGAAATGATTTACTTAGATTTAGAGACTGTAGCATGCGATGCAGCTCTGGGGAGAAAGCTAGAATCATGCAAACTTGGCTCCTGACTTAAGGCTACGCACCAGCTTGCTTCAGGACTAGCTTATCTATAATGCTCTCTTGCCTTGTGCAGCACAGATACACCCTGCAGATAACTTTTTGTCTGAAAATTTTGTGTACTGGCTGAACTGGCCAAAAATCTTGGCGGTGTTAGCGGTTAAAGGTAGCTTGTGCACCTCCAGAACAGAAGGGCTGGAATGCCATTTTGTAAGACTGTGCATAACAAATTAATGACTCCAGGCTCACCCAGAAACTGGATCTGCAATGTGTGAGAAGGATCAAAACCTGAGAGGAATGAAAGAAAAATAAGGGCAAGCACATTTTCCCTTTCTTATGCTTATAGAAAAAGCTGCTGTAGATGATGACAGTCTAACTTCACGTAGTCTCTGCTCTGCTGGACTTGTAGCAGAGGTCTCTCACTTGCCAAAGACCGCCTGTATTTATCACAGAACTTTATCTGATATATAAACTCATGTGAAATGGAACGGCTCCCGTGGAGGAAGCTGGGGCTAAGAGCTGGACGTGCGTCACACGCATATTTGTGTGTGCGGGGTGTGTATGGACAGGAGTACTCCCGCAAGTATTGTGAAAACTGTGTTGTAGAGGGCAGAATTAGACTGCTTTCAGTGAATGCACGCTCCTTCTGGCTTAGTGGGGTGTCAGTTGTGCTCATGTGTATAACTGAATTTCGTTTTGTTCCATGTACTCTGAAGTCTGAAAGCTAGGGTTTTTTTTTCTTGTGTTAAACAGTAAGATGTTATGTTCCTCTCCTAGTGAGCTTGTATTTGAGATAAGCTGTCTTTTGTCAGTATGAATACCGCTGCTTGAGAGGAGTTTGCTAGATGTTCTTTGAGTGATGCTATGCACACTGTCTTTTTGTCTTTTTATATCTATTTTTAGCTTCTAAACTTGGCATATTTTTTCTGGCAAAGATTTTTTGAACTTCAAATAACTAAAGCTTCATAAGATGAATGTACGGACTAAGATTTTGGAGTAGTTTTCTAGTTTCTTTAAACAGTCTTGAAAAGTTTGTATATACAACATTTTTACTTTGTGATACGTAGAGCACAGCAAAGTTCTAACTTTTGAGTCAGATTTCCCAGCATCTAAACTACTAATGAAATAAACGTTATCCTGGAAGTATTGGTCAGCTTCAGGATTTACCATTTATAATTTACTTTATATGTCCTATTTTGTGTGCTTAATATGGTCATGTCACAAGTTTCAACACTTCCACTCTCACTTGCCAGGTTTTGTTAGTGCATGTTTGTGGATGACTACCTCACTAGGCTATTTCCATTGATTACTGGATAGCTTGTTCTCAGCTAAGTAGAACACACTGTACAATAATTAATTAACTCTGACCTTATTTTTCTGTCTGTTGGGATTTTGAGCTATAGTTCAGTGTCTGCATTAATGGTTGAAGGCAAAAATGTTCTGGCATAATAGTTTCTCTGTAATGTTGACATTTAATACTGGATACTCGCAAAACATTTTATGTGGATGTAGTCATGTAGCCTATGAAATGTGATCTGTGAAACCGAATAATAATGATAATAATACAGACTAGGACATGTTTTGGATTTCTCTTTTCTTCCTGTTGGGTGTGATACACAACAGGATCTCTTGCACGAATAGGAATGTCTCAAAGCTTATCCAACAACTGAAGATAATTTATAATGTAATATAGTGTATAAATTTATCATGTAATGTAGTGTATATATTAAAAACAAAAGTGCTACTACTCCATAATTACATGATTCCAAAAAGTGGAATCAGATTAGGTTGTGTAGGACAAGCGTGTTAGCTGGTAGGAAACATGATTTGCCTGTTTCCTTAAGCAGGCCTCAAAACTGCCCCATGGTGGATGAGTGTACTAATGGTGTCTGAGGGCTTTAATGGAAAAGATAATTCTCAGTTAGCCCTGTTTGGGTTGTGTATTTGCTGTGTTTTTAATTTCTATGCTGCTGGCCCTGGCTGGAGGCCAAATGTTGGGTTCCATGAAGCGTGGCTTATGATTGCTGGTAGTAGTGCAAACTGCTAGCAGAACACCTAGGGAGTCAGAAATTTCGGTAAGTGCGCGTAGCTGGAAGGAGTGGCCTCTCTGTTTAAGCAGTTATTCTGCCTGCAGTGGAGACAAAAGCAAAACATAGCGTTCAGAGCCTACAGTGCGGTCAGGCGTGTCTATAGTACCACTGTTACACAGTGACAAAGTGTTTTAGAGGATTTCTTCAAAGCATGCTAATCCAAGAAATAAATGATTCAGTCAGGCATCTGCCTTACAGAATAACTGCCGCATTAGTAAGAAGAAATTGGAGGACAATAAATATTCAGAGAACCCACAGTTGAGTAAGAGTATGGGAGCTGCTCAGACTTCCTGCAAGCTGCGTATTTGTCCAGGCCCCATTTGGAACACTGAAAAGAACTTAACTATCACATGCTTAAAACTGGAAAAATCTCTCCTGACTTGGTTAGAGCAGAAACGACCTTGTAACTTGATATATTACAAAGGAAAGTGGGAAACCTTTGTGTTCTGGATGTTACCATGTAAAGGCAGGTGGTTGAAAATAACACTTTTAAGGGTCAGAGCAGCAGTGGAGTGCACCAGTACTGCCACACGGCTGTCCTAACGGTGGTCCCTGAGAACTGGTACTGTTGGGCCATTGCTTTTGCAGTCTATCAAAAGGCAACGTAGCAGACTGCCAACTGTAACAACATCTGTCTGCAAGAAAAAGCCAGGAAAGCAAACCTTAAAATCAAAAAAAGAACAAGTTGAGATTGTAGCTGCTGAATTGCTTAGATTGACCCTTAGCAACATGGTCAATATCTACATATATATCTACATATTTATAAATATTTGCACATTTACAAATGACAGTCCACTGAGATGTACCTGGGAAATTCAGGAGAAGGAGAAAAAAGCAAATCAAATCTGAAAAAATCACACAGGCTGAATTTTGTGTAGTTACGTGATGACGCTGCCAGTTACACCTCCAGCAGTTCTCAAGGTCATGCTCTGAAATAGCTGAGGAGTGGTGAGGAAACTCCAGTGAGAGGGTGCTAGTGAGGTGGCTTAGGGCAGAGGAGTAGGCAATGCAAATTGACTTACTTGCAGAACAAATCCAAGCTGAGATAGAAGGTCTTTATGATGGTGTTTGCAAGTGGAAACTTGGACCAGGATGTTAAAGATGGGAAAGTATTCACTCTGAAAGCAGGCATAAATCATCAAACAAGCTCTTATTAAAGTACCTGCTGCTTACTACTCCTGAACTATCTTTGTTGTATACTATTGAAGCAGTGCTACAGTTAATGATACCAAAAAAGGACGAGATGCATGTGGGTTGACTGGGAGCATGAAAATATGGGATATACATGGACAAACGGAGACAAAACATAGCTGAACATATTGTCTATAGCAGTCACAGCCCAGTTTCAAAGTGGGGACTGAAAGGAATCCAGGAATGAACTGCGCAAGACAAAAGTTTGGAAGTGCTTGTGTGAAGTTGAAATCCATAAACCTACTCATGTAAGCAGGTCTTTGCTGGAGCAAAAGGGGAAGTTGCAACATAGTTCTGAAAGCGAAAGGTGAATCAGTTGCAAAGTAGGAATTAAAAAAAATCAAAACTCGAAGTGAGCTGACAGAAATGTACGAGGAAATACATCTGTGCTTGTCTGTGCCTTTTGTTTTTCTTCTCCCCAGTATAAAGCAGCTTGACAGGTACAGTCAGCTGATCCTTGCAAACTCCACTGCAGCAGACACGGGTGAATATAGCTGCTGGCTTCAGCTGTGCAATGGTAACAAATGCAGGAAGGATGAGACTAGAACAGGTTCAACATACATCTTTTTCACAGGTAATTAACTCACTGGGGGAATGGAAATAGATTTGCTGGTAAGACAGGATTAAAGCTACATCAGCTATTTCACTCTCAAGATTTTTCTTGCACAATTTTCGTCTTTTTTAGTGGATATTAAGGAAAACAGTGCTGGTGAGCAGAAAATTACTTGCTTAGTGTGATTTATGAGTCAGTTTTCCCTGTGGATTATGCTAAATATATACCCAAAATAATGCATAATGCAATGGAAAGCAAATATCTTTGAAAATACTAACATGCAATCTGAGGTTCTTCTACAAAATGAATAAAAGTTTAATTTTGAAAATGTATCTGTATAAAGAAAATAGATCTGTGCTGAAGGTTCATTTTGTCATGGCATTCAGATGACCACATGGACTCTTCCCCTCCTGCCCCTCTTCCCTCTCCCCTGCCCCTTTCCCATTACCTGCACTGACTTAAAAATCTTGACCTCATTGATCTTGGTAAGGCCACAATTTCTCCCAAGAGTCTATGTAGCATTTTGGGAGGCAAAACACTCTTAAAATACATGTGTTGTCCCACAGAGCTTGAGGTTGACTGCAGCCCCAACACTGCATGGTTAGCATCATAGTAGCTAACTGCACAGTTTACTGCTGCTTGGTACAACAGAGCTGACATCAAATGGTTAATTTGTTCTTCTCATGGAAAATATTCCGAATGGTAAAACAACCTTTGCTGCCTGATTAGAGCTAAAGCATTCTTGGCTAGCAAATATTACGGTATAAAATGTGAAGATAGGATTGTTTGCGATATGTTTTGGAGCTAAATTACACCATGAGACTGTGCAGAAGCTATTTATCAGAAGTGCCTAATGTTCTGAGGATACATTCCTTTAGAAAGGCTGGAATAAACTTTGCAGTCAAGGAATTTCAGCTTTATATTTCTAAGAAGGATGCCAAATATGGAAATACTCTTTAACTGTCATTCCAGAAGCACTAAATATTTCAGCTACTTAGAGCAGCGAATCAAACATTTTGCCTAAAATTGTATGTATAAAAAGGCTGTAGCTTCAAAGAATATATCTTTCTAGTAGTGCTTATCTACTACTGGTGGTGGGTTTTTGTGTATGTTACCCTTTAAAAGAGGGCAAGTGAACAGAATTAGATCCAGAGGAGTATTTGGAAACTTACTAAAAAGGAATTCCAAAGATTTCCTTAAGCTTAAAAAAAAATATCTGAGTACAGTGAAGAATACTGTGGTTTTCTTTTTCATTTGATGTTTTTAATGCCAGTTATGTAAATATATACTCAGAGGTTAAAAAAGTTGGTTTGGTTTTTTGTGTGTGTGCGTATTTAAAGCAAAAAGCTTTGGGTTAATTTTTAATGTTGCTCATAGCTATTTTCTCTTGTCGTAAGTACTTTCTCTTCTTTCTGTTAAACCAAGATGTAAATATTATTCTAACTATATCAACTCTTCTGCACAGATAAAGAGGAACTTTTTGTACCCACTCCCAGTTATTTTGAGATTGTCTACCTGAACCCAGATAAACCTGCAGTCATCCCGTGCCGTGTTACTACTCCTTCAGCAAAAGTAACTCTGCACAGGGAATTTCCAGCAGGAGAAATTGAAACAGATGGAATTGATATTCTTTATGATGTGAAGAAGGGTTTTGTCTACCAGCACCCTACTTCTGATCATAAAGGTATTGTTTACTGCAAAGCAGTGTCACAGGGAGCACCTCAGATTTCCATCAAGTATCACCTACTGTATGTGGAAGGTAAGGTGCAGTTTTCTATGTGCTTACACTGACTATTGTCTCTTCTGCTGACATTGTTTAGAAAACATTTTTTTAAAGTAATATAAGTAATGTAATCAGAGTTTTAAAATCTTGATCAAAAGTATGTATGATAAAACTTTGTAGGTTTAAATTCCAGCAATTTCCCAGCGTAGACGGGAAAGTTGCAGGTGTACATCACTTACCTGTTGCATTAAGCAAACTGAGGAAAAAATTGACTCTTAAGTTTTATCAGTGTATTTAACTTCAGAAACTAACTTTCTGCTTCCAAACACTCTTTTTCTCTTTCTTTCAGTTCCCAAGGGCCCGCCCTCAGCCACAGTTGCAGTGTCACCCAATAGAGCAGAAGTCAGTGACAGCGTTCATGTAATCTGCACAGTCCTTGGGGAGCCAGATGTAGATGTGAACTTCAGGTGGCAGTACCCTGGGCAAGAGGTAAGACATGCATGCCCTGGCTGAAATGGTTTGTTCTTCATAAAGGCAGTGCTTTGAATGCCAGTCAGTGTCTAGATTTGGAGTAAAGATTCTGTCAAATTGTGGTGTCTGCTTCTTGCTAGCTCAGGCATGCTGGCAGGAGGAGGCAGCCTGTCCCTTTTGAACTTCAGCCCATCTTTCTCTGAGAGCCTAGAAGTAGTCCAGGAATGAAGCTGGAGAGGTCTACCCATGTTAGCAAAAATCAAGCTCAGCAAAGCTCACTCCTCCCTCGGGTTTCCATTCCAGAGACAGTTGGCCTCTGGCATCATTTACAAAGAAAAGCCTCAGACAGGGTCAAAACCAGCCAGCGTCAAGAAGCTATTCTAGGGCAAGCCACAAAGCCTCGCTGATGCCTCTGCACTTGATATCCCTTCCATCTCCATGGCTCGGGCACATGAATCATCGCAACACAGAATCTTTTAGCTTAATTGTTATCCACATCTAGAAACACAGTAATCTGTTTCTGCCCAGTCTCATCTGAAAGAATCCACTGGAAGCATCCAGTGAATCTCAGAACTTTGTTGGTCCTTTCTCTTGGACAAAATAAAGTATCTGAGTAGCATCACTGATGGTCCCCTGTCTTCTCGTAGGAACTTGTTTCTTAAGCAGCCTTATCTCTACTGCTGCTTATTGTAAGCAGGCTAGAAGTAAAGGAAGGACTGCTGGAAGATGGAACTCTTCACCAGCAGAAAGGGTTTGGATTGTATTCTCTCCTCTCGGACCTGAGGGTTTGCATTGTATTCCATTTGCCAGCCGTCCAGGTGCTGGGTTCATGGAGTCATAGAATGGTTTAGGGTGGAAGGTACCTTGAAGATCATCTAGTTCCAACCCCTCTGCCATGGGCAGGGACCCCTGCCACTGGACCAGGTTGCTCCAAGCCCCATCCAGCCTGGCCTTGAACACCTCCAGGGGTGGTGCATCTACAACTCTGGGTAACCGAGCCATTCCCCCTCATCCTATCACTACACTCCCTGATAAAGTGTACCTCCCCATCTTTCTTGTAGGCCTCTTACTACTGGAAGGCTGCTATAAGGCCTCCCCGGAGCCTTGTCTTCCCCATGCTGAACAACACCAACTCCCTCAGCCTGTCTTCATAGGAGAGGTGATTCAGTCCCCTGATCATCTTTGTAGTCCTCCTCTGGACTCACTCCAACAAGTCCATGTTTTTATGCTGAGGGCTCCAGAGCTGGAGGCAGTACTGCAGGTGGGGTCTCGCCAGAGCGGAGTAGAGGGGTAGAATCACCTCCCTTGCCCTGCTGGCCATGCTGCTTTTGTTGCAGCCCAGGATGCAGTTGGCTTTCTGGGCTGTGAGCACATGTTGCTGGCTTATGTTGAGCTTCTCATCCACCAACACCCCAAATCCTTCTCCTCAGGGTTGCTCTCAATCCATTGTACTTGAGATTGCCATGACCCATGTGCAGGATCTTACACTTGGCCTGGTTGAACTTCATGAGGTTTGCACAGGCACACCTCTCAAGTCTGTCGAGGTCCCTCTAGATGGAATCCCTTCCTTCCAGTGTGTTCACTGCACCACACAGCTTGGTGTCGTCAGCAAACTTGCTGAGGGTGCACTCAATCCCACTGTCCATGTCGCTGACAAAGAGGTCAAAGGATGATGCAGAGCATGCTAATAAGGCACTCGTATCAGCGCTGGTGTCCCTGAGCCAGCATAGAATTAAGTAATGTAACAGCAGAGGTAATTTCTTAAGTGAATGAGTGGAGTTCAATGCTTACTAGGCTTGAGAAAATTCAGATCTAAAGCCCCAGAAGTTCACTGTAGCCATTAAGATGGAGACTGTTGCACTCTGCTGTCATGGGAAGGTGCGTGCCTTTTCAGGGAAAAAGTAGTGAGAGAGCAAGTGAACTCAAAAGGGATTTGAACTGCTGGTGAGGGCACTGGGCACGTAGAACCAGGTTTCTAGTCCTTGCTTAGATGTCAGTTCATTCTTTCACTTCCCCCTCTCCCCTACACCTGATGTTGGTTTTTTTGCTGCTGCTTGTTGTGTAAGTTTTCCTCCTGAGACTGTTGAAGTCTGAGAGTTTGTGAGCAATTGCCAACTTCCCCTCCTGCTCTGTCCTGGCTAGTAAATGAGGGCAGACTCAGCTGCATTTGGTGAGGGGCTTGGTACTGATAGCATGAATTAGGTGATCTGAAAAGTAAGTATTAGATGGAGCAGCAGCAGATTTCGGCAGAATTCCTGGTTTGGGCCTTCATTTGAAGTTAGGAAGGAAAGGGACAGATGTCTAAACGAGCAGAGAAACTTGCAGCTGTTGGTGAAGAAAAAAGTAAAATGTTAGGTGCTTCCGGGTTCGGGGAACTGCAGAGCAATAGTGGATTTTGAGTTCAATGGCCAATGTCTTCCTCTGAATTTAGCTCTTAGCATTACTTTGAGTGAGACGCATCAACAAATGGCAGTGTCTCTGTCCTTCAAGGTGAGGCTTTAACCCTGACAGTCTTATAACTATTCACTCTCCTGGGTGGGGAAGAGAAGAAATGCCCCTGCTGATCGCATTAGCTTTTTTGATTGATACAGTTTTCCATTGCGGTTTTTGGTGTGTTTTGGTGGGTGTTTTTTTTTTAGCTTTCCTTGATATCTGTTTATTGGACTGTAGTAACAGGCTGTACAACCCCAATTTTATGTCTTTTGTAAAGAACTGTAATTACAAAGAACAAACAATTGAAGCAATTAAATTCTGGACTCAGCCTGGCCTTCCAAAAGTCTGTACCTTATTAGCGTTCACCCCTTGCTACTTTTGCATCTTTCACAGCTGAATGGCCGCCCAAGCCTGGTTGCTGGCTGTTCTTGGCCCAGTTGCTTCCAGTGGTCTTCTGGCATCCCATGCAGTGCTAGCACGTGCGCTAGTTACCACCTCTCTAGCATTGATTGATTATAAACAGCTAAACACATGCAAATTACCTCCCTTGTTTGCTGTGGATAGCGCAGCAGGGCACATGCACTATGAACAGAGGGCTACACCTTCTCACTGCACCCACCTATGGGGGTTGAGAGAGAGACTTTGGCCTGTGGCCTGCATCTGCCTCGGAGAGGGCTGATGTGCTTATCTGCTGGAGGAAACAGTCTCAGCTCCAGCCGTGCCTGGGGACAGGGAGGGAAGAGTTGTGTTTGCGTTTCTGCCCCAACAAAATGATTAAGTAAATGTCAAGAGTAGAAGCACTGTATGCTTGTTGGAGACTGTACATTTATGAAGGAAGTATTCACATGCTGCAAAGGAAAAAGGTGGGGTGGAGGGAGAAGAGAGACGACCATCAGTGATGCTGGTGTCAGATAGACCTCTTTCTGTGCAAGAAAAGGACAGAGTTCTAAGTTTCACTGGATGTTTCTGTTCACTGCTGCTGCTTTCAGTGCAGGGAGATCAGTGATAGTTTTTGTTCCCCACTATCCCACCCAGCACCTGAGCTGTCATCTAACACTTAATCTCTGAGCAGAAGCAGCACTTTAATCCCAGCTTACTCCTAGGTACATTGCATTGGACAGATCCTCATCTCATCTCTGTAGTTACTAACCTCTCACTCTTACTTTTTGTCACTCAGTTGGGTCGGTGTTTTTCTTCCCTTGCCACTCCCTGACAATTGCTTTTGCTCGTTCCCTTGCTGTGAATGCGTACTGATCCACTCCTTAATAGGATTCCCTGAAACTAGCTTCAAAGCAGAAGGCAATTAGTTTAAGAACTAGGCTAGCAGGTGCCCAATCAGGCAAATGGCATCTGCCTTACATGGCCTTTACCTTCACTTTCAGTAGGGTCAGGGAAGTTCTGCTTGGTATATTTAAGAGCTAACTTAGGCTTGAATTAAGCATGCAGTAGTACTTGATTGTTCCATGGAAAAGATGAGGGGTAATGGGTACAAGTTATTCCAGGGGAGATTCCAATTCAGCTGGACATAGGAGGAAAATTTTTCACAATGAGAACGATCATCCATTGGAGTAATCCCCCAGGGAAGTGGTGGATTCCCCAACACTGGACACTTTTAAGATTCAGCTGGACAGGGTCCTGGGCCATCTTGTCTAGACTGTGCTTTTGCCAAGGAAGGTTGGACCAGATGATCCTTGAGGTCCCTTCCAACCTGGTATTCTATGATTTCAGCTAGGTTATTAGTGTAGCACAAGCCAACATGATTAAAGCTGCTGACTAGCATGATGGATTTTGGAAGGAAAGAGACTGCCTTGGTCTGTCTTTGGGCCAGTTGATCTTATCCAGTCCTTTGCGAACTTCTGACGTTCCAGGGAGTGTGACCGGGTAGAAGTGGGGGTAGGGGAAAAAGCAAGCCTGTTACAACAACAACAAGATCTAAAAAGCATCTTTCTAAGCATCCTTGTTTGTATTTTTGGCTTTGACATTACACGTGTATTTTGGAAAGCATAACGTGAGGATTAATTTAGGAGCATTTGTGAATTGTTACTGTTTTCTTGTAGGTTATCTAACACAGTGTTTCTGAAACCAGAGGAGGAGCAATTATTTTGCAACACACAATTTAAAGCTATTCTCTGTGCTAATTGGTCAACTAAGGCATGCCACTGCTGCCTTCCTTTTTGAGACACGCTGAAAGTCTGAAAATAAGCTCACATCTATCCTGACATCTCCTCCAAGATACCTCACCCATTTGACCAAGTACCCAAATGCAATCTTAGTAAGTAAGTGGCCCACAGCTGCAGCTGAGTCCATTCACCTACTCCAGGCAGTGCTTTGGCAGCCCATCGCTAATCTAAAGATACACAGTACCTGCACTTAGAGTGGAAGAGCTATTGTATTATCTTTATTTAGCATAACTTATTGGTAGGTCAATATTTAATACAGGAATGTTGTTGCAACTGCCAAACATCTTCAGTTTCCTTGCTTAAGGCTGACTCTTGGCTATAGGTTCCTACTATCCAACCTCTTGCTTCAGGGTTTGATAGGGCAGTGTCACTAAATACACTTTGCCAAATCATGTATTTTCTTATGTGGGTTTTGTTTTTTCCTTTTAAACAGTCTGAGAGGCCTGTGATTATCCAAAACTTCTGGAGGTTGATGAACAGAGGAACAGGACATACCACAAGAATCTCAAAGAGCGTTCTTGTTGTTGAGGATTTTGAAGCCAGAGATGCTGGAAACTACATTTGCGTAGCTCAGAACCTACAAGGAGAAACAACAGTGGCTACTAAAGTTGAACTAAATGGATAGGAAAGGCTTCTGGACGTAGAACGAACTGTATGTTATTGATATTATAGCCATTTATTTCCTTCATTAATGTTTAAATGAAGTTTTCTTTATCACTGTCTCATTTCATACGTCAATGCGTTATTCCATATTCACTAGTTTGACAGTGTTCCCTATGCCCAGCAGTAGTCAGCTGTGAGTTAATAAACCTCCTATGAAGCATTAAAGTTTAAGCCTGAACATACATAGGGCTTATTATATTTAGGAATAGGTGCTCTTGGGC
Source organism: Charadrius vociferus (assembly GCF_000708025.1). Lineage (NCBI taxonomy): Eukaryota > Metazoa > Chordata > Aves > Charadriiformes > Charadriidae > Charadrius > Charadrius vociferus. The sequence continues at coordinate 2,211,603 of NW_009648118.1, read as the reverse complement.
TTTCCTTTGCTATGGTCTCTTTCCTCCAACTCTTTCATGAGGTTAACCCGCTGTATGGTTTGTGACTTTTTTTGGTGTATGTGAGTACTGAGAGGATGTTAAATAGCCTCAAAAATCCACCAAGCAGGTGTACCTCTTCTGGCACTGTGCAATTTTAAAGTTTAGTGTACTGTACATGTTTAAAACAACAACCAAAAAAAACCCCAAAACCAAAAAACTTGTTACAGAATTAGCTAATAGCAATGTTTATTTTGTAAGAACAATTAAATTTCTGAACATTATGAAAAATGTAAAAGTGTGTGTGCATATATGTGTGTGTGTTCATTTCAGTATGTGTAAAAACATAAACACACAAATAAAATTCTTACTCCTGGGAAAGATTAATACAGAATATACACTAAAGTGCTAGAAGGTATCTCCAGATCCATGCAAGCTATTAGATATGTTGGACTTCGCTTATGTTGTTGCTTCTTACACCTTTATAATATGTAGCTTACTTAGAGTTCGCTCTTCAATAGATGTATGGTGTTATGTTTACTAAATTATGTAGCAAATTTTGTTTGCTAAACGTAAAACTTGCATTTATTTACATAGTATCATTTACAGAAGGAAAAAAAACCCAAATGTAACATTAGAATAATGTTTGATTATACAGCAGGATCTCTTCTCAGGTTAATAACAGATCAACTTGATTGTATTAATTTACTTAGGAGAAAAGGAAAGAAGTTTCATTTACACAGAATGCTATCTGGATAAATAAGCCACTGCTTCTGTCACCCTGGGTTTAGTTACCAATACCAGGAAAGCAACTTTCCAGGGAAAAGGTAAGAACTTAGTAACAATGTTGTTGGACACTTTGGCAATGCTTTTACTTCCTAGCCTCAAGCACAGAATCCAGGTAAGCCCAAACTTCCAATACAAATATACTCCATAGTGTAATTGCGTGACAAAAATGGTCTTAATGCAAGCCACTTTATTTACAAGGCGAGTGAAAAACAGCTTGTTCTGAGCATGCAAGGAACCAAACTGGGAACGGGTCCCTTGCTTGCACATTTCAAATGTGTGATGCAGGATTCATTTCAGCCTGCATTTGACTAGAATTCCTAAATCTTTCTCCTGGTGAAGGCTTGAAGTAAGCCCTGTGCTCCAGATAATTCAGCCCTTTGAGCAGATGCATACAGCACTGTTTTGAGTAGTGGTATCCAGTAGAATCGACAGCTTCTCAATGATGGTATTAACCTGATCATTAGTGTAGCTAATGAAAACATTAAACAAGCTTGCTGAAAGGTTTTTTTCTTCAGCATGCAGGAACCTAAACCAATGGAAACAATATGATAAATATCCATGGTAAAGTCTGAAATGGCTCTGTGCGTGTGTCATTAAATTGTTTTTATGGAGAATGCTCCCCAGATGCCCAGAATATTGTTGGCCTCTGGAAACAAGGTAGCTACCAAAAAACCCCCACAACCAACCCAAACGAAAAACCAACAAAAACCCAAAGCAAGCTATAGGATCAACTTTGAAGGCATAAGAGGCAGTCCATTGTTAATCATCTTTCTCATTGCTATTAAAAGGTATCACAAATGTTATACTGTTACCCAAATGACTAAATAGGTGTTACACAATTCTATATAATACCTAAAAGTCTGTGTACCTTTTTTTTAGGCAATACTTCAATCTGACCAAAGCATCTTTAACAATCACTCAGCTTCTGGATGATGCTGTGCAATGTGTTCATTGTTTTTTTAGCCTTTTCATTTATCAGAACAATGTATCTATTTCCCTTTGAACTACAGGAGCTGTGCCGACTTCTTAAATTTCAAAGTGCTTTTGAGCCTTTAATTTGACATTGATTTCCTTTAGAATACCTCGCAAATGGGAGATAGCGTCACCTGTTCAGACTTGTTCTTAACAGTGCAGCAGTTCATGTGGTAGCATCACTGCCTTGGTGACAGTTTGGCAGAAGAAGAGACAATATAAATCCATTGCTGCATCACTGCTCGAGCAGTCTCCCTCAGCTTTAATGGTTATATGTACCAATCATATGCAGTTAAGGCTGATTATAGCTACAGAAGCAGTGCCTTTAAGGAAGAATTTTTGGTGGTTGTTCCCCCTCCCCCAAACATCCAAATAATTCTCATCATTGTAAACTATGAGAATTATTTTACTATCTCTTTTACATAGTTCTTACTTTACCAAAAGCCTCCTGGGCAGGCCCGATTCTTTTCACATTGATGCAATTACCCTGTGTCACTGTTCATTTATGTGGAAATGTGTAAGAGAATGAAGCTCAGGAAATGAAATTTAAGTGACTTCTCAAAGTCACATGCCTAAACCTGCCAGTGTTGTTATTTCTGTTTCCATACCTCAGTCACAGCTCTGCTAAGGCAAGGCAGCAGCAATGGACAGAAGGTATTTGTCTCTTCAGGGTTCAATGATTATTCCAACTTTCGGATGACCTTTTTAACTCCAGCTCAACCCAAAATGAGTTCCTGGCTGTCAGGCAACTACAGTTTTAAAGATCAGTGGTTAGTTACTGTCTAGAAGGAATTTCCAGCATGAATTGCACAACACCAGTTTACATGCAAGCGTCTTTGGTGTTTGCAATGAGAAACTTCCAAGTCTTCAGTTACCATAAGGAAATGATTCACCTCAATTTTTACAGCAAATACAGTGCAACTCATACAAAGACCTTTAGAGAAAAGTATTGAAGGGAAGTGAACCATGTTACAAATAGTCTGAATGGCAGCAAACAATTTGGTACAGATATAAATGTCACTGTAACTTCCTCTGAAACTTATCATTAGAGTTGGAACTGCTAGTTAAGGTTGAGTATCTGAAGCCAACCATTTGTTTAATGCTTGACTTACCAGTAGACCTTTGGCATATATTTATGGTGAGCAGGTTGCTAGCTTCTCCTGAAGGAAACGTTATGCTAAAGAGATTACAAAAAGTATGTAGAAGTTACTGGTCAAGCAAAGCCTTTGCTAACACATGGTATTTAAATTGAAGCTTAAAATATTAATACTGAAATGGTGAAAAATATTGAAACTGTGCTTACAGATGAACAGAATTATTTAATCCTTTCAGACCAACAGGACAAACACTAAACAGGCATTTCTGTCGTCTGATTTCTATATACAAGGATTCTTCATTTATTCATAACAGCATTAAAGATTCTATTTGCAAAAAGTTTAGAGGTGAGCAGTGCCCTGTATTGTGGAGGGCAAATTAACAGTCTTTGTATTATTTACTATACCATACTTACTTTTCTGTACTGATAGCCTGGAAAAGCTTTCCCCTTCTCTGTTACACACAGGGGTACACTATATTTGATCTTCAAACTTTTGTTGCACTCTTCTTGCATCTTTTGAGGCACTAACATTGCAACTAAGATAAGAAAGTTCTTACCAGTGGCTAGACAACTGTTCTTCTGACACGAGCTGTTAGCTTATTAAACTATGTGGCTTTTCTTATACAAAAGAAGTTCCTTAATAAGGTGAGCACTTTAGTAAGGTGAGTCCTGTCGGATGCCTTCAGCAGACATACGCACATTGGGTCCCTCTATTAAGCCAACTGTATTCAAGTATTTTATTATTGCTTAGTTCTGTAATGTTATCTACATTCTCCTTTTGGGTTTTTTTGTTTGTTTTTTTTAAAAAAGCCAACTCAAACTGAATCACTAATAATCACAAGCCAGCTGTGTAACTTCTGCCTACTCAAGAGTAGCAAGGGTAGAGTTAAAATTTTCTAAGGGTTAGCTGAACATTAATAATTTGTGCAGTGAAGCTTCACTATTGCCGTTCTGAGCAGGTACCAGGAGATTTTAAGTATTCGGAGGAATGTTCCTCCTTAAAGATCACTTGACTAAATACAAGCAGGAGAAAACCCCTTCAATCAGTACAAAAACAATTTATTTTTTTAAGCATTCAGCTCAAATACATGTGATCAAATGTCTTTGACCATAGAAAATAAAAATGTTCCAAGGTATACTTTAAGCCAAGCTTTAGCCCGCAAAGGATTTTCATAGTCAATTTTGATAACCCCTAGAAAACATTTTAAGTACTGACACCACTAACAAGTGGTATGTACAGTGCCCTAAAGAGGATTAAAAGAGAGCATAATGTTCCACAGAAATTGCACCCTTAATTTGTATATTATGGAAAATTAATTTAATGATGGAATAGTCAATCACAAGTTTAAGTATATTACAAGTTTACTTGCTGTATGAGCACTGTTAACGGTCTGGTTTATAGGTCTGTGTTCCTCATTACTAGCCAAGATTTTTCAAGTCTTGGGTAAAATGGTTTGACATGGTTCTCCAGTTGTATTCCGTAAATGCTTTCCACCCCTGCAATTCCTGTCCCCAAGCTACTGGAAAAGACTGGGAGACTCAGCAGATACAATTTACCCCAACAGTTACCTGTACAGCTGGCTAACAGCATTGGCTAAACAGTACTATAACAACAGTCCTGGGAGTGGTGCTGTAAAACCCCAAGCTATCGTAAGCACAGGTAGTGTTTTGTAATACGAATTTGAAGTTGAACCTGTGTTTAGCAGGTAGAGCATAAAGGATCTTAAACAGGTCTTACCAAGGGTGCAGCAAAGCTACGCAGTTACCTTGTTGAAGCACAGCATATGCCATTTCCAGAAACACTGACACCCTCAGCCTCCAGTTCCAGCAGCCAGGACAGCTTTTCTTTTACAGAATCTTTTACCGGCTCTTTTGCCAAATGAACCAGCAAAACACAGATATTCTGCAGTCTAAGAGGGAAGGTATGGCAAGATAAATACACAACTACAACCTTCCCCCTCTTCCTCAGGTGAATTTAGCCAACGCTGAAGAGTGTTAATACAAATGCTGATGCTTAAAAAGGCAAAGTGTGTCCCCAGATACAGCGGAATTCACAAATTACTTAAAATTCTTCTTGAGAACTGAGTTAAGAATGCACCTAATGACAGTTATTGCATTTTTCTCTTTGGCTTTCAACTCCGTCTAGTTTATCCTCAGTGGATGGCCTCAGCAAGATATGCTGTTCAGGGGAAATAAGTATTCCTTTCCAGCAGGCAAGGTCTAGGTTCCTAAACCTGCAACTCAACTAATAACTTCTAACCTTGAGGGCTACCATGGTTCTGACTATGACCCTGTTTGACTTGAAAGCCAAAATCCACTGTATCCTGCAAAAAACATCTCCTCATAAATGGCAGAGTTGTGCATGGATATTAAACCAAGAATCCATGCAAAATATGGCTGCAAGTCAGTTTTTTAAAATTACTTCAAAATTGCATATTCGGGTCAGCCAAGACACTAATGAGTCAGTTGACGAAGCTTTCCATGCCGGTTTTGTTACTGAACTGAAGGCAGAAAGAAGGAAACTAACCTGTAGTACTAGTGGCAGTTTCTCCTCTTTCCCAGGGGAGGGTACTCTTGCTAAACACATGCATACTGACACCATTATTAAGGAAATACATGTCAATGTATAGTCTTTAGCTTTTATCCTTTATTACGTACACAGCAAAGAAGGCAGCATTTAGACACACGCACAGTGTGTTACATCCATTCCATCCACAGCACACACGCACACACACGGCCTTAAAAAAGTGTCGGTGATAAGGAACATATTATAAAGGTTGTGATCTTTATCTCTAAGCCCCTGAGCTTTTTCTTATAGTTGGGTGAAAAGGCAATGAACAAGTCTTTCCTTGCTCTGTAAGTGCTTTGTGCAGCAATGTCCGTAGAGGTCATAAACAAAGTCTTTTTGGGAGGAGCAACATGAGTGTCCTACTCCCATATTCTCAGTCTCTTATCGCCGTTTTTGCACCAAATAGTTTCCAGTTATGTTTAGTCATCATAGTCAGCTAATATAGCTCTTGCTCCTGTGATGAAAAGTTAGGGTCGGTTCTGCAGATCACAAATGAAATGCAATCCCCGCTTTCTCTCAAGAGATGTCATCTCGGTGATACTGTGGGACTAGAGAAGTTACCAGAATTTCGTGGGGACTGAAGAGGCACAGATGGAGAACTGGGAGACAGTTTTCGTGGGCTGCACAGGTCGCCATTGTGCAACTTCCACAGAAGTTCTTCATTTTCCATTGACAGGCGTTTGTTTACTTTTGATTCTTTCTCTAGCGACTCCTGTAAAACAGCTTGCTCCGTAGACAGTTGCCTGCAAGCACAACATTTACATCAGAACACATAACCCAAATTGGAGGCTACAGCACTGAACTTAGTTGTTAAATAAAGGTTTGAAATTACATAAACCCCTCCTTGGCTTACAACTACATTAATTCCTTAAAAGGAGTCATCAGCATTCTCATCTTTGCTGTATTTACACTGGGACCTTGTAGAAAGCAGGAGAAAGTCCTGATAAGAAACATTCCTAGAGATGAGAAAAAGCATCTGAAAAGTGAGACTTGTCCCACTTAGAATGACAGATGCTTTTAAATGGCCATGCTGGAACCTTTGGGTCTTGTCACAGGCTCAGCTCTACACAGAAGATGCATTTCTTTAGTTTCCTTCAGGCTGGAAGAGTTTGCCCATCCATTTAAGCAACAGTTGAAGTCAGGAGAACCTCACGCCCATTTTGTTCCTGTTAAGTATTACTATTATTGCTAAATAAAACACCGGTCTTTTCACTGATCTAAACTGGGGACAAATCACTCGACTAAAGTGGTTGTAAGTAAAACCAGGTTTAGCTCACAAGCCAGTAATACTTAAAGAGCCAGTCTATAATAAGATGATATTTCTGAGTTGCTGCTTCTGCCCTGAAATACCGTTTTGGAGCACTGAAGAATGAACTGAGCCTTTTCCCCCTTACAGTTTGTTCCTGCTTGTTCTTCTACATAGGGATGCACATTTGTAGAGAGACAAGTGGGGAAGAAAGTGGCATGTTCTTCTGTGGAGTACTACAAAAATCCCAGTCACTAATATTTACACAGAATTTTCTTTCTTGTCACAGGAACACCTCCCCCTGGTTCATAAGAACATCTAAAAGTCCACAGATATTTTTCACCTTGAAAGCTCCATGTGTTTGTCCATCCGAGCTTTTAATTCTTCATTTTCTTGCTGAATCTTCTTTAATTTATCCATTAAGATCGTGTTGTTCTCCAGCTTAGAAAGAAAGGTCAGAGTTTAAAATAAAACCCATACACACACTCATCAAGATAATGCCTGAGCTATCACAGATGTTCATAATCTGGAGTTTGCAGACCTCGTTACGAAAAGTGCAAAAATGTAGAGGAACGAGAGGCTGACCTGCTGTGGTGGCTTAATATTCTGTAACAGTCAAACACATCCTACATAGCTTATCCTTGCGTAACGCTGGCGGTTTGCCACTTGAGCTGATTAGATGCCAACAAAGGAGGACTGGAGAAGGGATCAACTAGTTAACCAGCATGTTCCAGTAACTTCTGCCAGTGACGGGCAGCAGTTTTAAGAAGTTGTTGTGGACAGAAGACTGGAAATAACATGCTAATGCGACCAGCACAAGAGCTCCCCTGTGTAAACAGCTCTCCCTGCTGCTCTCCTGAGCCGGCTTCATTGCTGTGGGATGTTATCAAAAGTTAAGGAAAAAACAGTGATTAAACAGTGGGATGGTCCATGGACTTCTATACTGTGGGCAACGTCTGTCAGAAGAGATGAAGGTTTACTAGTCATTTGCTAGTAATTGTAGACCGGGGCAACATCTGATGCTGTACAACACTGAACAACTGGCATGAATGTAGCCCTTTGTATCCAAACCTCTTTCTATGCTTCCTCATTAAAGTCTTGCTTAAGCGAGTATTACAACAGTGTTCAAAGGCCCCACCCAGGATAAGGACCCCGTCCTGCCACAAATAGGAGCATGCTACGTAATTACAAGTTCTATCCCCCAAAGTTGCCTTTTCCTGTGGAATTATGCACAGATCAGGAACAAATCGACACAGCTTAACAAGTGGCTTAAAAGATAATAGCTAAAATGATTGACCGAAGCTAGTCAACTCTAGATGAAAACAATTATTCCATTTCATATTTGATCCCTTCTTGTTTAATTAGGATCGTTTCCATGTTAGCATTTTCCTGATGGTTCAGTCCATCTTCCATAACACTCAACCAGACATAGCAGGTCAGCATTTTTTCTTTGGGGGATGGGGGAGAAGAGAGGGAAGAGGAAAGGAAATGTGGAGGAGGCTCACAGATAACCCTGTATTAATTTAGCAATAGTTTATGCAAACCAGTAGTTGTCTTAAGATGTTAAAAGCTCATTTACAACATCCGTGATTCCTTCCCCCTCTTTACATTACAGCCCAATGCAGATATAACTGTACCCGCAATGTGAGCATGTCCCATCATCATTTCATGTTTCCTTTTAAACAAACAAAAAAAATATTAATCCTCCCTCGTAAGACTGAGCAGCCCGAGTTCATAATCAGAATGTAACTCAGACACGGTCCAAACCTGCCAGACCCTAAGGAAAACTCACCAGTTTTTCCATCTTCATGAGCTTCACGTCCTGCTGATGGAGTTTCTCATTCTTGATCTCCAGCACTGCTTTCAAACTTTCCAGCTCCTGTTCCAGATACATAATCTGCGGGTTTTTCTGAAAGATTTCCACAGAGTTTGCTTTAGTACCCTGAATTTCAGGAACAATTTAAGATTTTCGCTGCTATTTAGAAAGAGCAAGAAAATAAACATGGTAACAACAGTTACTTGTTCTTAGTGAAATCAAGTCAAACAGTTTAGAATTTAAAAAAAAAAAAAAAAAGAGAGAGAGATCTGCTACCACTTTCTCCTCTGCTTTTGTTTGCCCTTTGGTGTAGGCGGACAGTTGCAGTTTTCCTTAGAAGCTGTTCAGTAAACACTTTATGCACAACTATGAAAACCCTGCGTGAGTCAAAGGCAGGCACTACAGCTGTCACAGCAAAACTTGTTCTGCGGGAGTGCCCAAGGCTCCCTTTAAGGCTAGGAGTTCCAAAATTTATTTGGTATTACTCATAACCCATCCCAAGAGGTAATTAGAGTGAACGTTTGAAGAGTTTTCAGATGCTGGAGTAGTTCAAAAAGCACCAGAAATTTAAAGGCATGAACTTGACTGAAGCTGATTTTCCCTGTTTGGAGTCTGAAGGTAGCTGGTTCATAAGCAGAAATGGGAAGTTTTTGGTTTTACATTCTTCTTAAAGCCTAGCAATGCAATTGCACAGAGAAGTCTTGCGCTGCTTTACATCCATGACTTATCTGCAATACAGCAAGTTAGGACTTTCTTTTTTATTTTTCCTCTTTTTTGTTGTTTTCCAGGAGGTGGAGGGGAGAGCAGGAGGGGGACAGGGCAGGGTCAGATCCGATTTCCTCAAGGACGTCTTTTCTAGATTGAGGAACCCTTCAAACGCTGCAGAGTAAAACACATTCTCTGCATTTCAAAGGCAGTCACAGGCAAAATTCAGGAGAAATAAAGCAAGTCTCAGTTCGTTTCCAGGTAGCCCAAGTGGAACGCAAATAGAAGTCAATCAATGATTAAGCGTGTTGTTTAACTAAGTTTATCTTTAAAAACAAAACAGACTTGTTTTTGGGTAAGAATACTGGTGTACCGCATTGAGTAACAGCTTCACTGCCGCATCAGAAACCCAGGGCTCGGCGGGCAATGCCTGCTGTCCCGCGGGGTGCGGTCCCACACGGACAGAGCCAGTACATCTCCCAGGTAACAAGGGCCTCCACACCTACACGTTCCGTTCTCCCGCCTGCTAGTACAGACTGTGCCATTAGCGAGTCTTGTTTCATTTTGACGTTTGAACAGAAGTTCATGTGAGAGCAGGGTGTGCTGTGCTGCCTCAGAGGAGGCAGCAGACTGAATTCCTCCCTTTTGTGGCTTTACACAGAATTGAGGAGCTAGCGAGAAAAGTGATCCTGAAAAGCTGAGTCCAGCTTACAGCATGTTCAAAATTTAATTTTTTTTTTCCCCTCCTCTTCCCCAATGGTCTTAAAATGTCTTTTAAAAGTTAAATCTGAGTCACCACATTAGCTACGCATAGTAGAACACAGAGCCAGATAAAGAGACTGAAAGGCCGTGGTAAGGTTTTGGCAAAAAAGCTGGGAGTATCAAGTGACACTGTTTAAATAATACTGGAGAGTTGGAAATACATCTCTGTGTTCCAAGGGCTAATGGGAATTCTGCTAGTGCAGAATTTGTGTTTAGTACAGAAGAATATACTGGGTCAAATCAGTATCAGAGAGGCCTCGAGGTTATGATGTGCCTTATGCCGTCAGGATGCAAAGTGCATTTGCAGCTATGTAAAGGCACTTGACTATTGCTCCTTTAAATTAAAGAAGATCTGAGTGTGCCTATGGAATACAGTTCAAACTCCCGAGTGCAGTGTACAAGGTGTTCTCTTTGGTATCATCTCTCCCAACCACAGCAACATACTGCGGCTGCAGATTCTTCCTGTGGCAGCTCCGTCCTGCCACAAGAATAAGCAGTAAGAGAGAAAAAAAGAAATTAAATTCCAGTGAAAACTAGGGCAACTTCTACTAGAAGCATCCTCAGTGGATTTTTAAGCACGGAATTTCTCCTTGTGGGATAAGCAATACTACTGGTATTCCAGTTATTTCCAGGTGAAGAGAAATAAGCATGCTTGTGTCTAACCCTCCCAGTACATGAAAAACCTCTCAGAGGACATTTCTAACCATCACACAGAACAGCAGCCCTGGGAGGAAAAGCAGGACAAAATACAAGTTTATCTGAAGATAAATTAGCAGCAAGTATGAATCAATGTTGAATAAATGGATGAAAAGAAGATTATCAGAAGTAGTCAACATGGATTCACCAAGGGGAAGTCATATCTGACTAATCTGATAGCCTTCTATTATGAAGTGACTGATGGGTGGATGAGGGGAGGGCAGTGGATGTTGTCTACCTTGACTTTGGCAAGGCTTTTGACACTGTCTCCCACATCATCCTCACAGGAAAGCTTAGGAAGTGTGGGTTAGATGAATGGACAGTGAGGTGGATTGAGAACTGGCTTACAGATAGAGCTCAGAGGGTTGTGGTTAGTGGCGCAGAGTCTAGTTGGAGGTTAGTAACAAGTGGTGTCCCTCAGGGGTCAGTACTGGGCCCAGTCTTGTTCAACATATTCATCAATGATCTGGATGAAGGGATAGAGTGTACCATCAGCAAGTTTGCTGATGACACAAAACTGGGAGGAGTGGCTGACACGCCAGAAGGCTGTGCTGCCTTACAGCGTGACCTCGCCAGGCTGGAGAGTTGGGCAGAAAGAAACCTTATGAAGTTCAACAAGGGTAAGTGTAGGGTACTGCACCTGGGGAGGAATAACCCCATGCACCAGTACAGGTTGGGGGCTGACCTCCTGGAGAGCAGCTCTGTGGAGAGGGACCTGGGAGTCCTGGTGGACAACAGGATGACCATGAGCCAGCAATGTGCCCTGGCGGCCAAGAAGGCGAATGGCATCCTGGGGTGCATCAAGAAGAGTGTGGCCAGCAGGTCGAGGGAGGTCATCCTCCCCCTCTACTCTGCCCTGGTGAGACCGCATCTGGAGTACTGTGTCCAGTTCTGGGCTCCCCAGTTCAAGAAAGACAGGGAACTGCTGGAGAGGGTCCAGCAAAGGGCAACAAAGATGATTAGGGGACTGGAGCACCTTTCTTATGAGGAAAGGCTGAGGGACTTGGGTCTCTTTAGTCTAGAGAAAAGAAGATTGAGGGGGGATCTTATTAATACATACAAATACTTAATGGGAGGATGCCAGGGGGATGGGAGTAGTCTTTTTTCAGTGGCACCCAGTGATAGGACGAGGGGTAATGGGCATAAACTTGAACATAGGAAGTTCCATCTTAACATGAGAAGGAACTTCTTTACTTTGAGGGTAGTGGAGCACTGGAACAGGCTGCCCAGAGAGGTGGTGGAGTCTCCCACTCTGGAGACATTCAAAACCCGCCTGGACGCTGTCCTGTGCAACTGCTGTAGGTGACCCTGCTCTGGCGGGGGGGTTGGACTAGATGATCTCCAGAGGTCCCTTCCAACCCTAACCATTCTGTGATTCTGTAAATGCATTAGAGACTCAACACAAGAAGGGGGTTCTGTAGTAGTGATTAAGCCCACACTGATCGTAGCGCTGCCAGAACATTTATCGATTGTCTAGAAGAAAGCTACAGTACAACTTCTGCGTACACATAGGTTTTCAATTTAACTTAGGTCATAACTTACACCACTGACTTAGATATTCAACAGCTTTATAGATTTATAATGGTAAGGTTAATACACAACATTGTAGCGATTGAGAAAAACTTCTGGTAGGTGAGCCATTTACATAAAATATTAATCAGCATGGGAGCCCTATCTGGCTTGATTGCAAACCTTTCATATTATGCAATAAAATAAACCCAGGCTTACAAGAACTGCTCATCCGCATTACTTTTGAAGATCAAGACTTACAAGATTGGCTTTTTCTTTGGCTATTTGTTTTTGCTCTTCTAATTTCAACTTCTCACTCAGAGAATCGTTTTCACATTTTAATTCATCGATTTTTTTCTGAAATGAAAAGACATGGTATAGTTAAGCCAAGCATTCAGGGCACATCTCCAAACTGCCTTTTAAGTTTTAGACTGTTGCAATCACCCAATCACCCCAACCCTTAACAAACCTCCAGCAACTCTTGCTTCTCTTTAAAGGAATCTTCAAGCGACTTCCTTTCAGATTCGTGGGCACTCTTGAGCTCTGCAACAGATTATTTTTGCAACTTTTTAATACCACTTTAAGACATGAACACTCTTTCTGAAACGCAGCAGCATGAAAAGCCAGCCAGTACCCATATGCACAGATGCAAAGTCAATGACAACAAGGAAAGAACATCTCATCAACTGATGCAGAGCATGTACAAAGCATCAGATTTATTGCTTCTTCAGATTTGTTGACTGCCCCCTCGTATATCCATTTCATTAGTTGACAGCGTGTCAATTTTGAAAGCATTCAACTACATGCAACAAATGGAACTGAGCACGAGAGCCATATCTGAAAAAAGCTGAGTTTCTGATGGGAAAACGCAGCAAAAAATTCAAATTGTATCTTCCAAAAGCTTCTAGAAAAAAACATTTCCTTTCATACTTTGGAGATGCCACACTGAAGAGTTTCCTTTTTGCAGTGGAAGCGTCATCAGTTTTAATGACGTGAAAGTATCACTGGAAACTTGGCTATCAAGTGGATTTCACGGGAGGACGGAAATCATCATCACTTCAATTAGATGCAATGCCACCGACAACAGAGCACACTCACCACCGCCTCCCTGAAAAATCACCTTTGCCCCAGTGTACTTTAGGCAGCATATAATATTTCTCAACATTCCCATGTCAGTCCGGGAAGCACACAACCCTCCTTATCCGCAATTTCAATTCCGAGGTGCTCCTTATTAGGGGGGTGGAAGCAATTACTCATTAACTTGAGATTTTAAGGGCAGACTGCAATTCAGAGAGCTCTTGCTGAAAGAAGATGTCATCTTCACTCTTGAACTGTTTTAAAAGTTTCATTCAAGTACAACGGGATGATGGTTATTTATGTATGTAAAATGAGACTTGCTCAGTTCCAAAAGAAGGAATTCAGCCAATGTTTTTCTAAATAGCTGACCGCCAAGAACAATGCAATGGACACACTGAGGAAAACATTTGAATATTTTTGTTTGTGACTAGCAGTACTATAGCATATGTACTTGAATACAAAATACTTGCCTGAAAAAGAGGATTCATACTCCTTTTTCAGCTCCTCTACTTTTTCTGAGTGGCTGTTTTCAAGTTCCAGCTTAAAGTTTTCATGTGTGATATTTAAGTTGTCCACCTGCAATATGACAACGTGATTTTTTTCCCCCCTTATATATGTCAACTTAACCCTCATTTAAAGTATTGTGCCAGTGGCTTTACACATTACACTGAGTACATTTTAAATGGTCTCAGTAGCACTTAACAGGCGGTCACAGGAGAAGCCAAGCCACATACAACACTTAATAGATGAGACCGATGCCTTACAGTTTACGACTACCACCAGGATGATGTATGCGTCTGTCACACACATGGAGTTGTTGCAAAGCAAGGTCACAGGCCAGGGGTGTTGCTATAAATCTTAAAACTCAAGCTGCCTCAAATATCCAGGGGAGCTCTAGAAGTCATTGAAGTTTGCAGAACGCAAGGAATCTCCACCACATTTAAACACAAGCTTAAGATCTGGACAGCGTAGTGTAGTAATTAATATTTTTATAGTTGCAGCAAAGTGGAGTTTCACATTAGATAAAATGACTCCATTATTAGCAAACCCCAGGGGTCTCTCAAGGTTCATTTGTAGCAGAAAGCAATTGCTAGAGAACACTCCTACTTCAAAAGTTACAAACCTGCTCCTGGAGTTGTGCTTTGTACTTTTCAGCTTCTTCAATGCAGATACTTTGGAGTTTCTCACATTCTGCAGTGTAAAACTGTTTAAGCCTCTCCTCCAGCTCAGCTAAATCATTGTGATGCTGCTGGTTTAACTTCTGCAAAAACCCTTCATAAGCAACCTGCAGTTCGTTCCTGTCTCTCTCCAATTTCTCACAAGCTGCAGAAGTGGTTACTGAAGATGTTAAAACAAAAAAGAGAAAAAGCAATAGGATCAAATTCAATGCTAATTTCACTGTCTTCATTACAAAGTATTAAAGATAGTGAATACTCTGCACAGCAACGTGGTTGTACAAAGACAAATATAATTTATCCATGAAACAAGCACCACCTCCAAGGATACATGAAAAGATCTTTGCAAAAATACTGAATTAAGTGTTTCTTATGCTGAGAATTAATTGAATCTAGTTATAGAAAGCACACATGTGACAGTTTGTCATGACATAGAATAATGAGTGTCTCACAAGAGACACTGAAGTGCTCCAATAAAAAAATTAATTGATTTGCTACTTCACCTAATTTGATTCCATTCCAGTAGCGCATTTGTCAGAGTACTTCACTTCTTGATATATAAACCACTTAACTAAATTTGAAAGTCTTAATATCCTGGAGACCATCCGTTCAACATGTTACTCACACTCAGGATATGCAAGAGAGGCAATTCCAGCCTGACACGGACTGCCCGATACAGAACCGCCAATCTGAAATGTACTGCTAATACGCACATGCCCAAGATACTTAAACATGCAAGATACAGAACAGTTCTGGGCAGAATGTGCCGAGTATTCAGAAAACAGGACAGAAAGCTGTGTAATTCTCTTTACATCCATATTAACACAGGTCAGCTAAGAACACTGCCTAAGTTGTTTTCCCCATATTTACAGCTGATTAAAAGGCAAAGCAGAAGTTGGTAACTCGTACTCTTGAGCGTTCCCAGCTCCAGCCAGAGAGGCCCAAACAGGAGGAGCCCTTTCCCTACTGTTAACAGGAGCAGAGCAAGCGCCTTCTGCAGTTCCAGCTGCCCCCAAAGCCTGGAAGCAAGGTGAAACAGGACCTCCAACACGCATGTGGTCACTGACCTTAAGCAAAACTGCTTCTATACAGACTCTAGTGCTTTGGTTTAAAATAAATTAAGACAAATGAGTGTCTACTTAAGAGAAAAAAAAAAAATCAGCTAAAACAATAACTCGATCTTCAATCAAATATGGGAGAAGTCATGCCTAGATACACTTTATAGCAGTTTGGCACACTGCCCAGGCAGCATAAATATAAACTCTATGTAAAAGCATGGGAAGATTCAAGGAGTTTTGTACAGGCAGCACAGGAAATTCTCATTGCAGCTGCGTTTGAGCCTTAAGAGACATGAATTACAGTATCTTCAAGGACCGACTCCCAAAGCAGTACTGGGCTGGGCTCTAGGGCAAGCAGCCTGCCCCGGCAGAGGGCCTCACATTACACACGGGTCACATTCCCTCTTTGCTACAGCTCATCAAGAGCCAGTGAGTAACTCGATGAATGATACTTGCACTCTCTTTTAAGGAAACTGTAAAGAGGTCTTGGCCCCGCTGCCATCACTTGGAACCCGCAGTTGAACTAGAAAGTGGAAGAGCGCGAGCTGCACTGCACGGAAATCCATCTGCACATCTGTGTCTACCCGAATCAGTTCTAACGGCAGGCTTCGCTCTGCGCTAGGTCTCTGTGAAAGATCTGCTGATCAGGACAGATTTAAGCCAACTCTTCATCCCGGGACTGGCAACGATGCAACTAAAGGCTCAACTGAAACATACCACAACATTCTCTGCAACCCAAGCAGGTTTCACAGCTTTCTGTATTTTCCTATAACGCTACCAAGAAAGATTTTTATTTCTCTCTCTTTATTCCTTCCACAAACTTCTGTAACTGCTTCCTTCAGAAAAAAAAATAGAATGGAAGATTAGCATTCACACATTCGTCACATTGGTGTAATGTTATTGAATATATATGCTATATATATATGCCTGTATTGTCACATTTTGGGGGAAGAGGAAACATCACAGGTAGAGGACATTATTTTATAAGAACCAGGCAGTGAGCCAAACGCAGACAGTACACAGCCAACTGCACGCAGAACGGATCCAATCATCTAGAGCAGAGTAAGAGGGGTAAAGCTGAGAGACGGGCAACACACACGCCTCATTTGAAATAACTGCAGCAAAATGCTTCAAATGATCCACTTCCTTTAAAACCAGCAGAGGAGGAAGCAAGCATCCAATTCTTCATTTGTAAGGCCAGAGCCATCCGTTTGCCTCCATTTAGCTGGAAGAATGTGCTGCCTATCGCTGCCGTATCTTTAAACGTCAGCACGCCGAACTTCAGATGATGCAGAACGCTTCAGAAAAAAGCAAACAGCAAACCACGCCTTTGTCAAAGAAAACAGACACATCAGTTTTCGTTCAGCCAGTTTGCAATTCAGATTTATGAGAAGACTAACTTTACAAAGGCAAACAAAAACTTCTGAAGCTTGCATTGGCAGTTGAAGGTTTTGTTACCTTCAAGGGAGCATCTGGCCTCCGCAAAGCTGGAGGCTGCAATGCTTCCTCGCAGATCGCAAGCCTGACTTCAGTCCCTGTCACCCAAACCACCACACCACCAGTGAACTCACACCAGCATGATGCTGGTGCAAGAAACTGCACATGTGAAGTTTCAACAAAAGCACCAACTGAAGAACTGTTGATTTGAAGTTACAAGAAGTCCTGGAAACTGAAGTTTGTCCCCGTACTTGAGATTCAAGTGTCTGCAGCAAGTATTTTACACATCCCTATCCATCTCCAGACTGAAACATCTAATTTATCACTGTACACTGCTTTGTTTTAAGAAAGTGACAAGCCATGAAAACAAGTAATTCCTTAGTTTCGCCACTCATCCACTGCAAGGGGATGCTGCAAAACTCCTGACTAACCAAATTTAATGGTTACTCAAGAGTGTTCTTATTGAACTGGTGCTTAATTTGGAAGACAAATTTCTAATTGGAACGTGTACTCTTCCAACAGTACACACAAAATCTGTTTCAACTTCTCGTCCACTTCAGAGACACTCGAAGGGCATGCTTCAGAGTTTTTGCACACAACTACTGTGCTTCCTCTCCCTTCTTAAAGCGCTTCCCTCCGCAATTCCACACCTTATGCAATGCACTATGACCACAGACCCTGAGCAAGAAAACAACAGGAGACAAATGGTCCAACAGTATTTGTGAGAAAAAAAGTCAAGCCACAGAGATGAAAAGATGCACTATCCATTTGTCCATTAAGTTTGTTCAATCTCACCTGTAACACTGAACAGTTTTAAACTTTAAGGACAGAGCATATGGGATGGTGTAGCTGGCAGCCAGAAGCAAGATTTACTTCTTTATTCAAATAGCAAAGCCATTAATATTTTTTCCCCCCACTTGGTTGTCCCAGCCTCTCCTCCCACTCATACAACACACTCTCTCCCTGTATTATTACAATAGGGAGAAAGATTAATCTGTAATTTTAGGCTTAGCATCTGTTTATTATAAACAAAGAGCCTGGTTCTTTTGGGCAGAACCATGACCTCTGGCAATCGCAGGAAGTTTCTGAGATCTGGCAACAGTGTATCTTCAGATCAGAAATGCTGGTTTTGACATGTAAAATTAACATTCGTATGTAGTTGTTAACAATGGCCATTTGCCCCATGGGTGTTTCATTGCAAAGCTCTGTATGTGCCAAAACCATAAACCAAATGACTGCGAAACAGAAATGTGGAGAATCGGGCACGTGGCAACTCCCTGCAATAGTGCAAACAGCAGCAGATCCAAACCACGTGAACAGGGGGACCAGCTGAAGGAGAGGATTACAAAAGTTGCCTTAGATCCAAGAAATCTATTTCATATTTTCACTAAAAGTAGCCAGGAGATAAGACCTTACAATTGTGCAGTATCTCCTTACAAAATTTTGTTTTTTCTTATTCTAATTATAAAGCAATTCATCATCCCATGCAGTCCTTATGGCTAAACTGCTCACACAAAAGCATTTTGCAATTTACATTCCCCTAACAGTCACCATAACCATAGCTCTAAGAAGATAAAATATAGATAGTTTTTGAATCCTGAATTAAGTTGTTTTGAAACCAGAGTTACCTTCATAAAATTGCCTAAGTCACTCCCTAGTCTAGTTATGATTTATGAAAAGCCATTAGACTGTCTAAAATTTTACAGAGGTCACTAGGACAGAAAACCAGCAGCATTTTAATAGATGGGGGCGATGTGAAAAGGGGATAATTACCAGAAAACATCAAGTATCTAGCATGGTGTTATGTCACAGCACGTAAACACTTTATTGCTCTAACTTTACATTTCACTCTGCAAGATCTATTGCATGTGTTCTGTTGATCAGTAAGTCTACTGTAGGCACAAAGGTTCATTTCCTTCTCCATATAATTTTTATTTTAAATTGTTATCTAATTATTTTATGGTTTTGGCAGATTCTCTCAATATTGGAATTTCTTCTACCCAAACATGCTTTCAAGTTTATGACCAAGTTTCTCTTGGTGTTACTTCTATAACGAGACTAACGGTACACAAAGTTAAGCCACATTGCATCTTTTTGTTCTTGGGCAAGTTGAAACGAGGGAGGCAGACCAAAAAAGCATGCTTTCAGCTGCACTGAAGTGGCTCTGGCTCAATACGTATGTGAAGCATTCAGATATCGGCCAGGACGTATGTTCCTATCCTCTAATGCTGCAAACCCTTCAGTGTGAGCAGGCAGGCAAGCGCACCACTCGTGGCAAGTCAGGCCCTGCCCCAAATAACTGATAGAAACATCTACCTACTATTAAGTATTCTTAAAGATCATCAAAATTGAAAACCAAATCACATTCACTCCACCTGTCTGTAAAACAAAAGTTTGGTTTTTTTTTTTATTCCAACCTCCAGAACACTTTAAAGGTCATTTATTGAATAAAAAAAAAAAAAGCATGACGGTATTTTGAAGAAAATGTTGTTTCTCAATCGCAATGCAGCAAACGGAGGGAAGGGAGAAGGACTCGGTGCTTGGCTATGCAGGATAGGCGCCAGCCTCTCCGGCCCGCTGAAACCAGCTCCGGAACGGCCGTGTCCAAAGGGCCGAGGCGGGCAGGGGCTGCGCCAGCCCCGAACCTGCCGGTTTGCAGCAGGGCTGAGCTGGAGCACCTCCAGCACGGCGGCAAAGAGGCTCCGAAACAATTTGGAGTGAAATTAATTTAGAGGAGCAGTTTCGTACCTCTGAAGAAATACGCAGCTCTTGCAATTTCTGCTTACGTAATTAAGCAGGTGAGCAGAAATAATTTACGCACTAGCTCGCATCTTAATAAGAAGGGAAACAGGTGCCAAACAGCACAATCCGTACCTGCCCCAGGCTCCCGTTTACATTCAAACCACAAAGTTTAGCCTTCGTGGCTGGAGATTTTAAGGAATCCCAAGTTCAGAACCCAACTGTTAATGAATTTGAACTCCTCTGGAAAAGCCCATCCCCAAACACACCATCACCACTAATCCTCGCAGGCCTTTCCAGCTGCCCAGATCAGAAGGCAGTGTGTGGTAACCGTCCCCCCACCCCGGTCTGCCCAGCCAAGGGCAGGTTCTGGGATCCTGACACCTATTTAAATCATTAAACAAGAAAAAAAAAAAAGGGTTTTGGTAGAAAGGGTCATACAGAATAACCAAGCAAAACGGACAGTTTGACAGCAAGCCAATTTGGTTATGCAAGGTAACTCGGGGAGCTTGGGAGCACGCACAATTAAACTTCAAGGCAAGAAACCAAGGAGTCCAAAGTGTGCAGGGTGGAAGCTGCAGGAGACTCCACGTTCCTCTCAAACTCAGCAACACGCAGGGACCAGACTACACCCAGCTGGGCACACCGGGGTCCTCCCCCTCGACTGCCCCTTCCCAAACTGCAAACCAACCAGCATTAAGAACACGGCAGCTGGGACTCCACAAAACACGTGCACACGTCCACGTGGCCAAAATTAGAGTCAAACTGTACTTCACTTTCTGAGCCAACCTATGCCTAGGACCCTACTGTGAATCAACTCGCCATACTTACATCAAAACAGCCTACAGAAATCTTAAGTTTGGCTATATCCATTTAACAGTGGCAACAGAAAGCTGATTAGCAGGTGTGTATTTAAACAGATTATTTTCAGCTAAAGCTACTGTTGCTTTTCTCACACCTTGTCAACAAATGAGGTCTGGCTGGCTTTATTTATTTTTTTTTTACCTTCTCTTTTTTAAAAAAAATCATTTTAAAGCTTGATAGAATTGAAGACCTGTGTAGTTATTAATTTCTGTGATTAAATCCACTCCCTTTCCATCCTGAGAAGTACAGACAGGGTAGATGCGTGACAGTGTCGAGACAAAGGAACTGCAGGAAGATAAATGCTTCACTGAAACCATGGCCTAGAAAAGCTTAGAGGGGACTGAGCCTGAGGCTGCCATTCAGATGCTCCTGTGGAGGGGAACGGCTGACGGCCCGGTCCAGCAGCACACCGGCCAGCATCCCTTCCGACAGCTCTGTGTGCTCAGGCATCACTCATCCATCAGGCTCAGTTACATGTCAAGTTGTTTTTTCTAGTTATCGACCTACTGAATGGCATATTCTTGCAGTGGGAGTTCCACATATGAGCTCAGCAGGCAGCTAATCAAAGCAGGAAGGTAACAAGTTTACGGGAAGCTCATTTAAGAGTGAGACACCCTTAGAAAGAACTAAGCTTTCAAAAAAAAAAAAAACCACCACACAAAAACAACACACCACACCAAACCAAAAAACCCCACCAAACTACCACCACAAAAAGTGGTAATGGACAAAAGTTCTAGCTAGCTTTTGGTCTGCCCATCCAAGCTGAATTTTCCCTTTCCTGGTAAGTGGCAAACATAGAATGGAGGTTGATAACAGAAAAATAATATTGCAGGTACATGGAAGAATAGAGACTGTCTTGCTGTGACAGCAACCCTTCTGAAGTTATTTCCATGATAAAGTAAATAAATGGGTTTGCCCAGAAAGTTACATGTATGTACATAAAAAAATAAATAAATCTTACTTACAATATTTAAAACACAACTTTGTAGGAATGCAAGCAGCCCATTTCCACACTGAAACTCTAGTTTCGTTGTTGTCGCTTTAGGGTGACAGAAGTGCCAGTGGCAGCTGATGGGAGACACAACCCTCCACCTTGTTGCTCCTTCCCCTTTCTCCACTCCGGCACCAGCGCTCCTCCAGCCACACGCTGAGCCAGGCCTGGCAGCTTTGGCAAAACAGCACTTGAAGCCACTAGTTTTCAACTGGCGGAGGTCCCAGCACAGCTGCCTGGGCAGCAGCACCAGCACAAGGCAGGACAGGGGGACACGGAGGCAGAGGGTCAGGCTCTCTCAAAGCAGCCCCGGCTGAGACCTGCCTGAAACAACTGCAAAACTGCAATCCAGGTGCTGCGTCGGTAGGAAGGCTAAAAGCTGCAGCCCAACAGATGCCAGACTGCACCAAGCTCGAGAAAAGCCTCAGCTTTTTAGTACTATGCTTCCAAGAAAGAAGATGCTACACATTTCTGCAGTGTCTTCGGTACTCTCATCTATTTAGGCTGCAAGGCATTCTCTGCTTCTGATATTCCCCATTCACACATTTGCAGTTTTATGCAGCATCAAATAAAGGTCCCAGAAAGCTGCATTTTAAGATAGAACGGTTTGGGTTGGAAGAGACCTTAAAGATCATCCAGTTCCAACCCCCTGCCCTGGGCAGGGACACCTCCCACCAGCCCAGGTTGCTCCAAGCCCCATCCAACCTGGCCTTGAACACCTCCAGGGCTGGGGCAGCCACAGCTTCTCTGGGCAACCTGGGCCAGTGCCTCACCACCCTCAGAGTGAAAAATTTCTTCCTAATATCTAATCTAAATCTCCCCTCTTCCAAACTGAAGCCATTACACCTCATCCTATCACTATATGTCCTTGTAAACCCTCTAAACTGGACGACAGTAATAGTGACAAGAGGAGCAGCTTCGCTCTGTTGCTTCAGCTGGGGAACGGGGAGAGCCCTCCCTCCCCACCACGCTCCCAGCTCGGACTCACTGCCAGGGAACGCCTGCCTTGATTAATCAGTGCTAAAAAGTAAATCTGAACATTAAATGCACCACCTGCATGTAACAAGAGCTACATTCACACTCAAGTTTGGCTGAGACAATACCCAACTTCCAAAGCATGTGAAAATAAACATTTCAATAATAAGTGACGTATCTGAAACTGCTCCACACATTTTACTTCTGCTTTCAAAGCTTTTTTCTTTTTTAAAGGGGCTTCACCGTAACAGAACTGTGCTTTTATAAAACGCTAGCTTCACTTTCAAGTGCTCTCATTGTCAATCCAATGACATTTTGGGCTCCACAAGATGATTCTGCTTTGAATTCAAATCAGTTATATGAAGTTACCATTATATGCAATTAAATCAAGCTTCAAAGTTGGCAAAACCAGCCCCTGCACATTATAGCTCCATTTCACATTATAGCTGTCCACTAGGATGAGTTCAAAGATTTAATCCCATTAGCCTGATTGCATTTCCTTCTGCTCACTTTACACTCACTCACCTACACGCCACTAAGGCAAAAAGCAGATTTTGCGCAGTATATTTTACAGGTTTATAGATTTTTGCCAGCAAGTCTCTAGAAGACAGCGTACAAATAAACTCGGGGCCAAACAGAAGTATATATATACTGTCAGCCAGCCTCCCATTTTTAAGAAAGTGAGTGCTTTGGTCACCAGACGCATGTTTTGCGAGGAGGCCCCGCTAGGCGCAGTCACATCAGTGCCAGGAATTCGGTGAACCTGGGGTCACGCTGTCAGGGCTCCAGAGAAATGCAGCGATTAAAGCATCCCAGCAGAATCCAGTCAGGGAATTAAATGCCTGCCATTACAACACCGGGGCATCTGTCTTTCCACAGATCTGTTTTGCTGCATTTCTGTTCTCATGAAGAATACAAAAATCAATACTTACCTAGTTCTCCACGAAGGTTAACTAGTTCTTGAGATAACTCTTTACGCTGCTTCAGTGCTTCCTCCCTCTGCAGAGGAAAGAAAAAAACAACAAACAAACCCAAACATTTAGTTCCTAGTGATCTGAGCAGGGCACCTTCCAATAATTAACTTACATGTGTTCTGTAGCAAAACAAGAGGCAGGAGCAAGAAGCCAAGATATGAATCATTTAGGATAACAGTTCTGCTGTTACAAAATACACAGATGTTCTTCTGTTGTTAAGGAAGTTATACTTTAAAACAAAGAATAGGGTTTTTTACCAGGATAACACTGCAATTAAAATCCTACTTTGCAGCAATTAATTATATATTTTATGATGGGTGTAGCAACACAAGCCTCCAGAACAAATCAACTAATAGCTGTCAAGGGCACAAAAGTACAGTATATACGCGAAAGAGGCATGCATTAAATATTTATCTTGAGCTTACTCAAACACAAACCCAAAGACTTTGCTAAATGCTCAGTCTTCCTTGAAGAAAAGGCACAGCCCTGCACAAAGTTGAATACAACCCACCCCACAGATCACAGTTCTTAAGACAGATTGATGTTCCTTATACTGAGAGAATCGTAACCCATCTACACTCGCAACAAGCAGCAGCGCCCACCTCCCCGCTCTGCCCAGCGGCTGGCCCCTCTGCCCCGGGCCGAGCCGCTCCAGGGCTCGGTGACCGGCACCTCGCACCCATGGCCACCGTGCCGAGGGGACAAGGTCCAGGCTTCCCACTGCCAAGACGCTTTTCACCTTGCTCCCGACCAGCTCCCTGCGAAACAAATCCTAATTACCCTTGCTGCAGCGCACTGAGAATAGAGGCAGAGTTTGCTGCTCGAGCAGCCCATCTTCCAGCTCCGGCGGCCCCCCGGCACTCATCGGTGACACGCAGGTGGTGGCACCACCAGCCAGGCTGGGCTGGTGTGGCCGAGCCGTGACGCTGGACCTTGCCTCTCCCCAGGTTATCCGACTTCCGCGCCGATCGCTCCCGACAGCGGCAGATACTGCAGCTTCTGCAATTGGCACAAGCAGCCAGCGATCGCTTAAAGCCACAGCCCTTCTTTTATGAAAGGCGAGCCCCAGACACGAGACCGATCGATCTCCGCTCGCTCCAACGGCAGCCAGGACTGCGAAAGGGAACGCTGCCCTCCTCTGCGGATGTCGGAGCTTATTTTTAGCCTTATTTTCAGGCTTGCGAGACGCTGCTTTCACACTTACATTTGTTGATGCACAAACAAGCAGCGGGAGGCCTGAGCTGAATGGGAGAGCCACAGCCAGAGCAGCTTTGCTGCTGTCAATGCCCAGGGTCGTGCTCACAGCCCCTGTGCGCGGCAGAGAGCTTGAAACTCTCTGCATCCTTCTCCTTCAGCCAGGATACGTTGAGGGGAGGGGCAAATAAGTAAAAAAATAATGCACTGGCCCCCCCAAAAAAAATCACTTTGATTTTTTCCATTAGCTGCTACACACCTGAGCACAGTCGATGAGTTTGGCAGTGGCAGGGCCGCACCTGCACCTTGGGAACACATCTTCCCCTGGGGAAAACCTCACCTTTACAGCAGGTTCCCCCTTTGCCCCCCGTCACTCCTGCCACAGCCTGAGCCCAGCTATCGGCAGCACTCGCCCACCAGGTCACCCCTTTAAGAGCACCGCGTCCTGGAGGTGGGGAATACCCACTGCATGCCTGCAGGACAAGTAAAGCAGTAAAATACACCATTCTTAAGGAAAAAAAAATAGAGGGAATGAGCACCCAGAAACCGGTCGTGTATTAAGGTCTGACACAAGACTAATCAAAATGAGTAATTTTTATGCTATGCACTCTCATCTGCTGCAAGTTATAGGAAATTATTCTGCAGCTGAAAAGGCTGGTTAGAAGAAAGGGCCGCCCCTTTATTAGAAATATTTGTATTTTTGACCTTGCATGGGAAAGATCCCCTTTTAATCACTCCACTTTAAGCAGTCTTAACAGTTATTTGGACACTGACACAGTGGTAAGGGTATTAAGTAGCCGTGTTGGAGTTTTACATTAAGCACTTAGAAGCTTTTTGCAGTGACAGTGGGCAAAGATTGAAACCCACGCCTCGCCCTGCAGGGTAAATTCTCAGGAGAGCAGAGCGCTGGGTTATTGCAAGGGCCGGCCCTGCTCTTCCCCGCTGCCCTGCGCAGGGAGGAGAGATGAGTCAGCTCCTCTTCAGCGCCAGTTCCCGCTACGGACACAGCAGCCGCCGATGAAAACGTGAATGCTGCAGTGAGTTATCTGAGCCCCATCCTCGCACGCTGAGGCACAACCACGTAGTGGATTTGCAAGCAAGTTAAACTACCAAAGCACTTCTATTTCCACGCTGCAGGCTCCTGATGGGATTTTCCAAAGCTTTTCCAGCACCCGTGGTCCATTACTAAATTAGTTTATAAACTCACTTAGGAGATTTATTATTTTTTAATGTGCCTCCTCCCGTTGGTTTGCATATTTATCCTTTATTCTAATTCTCAGTCATCCTTGACCCTGACTGCTTCCAGCCCCCTCTGTTACTAAAACATCTCAAACCTTCCCCCCTCAGCCCCGTGGCTGGACCACACTGCAGGCCCTTTGGGAACACTAAGAGTTTTGGTCAGTGTTTCCAGAAGGCCTGCTTCATAGTCCACCCATTTTGTATGTGTCTCTACCTAAAACAATTTGATGAGAAAAGGACATACGAGATCAGAATATACTAAAGACTGACAGCGGTTGGGACTAAAAACCCAAACCAAAATAAAACAACACTGCCTCCTAATTTATTTTTGCAAAAATGTTTCTTGCTTTCTGCTGCTCTTAAGCCCTTTTGCTTTTTACTGGTGCTGTTTAACCTTGCGCCTCAACCTCCCGCTTGTCCGTTCATAGTTTTGCAAATCAAGAAATCCAGACAGACTTGTATCACCAGCTCCTGTTAAAGGATATATTCAGAAAAAGCTAGCCATAGAGACTGCCAGCCTAAAATAACAAGAAGAAGTTGCTCATATGGTTAAGAAGTCACATGAAATAGTTTGACTAACTAGCAGTTAATTTAGCACACTTTTATCTAAGTTCCGCGAGAACTGAAGCTCCGGGTACAGGGGCCTCCCCAAGAAAACATGGAAGTTTCCAAGACCTGAAATCTAAATGTAGTGAAATACCAAAGGCCACTTGAATAATCCAGTAAAGGCCATCTTCAGTGTTTAAATTAAAGACAGGTAGGGATGCACTTTGGGATGGAATATTGAGCAATCTTCCAGTTCATGCTTCACAAGCTTCTAGTTGAAAAATCACTATCAGAAATTGAAAGAGAAGACTCGTGGGAAGACAAAGGATTGAGCAATTTTGGCCTTGTTCATTTATCCATGTAAGTCTGGCAATAGGGATCATCCTCGCTTAGTTGTCAGACTCAAGGAGGGTCTTCATACCAATTTAAAGCTGTTTCTCACACAATATGTGAGTTTACGCCAAGATCACGTAGGATTACTGGGTACCTACTTTTCTTATTTCCAAGGAATCTATTGTAGGTGCATAAGAAATACAGTTGTGCTTTAGCCAAAACATTCCCCTTACCTTAAAGAAGGAAGATGTAGGGAGGAATGAGAACAGAGTTTGGGGATAAAAGGTTTGCCACAGGCAGTATCGGGGCGGTGCACCTCTACTATTGGATGCTACAAAAAAGAGTTATCAGCATAAAGAAAGAGACTTGGACATTTCTTGTCCTGTGAAAGATTAGGCAGTTAGAAATCCTTCACACATTTTGAAATTTTTGACAAGTGAGTTCAGGGGGATGTGTACCCCATAGCAAGGACACTTGGGAAGGTGAGGTATACCCCACTACAACTGGATAGGAAAAAAAAAAAAAAAGGGTCCAAGGTAGGGGGTTAGAGAACAGGACAATTTCAAGATGTCAAAAATGTCCCAGTCAGGAATGGAATAAATTACAAAATTTGTCATTCCTGTTTGTGTTACTGGCAGTTACACAGCCCAGTTACAGGCTTAAGAGTATTCTTCCTGGCAACCAGCTATTTTGCTACAACTTGAGATTCAAACAGACCAGCTTAGGGTCATTTTAAATACAAGTGAGGGTGGGTGAAGATGTACCAACATCTGGAACAGTTTCCATCACTCTGCTTTAAAAGCAGGAAGCTCAACAGAAGTCCACATCCCAGAATGTACAAAAAAGGTATTTATACCAAGCACACAAGCAACCAGCCTTCCTGGCTATGTACCTATACCAAATCTTCATGTGAGAAAGACAAGATACCTCCAAGAGTTCAGGTTATGAGCAGTTCTCAAGCTGGAATGGGCAGGTATTCCGCAAGCATCCCACAGCTCCTTTCGCAGATCCCAAATCCAGAAGCATGCAGTTTTATGGCAAACTGGCAATTCTTTATTTCTTTGAGAGGATGTGCAACCAGCCGGCCTAACCCTTTCAGGTTTGCCAGCGCAGTCCTGCTGCTGGCCAGGTGAGGTGGCCCTAGTGTTGGAGCCCCATGCTTTGCCTGCAGGTCAAGGCTTTGAGAGCCACAGGTAGCCTGGCCAAAAAAAACGTATTCACCTTGTGCAAGTTTTTCCTCCGTGTTAAAGAGCTACAACTCCTTCAACAGCTATGCGTGTCCAAATAAGCTAACATCTGGTAGTAATTATCCACACATCACAGTTCACATTTTAAACAACCACACTCCTTCTGGAAACAAAACACGTACTCTTTTGGAGTTGTACTAAAGAAAGATGAATTCCCAAGAACCACTACTGAAAAGTTCACATTTATATGGGCGGGTTGTTTGTTTGTGGTTGGTTTTTTTTTTTTAATTTCAAACAGCTATGTCACACCAGTATCTATGTGATAAGCTACCTATCACAGTTGCCCAGTCTACCCCATGCAATGTATCACCTCCTCCAGGAACTATGTGGCATTTCAAACTTCTTAGCAAGCTTCTGTCATTCACCAAAACCCTCTCACTTAATTTTTCATCCTCAGATTAATGTTTCCAGATCTTCCTCAAAGGTGTACTCATGCAAAGCCTTATACCTCCTATCCATTAACAGGTTCAGAAGAAGCATTATGCATTGCCCAAACCAAAAACCTGCAAAGCGCTAGTACATCGCGAAGGAACAGACACAACCTACTTCTAGATCCTGAAATATCCCAGGGAATCAGGTCATGTCGTGGGACTTTTCCCATGACACAAACATATAGCGACCATACTGAAACATTCCCCTCTTAATGCTGGGATGCGACACCGTCCCTGCCCAGGGAAGGTGGCGAAAGGCTGAGATGATGCTGGTACCAGGCACTCCCGGCACGCAGGCGGGCAGCAACTGTACTTGCCACAGGCAGGACTGGCAGGTGGAAACATCTCTGAGCTGGAAGGCTGTACATCAGCCTTCTCGTCTTATCAGCAATATGCTTTGTAAACAAGTCAGTTCAAGAGTCAAAACTTAAAGGAGAACATTAACTGTTAAATAGAAAAACATTACGATGCTTTTTTTAAAAAGCATTTTATTAGACCAGACCAAATAAAATGTGTTCAGAGCACATAAAACAAATTCAACAGCGCAGCAAAGAAGGGAAGCACTTAAATGTGTTTTACTGTCATATACAGTGCCAAATTAATTTTATTCTGGGAAAGGAAAGCCTGTTCTTTAAAGCCATTTTCTGTCAAACCACAAGTACTTACTCCTAAAATCAAACCAAGAGAAACACTGAACATCTTAAAAACATAATAATAAGTTATAGTTATTTGCAAGTACTTCTGTAATGTGTGCTTAGACCTTACAGAAGATGAAAAGAGCATAATTTCAGTATTTTTTTTCATACTGGTACAATCTCAGCTGTCAACAGATTCCAATATAGGATGAATCTCTGTCATCCAAGGAGATATTCCTCTTATGGACAAAGCACTAGAACCTGGAGTCTACTCCATCCTTGTGCTGCACCAGGCATGAAAAGATGAGCAGCATCACTGGCTGTGATGTAGAAACTGAGTCACATCTTTGCATAAACTCCAGTCACTCATGTGTCATCAGCTACAGCCTGGAGGTAATTATGAAGGGGTAACAAAAGGGCCCTTCATATCCGCTTTGCAGTATGACACTTGCTTTGATTATTTTGGCCCTTATACTACAGTATTTCTACTGATCCTTGTTCCTTCTTTGCTGACAAAACCCAATCCTCTAAATAAATCTTCTAATTAGAAGTCAGCAATTTTAGAAATAATATTTTTTTAAAACTCACCTGCCCCCTACCCCGCTTAAAAACCCCATGAAATGCCATTTCTTTCACATCACTCAGATGCAAAAGCAAGCTAAAGAAATGAGCCAAGGAAGTGGCACAACAAACCAGATTTACACCCTCTGCTCCATGTATATTTTTGAAAGGAGCAGCGGACTATTACTGCAATAAAGTGAAAATGTCATTAACCATCTCAAATCAATAAATACACGGTGAGATGACTACTTCCGAGTTACTCTTGGCCTTGTTAGTGTTATGCATTACCTTCTTACCAAAGGAAATAAAGCAATCGGTTTTCAGCTTGACTTATTACTTCAAATAGAATTCAATTAAGCCTCAAGAATACAAAGATTATGTGATTAGCTGACAGAGACTCACTGTAGTTTCTAATATTTTACTTCTCTCCTTTGCTAGGTACATTTATGGAGCATCAGATGGTTATTCCCTGACATTTAGTATGTGAAACACTAGAGCAGAGAACCAGCCAAACAGGATTCCTGTGAGTCACTACCTATTTAACATGGATCGTATCCTTACAGGCTCTTTATGCTTTTACAAGCTTTACATGGGATCTTAGGCTCATATGGGATCTTTGTTTTCCCAATTAGAAGCGATATCCACCTTCCTGTAATAGCTTTACAAAGTTAGGGCCAGATGCAGTAATATGGGCTATTTAACTTCACTTCTCTGTAACGGCCTGTTTTATACTTTACGGGATTTCTGAACTCCAATATTAGTTTTCACATGTTACACAGAATGACCCCTTCCTTCCCTGTAAAACTTTATCTCATTAAAAAAAATTACCCATAGTACTTACTTATTTCTCAGTATTTTCTAAAGTTTTTGTCTCAGTTCATTTCATCCAAGTATGACACAGTCCCCATCAGATACCATGCAGCTTTGGCAAGTTACAGTGTCACAACTTCTCCCATCTATAAAATGATAATTATGTTTCTAAAGTTCTTTGAAATGTTAGAATATGAGATCATATGCTTAAGCACAATATCACAGTATTTTCTTTATGTCATTCCATTTTTAAGGCTGTTGAGAATTTCATCTGAAAAGGAAGTACAAAACAAAAGAGGGAAACAAGGAGTAAAGATGTTATTTTCTTTCTTCTACTAACTGCTCCCTTTAATTTTGATTTTATAATAGATACACCCAGTTTGCTGCTGTCATTAATTCTGCATCATCTTGAAAAAAAAAAAAAAAGAAATAACAAGGTAGTAATGAGAACTTCTTCATGGAAAGCACCACTGGTTGCCTGAAACACATAGCTTGTTTCAGCCAAAGGTGTCTTTTCTCAAGACACCTTTTGCCGGGAGTAGCTACAGGACAGGACTCCTGATTCTCTCCAGCCATAACCCATTCTGAATACCCAGATGTACCCAATAAATTGCTTAACTGAGGCATCTTCTAAAAAGTTATTTCCACCAGAGCCTAGTTTCACAGTAATTAATGGATTAAAATCTTTCTCTGGGTGTTAGAGCTCACAAATCTTCAAGCTGTTGCCAAAAATATTCTTATGCATCAGCAGTCATGTGTTACAGGGACCTTGAGCATCATTTAAGCTTCCTTGCTTTCCAACAGCTACCTGTCAGGTGCCAACTGCTACAGCCCAGCTTTGCCTGGCTGGGAGAAGCTATTGTGTTAGGACTCAAATACTCTCCTTTATGAACAGAAAATACTGAATTTCTTAAATTCAAGATACTATCTTTTGGCTTCTGTTCTAAGTGGTTTTGTTTTAAATCTAAACCCCCAAAATTATCTAAATTAAATATCCTTATTCTCTCTTGTAAAAAGTTATGTCTCTATTTTGGGAAGCCAGATTTAAAGAGCAGAAGTATACTTTGGATGAAAAATCCTAATGAGAACCGGCCAAGTTTGACGTTAGATTCTAGAAAATCAGAACTATAAATTTAACTCAAAGACAACTGCTCTAAACAATAGGCCTGCCAATACATTTTGGATTTATAGGCCAGAAATATGACTGCTCCCAAACTCTTCCTTCCACTATAAATGGTTTTGGGTTTAGCGATGCAAACCACCTGCTGCTTAAGCAAGATATGCGTTTCTCATTTGATAAATATTTTCTGCTGAACTTCCACAAAGGCCAGGACAATTTTTTCTGATGCATGTGTCCATGTATTCCAAGATGGAAAACAACTCTTTGAAGTGTGAAGAAGTTCCCAAGAAAACAAGCACCTCGACTCTTACAGTCATTCACACTAGCAGGAAATGCCAGTTACAGAAGCTCAGGTACTAATGGTTAATTTCTATTTCCACCCAGAAATACTGCAGCCAGAGAATTTCTAGCACATTACTTATGTTGCTTCCCGTGTCACATCCACAATTAGTGGTATCCACATATTATCGTCAAGGCTCTGTAGCCTCTCAAATGGCATTTCCCTCTATGAAGGAAACTTCTTGAATATGTCACCACAGTCATTTCCAAGTCTGAACTGTAAATACCAGTCTTCCTGTAACCATACCAAGAGAAGCACCAACAGTGAAATCTGGTTTCTGCTCACCTCTGTAGCTCCCTGTGGCACAGACACAAATCTGAAGCTCATTTCTACAGCAGAATCTCTTGAGAGCTCTCAAAACACTTAGATTCATTTATTAAACTAGAAGAACAGAAATGGGTGTTTAACAATTAAACATTTTACCATCTAGTTTTTTTAAACAGCCTGGGTAGTTCTGAATGTGGCAATTTAGGCACTAAAATGAGAGGATGAAAAGGCAGTATTTGTCAATTCACTTTGCACAGTCACAAAGCCATTCAAGTCACTCTAACAATATATTGCCTTTTCACTCGAAAGCTAAGTCTCCCTTGAACAGTCAAAACCAGATTTAAAACCAAGCTAGTATTGTGCTGCTAAAAGAAACAGCTTCTGCCCCCAAAGATCTAAGAGTTTACGTACAGCAGTGAGTTAGAGGTTCAAACTCCCCAGCTCACGCCGCCCCGCAGGGCCAGCAGCCCTGAGGCAGGGGAAGGGGCTGAGCACCCCTCAGGAGGAGAGAAGTAGATGCACACGCAGGAGTCCCCATGGCCTCAGGCTCATGAGCTTCTGATGTACTTTTGCGGAGCATCACAAAAACAATCTGAGTTTGGGATTTTCCTTCCCAAGGGAACATCTGGCTCCTACCCATGGCTGCAGACCTCCTGGGCCATGTTCCCACCCCACCCCAACCCCAGTGGACCTTCACTCCCACTGCTTCCCACAGTGAACCACTGTGTGGGACATAGCCATAACATTTTGGGTATGGACAGACCTATAAAACTAGACCCATAATCATTTCTTTTTCTTCCTGACTAGATGCCTGAACTGGCTCCTCAAGGCCAGACAAGCACCAGCCCGTGCAGACATGAGGGCAAGGGAAGAGAGGGCAGGGCTGCAGGAGTGCCAGCCACGGCTTGACTTACCACAGACATGGCTAAACCACAGATTTAAAGCCTCTGTGAACGCATCTGTTACTGAAGGGACAAGAAATAAATTCAAAATTAATATGCAAAATGAATACCAGGGGAAGTTAAAAGATCAACTCAAATGCAGCGGTGCAAGTTTCAGAGCTTAATGCAGTTAACAGAAGATGGCTTTCCTTGGCACATCACGCACTTATTGTAAATGGCTGATTTCACCATTTCCTCTGTACTACCACTTTTCCTTTCTCGTTTGAACTTAAAAAAAACAGGAAAATAGTTATGAAGTCACAGGAATTACCCAGGGATCAGGGGGAGCGCAGTAGTCTAGAAAGACTAAGCTTGCTTTTGTGATTAGCCCGCAGTTTGACACACGTTTTAACACTGCTAATGCACATACAGCTGTCTAACGACAGAAAAAAAACCTCACTACAGCACAACGTTCTCACCAGCCACACTGTTTATTGCCATCGAGTACTCTGGATGCCAAGAGGGTTGCCATCTGGTATTAAAACAGTACAACAGTAGCTCCCGCGAGGTCGAAATTGGGTTTTTAGGATTTTAAAATTCAGAAGACTCTTGGTAAAGATAGTTAAGCACAGAAATCCCCTGGACAAACCCTGACAGCTCAAGTGAGAAGGTATTATTAGAGCCAGGTGTTAATATTGACAGCTCCAAGATAACACTTGCAACAAACAGGTTTGAGCTCAGGTAGTTTTGGGAGAGATTCCGGCTGGGCTAGAAAGAGCACAGCAGCATTGCTCAATCTCGTTTAACCCTTTGGCAGCAGCCTCGCAGCTTCACACCAGGTGGACTGGCCACATTTTTGACAGAAGCCCTGGCCAGCAAGCCCCGGTTTTGTTTGCAGCTATCCCATTTCAAAAAGAGCTCATAAGAAGCAACTTTTAAACTTTTGTGCAGAAATGCATTGAGGACATCTTGGAAAAAGAAAAAAAAAAGCTTTCTGTGATTCTGGGAGTTGCATGCTGAATCAACCTCCTGCGGAGAGAGACCAGCACCAGAGGAGTCCAGAGCAGGACCTTCCTCTGGTTACAGCAAGCCGTTTCATCAGCTTACGCTGCATCGTGTCACTTCACACTTGCTCTACCGAGAGGAATGGAAGAACAGCTTTGTTCTTCATGTAATCAGCTAAGCACAATTTATTGTTTGGGTTTTTTAACTAGAAGAGCTGAAGCTACTTTCAGCTGGCTCTGCAGTAGCTAAGCTATGAGCCCCTGATCTACATGCTAAAACCTAACTCCAAGCTTGTCCCTGAGTTTACTCAAAGAGTTTGAAAACTACATCGAAGGGGTCCCCAAGAGATACTTGATAAAAATAAACGTACGGCCAGTTGAGATTAAGTTAGCTATAACAGACTCCACACCTCACCAGAAGAGAAGAAACCCAAACCAACAAACAAAACCAAAACAAACCACAAAACCAACACAACTCTTCAGTGTTCCCTAAAACACAGAAATCCTGCAAGATATTTTTCCCACCAGCTAACTACCAGATTCGGGGTATTCCTTATCCAACCACAGCAGAAAAGTCCTCCTCACCCCTATGGTAAGTACACAAGAACTCTTCAGCAGGCTTTGTCTTCCCCTGGGAAAGGAGAGAACCACCTCAATACCAGTTACTGGTATGAAAGTACATTAATATGTCATATTTAGCCCAGTGTCCTGTGCTTAGACTTAACTCCGAAAGATTACTAATTTTATATGATTTGATAGAAATAAAATCTTTGCTCTTTCCACCTACAAAAGAATAACGAAGAGAAAGAAGGAGCAAGATTACTAGTGTCCTCCATGCAGTTCTTTTCCTTCCATCTTCAACACCACTTTTGTCTTTTTTTTTTAATAACCATTCCCATTATCAAAAAAAAAAATCATGTTTAGACTAAGTAACCTGTAAAATAGCCTGGAAGAAGCAAATATGTATGACAGGCTTCTTAAATATGACATTGATAAAGTATTCCTGAATTTTAAAAAGTTGAAATACAAAATATTTGATAGAAGAATCTAGACCAAGACATTTAATTATCAAAGTTACCGAAAATCAAGGTGCTTATTATGCAGTAATTAGACTGCACAGAAGTTTAGCAGTGAGAATTTCACATATAAATTTCACAATTTCATATTATATGACAGGCATTCAAAACCCTGTAACAAAGTGCTCTGAAGATCTTAAACTAGTTCCTTAGCAGAGAAAGGTGTTCCAATCAAGAGTTTAAAAAACCCAACCAAAGCAAACCCACAAAACTGGCTAAGAGCCAGTGCTCTTACAAAGCTGAACCAATCTTGGACTTAAATGCAGTATTTTTAGATGAAATGAGAGTGAAAAGATATTATCCCACAAGTAGAGGATGTTACGTTTCTGGCAGCATATTAAGACAACTCAGTGGTTTTTTTGTGTACCAGACTATAAAATCACTGCCTATCGGAACAGCAGAAATAAAATCGATACCAATCTTGGAACGTTTGTTATAAATGCAAGAGAAACTGCTATTAAAGCCTGCATCAACAGTTGCAGCATAAATGCATAACTGCTGTAATTTCCTTAACTTCAGACTTCTCTTCTCTCAAAAGTTTTCAAATAAGACCAAAAGTTTCTAGTGTAGTATCAAACTGATTAGATCATGATGTATGTCAGACTAGAACAAATAAACATTAAAAACATCAGATCAATTCCACTCTAAATTCCAGGTGCATTTCTAAAATTTTTTTTTTTTTTAAAGGTAATGTTGATAATTTTAAGATGCCACCAATAATGCAGGATTCAATAATAACCATTATAACTCACACATTATTCTGAATAACTCAAACATATCTACTCCTTATATACTCTTTATCCAATGTCAGACAACAAAGCAAGGTCATGCAGATTATCTGTTGAAACTAATCTTTCCTACAAGGGCAGAACTTGAAGTGTATACTTGGAAAGGTACTCGGCCCTGAAGGACTCTTTGACTACAAACATTTAAAAACTTATCTTCTAAAAAGGATGTGAAGCTGCAAAGAGGCCATATAACGCAGTGTCAGGGGTTTTATTTTTTCCTATCCAATTGATGCCAAGAGCAGGTTTATTGCTACCTCCCCAGGAAAACAGAAGTCATTGGAATAGAAACACAGATGTTATGCATCACTATATTAGTATTTTCAGAAGCCCTTGTTGAGAAGAGTTCAACAAATTAAAGCCAAAATTGATTAGCTGTGAGGTTTTACCTCAGACTGCAGGTGCTGGATCACAACCGTTAACGCTTCAAACTTCTGGTTACTGCTTGTCAGGAACTTCTTCAGCTGCAGGATGATTCCATTTTGGGTCTCACATTTTGATTTGTACTGTGTCAGCTCGGCTGTTTTTGTGCCAGGCGAACGAACGTCTGTGGAGGCTTGAGCCTGTATACAGGAGCTCTTGGGACTCCGCTGCTTGCCCTTGTCAACTAAAACAACAACAACAACAAATTAATATGCACTTTGAAGTCTCACCAAAACTTAAAAGACAGGTGCAAAAGAAGGTATTTAGAAATTCTTATAAACACTTCCTGGAATACTAACTAGGAGAAAGCGTTATTTCAGTAGCACTGCAGAGCAGACCCTGGCACCTCCCAGGTTCATTTCTAGCACCATAACCTTGCATACAGCCTTTTGGACTTCATCCTCACCTTCACATCTTCTGTGGCTTGCTTTCCAGCACACTCTTCACTCTGGGCTTTAAATAAATACTTTCATAAAATGCAAGATCTCTCTCATCCTACCTATCCGGTAACATTTCTAACATGAGAATTGACTGCTTTTGTTTGCAACATGGATTTCATATTTCCTTCACTCTCAAGTACTGGTGAATACAAACCCATTTTCCCTATGTTTATTTGGTCTTTTTCTTCCTTTCAAAGTTTTCATTGCAAAAACTCCCCTCTCTGCAGCTCCAGTTTGAGCTTTATAAACTAAAGGGTCTTGCAGCATTTCTTAGTGTCTGCAATTTCAGTCAGGAGGATGAAATATATTGAATTTTTTAAAATCTCACGTTTGCCTCGCCGCTATTCACGGTCCAAGAATTACATCGTTGATTCAACATTCCTAGTTATGTTGTAACCTCAATCCCTTCACAGTACACAATCATCTCCTGTCAGAGGAAACCACATTACATATCCAGCGCTGGACTCGTAAACACTGCGGAGGTTACAGGCGTCTCTGCTGCCTTCAGAGCGGCAAGGGAGTACAGCGCTGCTGTGCAGACAGAGCCAGCCTTCCCCGTTTGATCCCACGGGGAGTGGAGCAAACACTTTTGCAATAAAAGGACTGATGCAATACATAAATATCCCTTGGCAATTTAATGAAGGCATCTAAGCAGATTACTTTGTACAGTTTCAACTTAACAAGATTGCTTCAAGATAAAGTGAAAAAAAAACCTGAGAGATGAGATTTGGAGAAAAAAAATAGGAACATGCGGAAAAAAAACCAGGGGACAAACTAACCAACCAGAAGTAGTTGCTCATGAATCCTTTCTGAAGCTCAAGCACCTGCTTTGCAGGTTGTCAAGTGATTCTGGAATAGTGCCAGAGGTGTAAGGTCCAATCACACAACCAGGGACAGCATTAATGACAAAGCTTTGATTCTCAGTTAGCATTAGTCTGACTGACACATCAACTATTGCATTAATGTATCAGTCTGGCACAGCCTTCACTTGTTTTCAAAGCATTTGAAAACAAGTTTCCTGTTCAAAATACTGATGTGCTCTGTGCCTCTCTTACTGAGCCAGGTATAAAGTGCCTCCCGAGCCTATTAATTTTGCAAATAAATCCTCTCTAAGCAAGATTTTCTGTCATCCCTCATAGTTAAAAGAATTGTCAGCATATCATGTTCAGATGCTCTTGTATTCTTGGAGATTTCAGTACACTTCTGCTCAGAGATGCTGACTGTTAAAGAGTATCTTTTCAATTAGAAACATATTATCTTGCAGTTTAATAGTAGAGCTGTTAAAAGGAATATCAACACAATAACCCAAATCAAAATACAAATCTGTAGGGGAAAGAAAGATCAAGCTTGGCTGCCAATTCTAGTTAGCTTATTTTTACCACCATCTTAACTAATGTGACCGCTTCTTTGCTCACAGTGCAGACATAATGGTGTCCTTTGAGTAGATCTCTTAAAATGAAAGACAGAACCATGTCAGATTTCCAGCAATCTTACGAAGAATATTGTGTTTCGGAAAGTACTGGTTACTTTCTGAAGCTCTTTCGGAAAAAAAAAAAAATCATCACAATAGATGATAATGAAGGAGAGAGGAAGCAAGAGCTGGGACTAGAGAACAAACACGTACAGCCAGTCCTTCCCTGCCCTCCTGGCTCACATACTCTACTGTCTCATATGTCCCACCTCCCTTCCTGACTGCTCCACTTACAATAAATAGAGAACTAGAGCACTCTTCCTGATTTAAGGCTACTGGGTGAATTCACCAATGCAGATGCTAATGTCATCATTTAATTAACTGTATGAAATTACTTTTACATCCATTTGTAGGACCCTGACAGGGCTGCATTAAACCTGAACAAATGTTTGCAGACAATTTTTATTCTGGGAGAAAGTTACATCACATGCTGTTACCTAATGAAGTTATTTCATTTAAGTACAGTGATACAACAGCTAACCACAAATGACACGAGACTCCAGCTATCCACTGTTTCCACAGTTCAGCCAACCTTTATCAGTTTGCCAGTTCCCACCATTGCTTTTATCGTGGTGCCCAGACTACGAAGTCTTTTCCTAGAAGCTCATTCAAACATCCAACCAAGCCAACCCTGGATACTATACTAAAAAAAGCTGAACAAAAAACATGCACTAGAGAAATTCAGTGACATTCCTCTTGGCAGTTTTATCATAGACATGTGCTACACACAGCCACTTCAGATGTTGAAAAGCATTTCTCTGCTAGCATGAAGCCTCTGTAGCATGAACTGCCTCTACAGATTAACACCAGTGACACTCCAATGCTTATTTATGGCCTACGTACCTCTGGGCAATGACAGATTGTTTCCAGATTTTTATAGAAGGCATGCTGTGATGTCAAAACAAAAGCCATGCTTTCATTAAAACAAAAGCATCATGAGTCTAATTACTGACACAACACAGCAGTGATGAACTCTAATTTAAAGACAGTATTGGTTACCAGCCCAAGACCTCCTCACTTGGGCCTTTTTACTGGCCACCTTTATACAGTCGGACTTATAAAGCAGAACAATTTCCACCCTTCAGTTAGGTTCTGGACTCCTTTCCAACAGGCCCGAAGACACTGTACCCAATCTAGGTGAAATGCTCAATTTCTGAAGACTAGAAATCAGATTCTCAAGCACTGCCTGTAGCATAGTAACCACACAGAATCACCATCTAAGGTCCTATCCTCCTTCGTACCAGTAAAGTTAGCAGTGATTTTGCAAAGACTAAGCCTTTTGATCACCAATCACCATCTAAGGTCCTATCCTCCTTTGTACCAGTAAAAATAAGTTAGCAGTGATTTTACAAAGACTAAGCCTTTTGATCACTGAATCATTCACTCGCTGGCAAAAAGAAACCCCCATGACCTTGGAAAAAGGTCCAAAAATCCTCCCACTCCCTCCACCATTACTACACAGATGGCAGCAGCCAACCCCAGTTCTTTGGGGAGAACATTAGACCCGTCCCTCGCTTTTCCATAAAGCAAACTGTTTCCAATGGCTTCTCTAGTTTATAGGCGTTCAAAAGGCAAGAGAAATGCACAACTGCCTGTACATCAGGGTGTGTTCCATAAAGTTACGTTTAAGTGCTGTGGTATTGCCCAGTACTTCGCTGGCTATCTCACAACTTGCCTGGTACTGCTGGTTTCCTCAGCTTCCTTATCTTGTGCACTGTTGCAGGACTACCAGATGAAAATTACTTTAAGATATTAATTCCTAAAAAAAATTACATTTCTTAAAAGCATTCCAAAGAGCCTAAACAAACTACTTGACAAGCACAAGTAGGCACAGTTTCACTCCTCTCCCCACACTTTTGGAGTCACCATTGTCTTACCCCTAAGCACCTTCTTTTCCCATTCCTCATCCAAATTGTTAGCTTCCACAGGTTTTTCAAAACCCATCTGTGTCTTGTGTAAGTATTTTTCAAAGAAAAATCCTTGCTCAATATTTTCTCTTGTAGGAACATGCAGGCTGGTAAAAACTTTCTGCCTCTCCTCCATTTTCTGGAAAGCTTTGTCTACACACATTAAATTGGTGCTCACTTCTTTGATCAGTAAGACCAGATCAGCTTGAGTATTTAAGCGAGCTTCCATTTCTTCTCTTACTCGCTGGATTTCCTCAAGCACAGTTCTTATATCCAAGTGACTGGATTTCACCTCCGCTTTGAGATCTTCTTTCACCTGTTGCTCGCTTCTCTGCAGTGCTAACACTGTTCTGATTTCCTTTTGAGATGTTTCCACGTCATGCTTTAGTTCCTTCTGTCCGGCCTGCATGGCCTCCTGGCTAGCTTTCACTTCTGCCAACAGAGCAGCGAGGCACTCCATCCCGATCCCACAGGAGTCGCAGGACCTCTTCCAGTGTCACAGCTTCCAAGCAGTCAGGGACATTTGTGACCTCCCCAGGTAGCAAGAGAGCTAGCACATAGCCCTTGGTATGGTATCCTACCTCAAGTTACTATGTGCTGCAGTGAAGGTACTAGGTAAGTCTCGTACCAGGCAAGACAAAGGCACTAAATAAAACACTTCAATAAGCAGGAGTCGAGAGCCAGAGCTCCTTCTCAGGGCTCAGCCAGAGCACTAATCAGTTTAATTGGCAGATTATGCCACACCTGAATTTTTTAAAATCTTTTGCTGACATCACTGTACGTGGGACGTCACCCCAAAAGCCACTCCCAACAGTCACTTGATCTGTGCATCAATCAAAGTATGCCCGGGCATCAGCAACCAGGTTTGTTGCAAGGCAGCCAAAGGCTCTGCAGGAACGCAGCGGCCCTCCCTTCCCAACACAAAGCCTCAAAATGAGCCCCAATCACCTGCAGGAGCTGAAAGCCAAACACTTCAACAGCGCTTCGTTATTTCAACTGTACATTCAACAAGGTGATTATGCACCTGTCCTTCTGCTAATGTTTGCAGCGAGGGTTCAGGAGTACATCCGTGAGCACCTTGGACACTGGCCCACTCCCACTGAATGCCCTCCTCATTCCCACGGCTAGCAATACTCTTTTCGCAATCTTTGGACAAACCCAGATCCTGAGGAAGCCCTCTAGTCCACAAACAATAAACGGTCACCACAGCAATAGGAGAGAACTGACTAATGAGATATTTTTGGCAGGTTAAGAAGGCTAAGCCTTTTAGCTACCAGGTCTGAGTGTAACTTATCTCTGTAAAAGCTAAGGCTTCTCACTTTTAAGCACAGAACTCATAATAGGTCTAGGCTCCAAGTAGGTTAATGACACCAGGCTGTTAGCAGTTTTGTTACACAGCCATTTAAGTACTCAGTCATCAGATTCAGTTTGGGGGGGGAAAAAAAAAAAAAAAAAAAAAAAGACCAACACAATGTAGATCTTGGTCTACAGAAGGCGCCAGTCTCTGCCTTCAAAGAGGTGAGCTGGTATTCAGCACAACACCCCGCACTTGGAGCGGCACACCAGTTGGACCTCAGGAGACCTTTTACACCACATCTTTGGTCCTGCCCGGCTCCAGGATGCTTGTGGAGACAGTGATGATCCCACAGACACCCCAGAGCAGAGGACCTATGCTGTCCATCCAAAACCAGAGTAACCCCCGTCAGCTCTGTTTTGGGCCAGGGAGCGTAACAAAGAATGCCAATAGGCGATGCATACAGACACAGGATTTCCAACTCACCAGTGCTACTGGCCAAAGAGCCAATCTGGGGCATCCTGCTTGCAGTGAAAGTCTACAGCTCACTTTCCAGTTCGCCTTCTACACTAGTCCAAGCATACTCACGGGACTGGGAAAGTATCAGAGACATCCTCCTCACAGAGCACCTCACAGCTTGCAAGTATCCCCTGTCTGCTATCGAAGACACAGTGCCAATGGTGGAACTTTTTTTCCAAGCCTCTGTATCACCTGCCAGAAGGCCAGACACGGGCTTTCTGATGGGATTTCCGCAGCACAGTTACATGCCGCAGGTATAGTTTCTTCCCCCTTCAGCCCCTCGCCCCATTCCTAGCCAGAGGATAGCTATCCCAAGAGCTCCTGAGCACTATTAGTCACATACACTCACCACTAAGGACCGGTACACAAAACAGACTGAAGCACAAACTGAAGTTTGAACCCGGGTAACATCTTTGACAAAAGATTTAGGTAGATGAAGAGAGCCAGGTATGAGCAGCAGCAATATTTCTGCATCCCTACATCAACACCTGCAGTAATTCAGCTCAGCAGTGTGACACACCATTCCAACCTTCACCATCCCTTAGTGATTCCTAAAAAATCTCACAAATGAAGGTGAAGCACTTGCAAAGACCTTGTCAGACGCTTCCTTGCAGCAAATGAGAATCCAGCAGAATTGATTTCCATTGGTTCAGATATGATACAGGTAGAGAACGGGTCTCTCTCTGGAAGAGGGAAGGTATTCACCAGGCTCATCCATGTAACCACCCAAGATCTAACTCTTCCTGACAGCCCAAAGGCTGCAGCCTCCTTTCTTACATGTGTTCGTGCCCACCCCAAGTATTCTCTGCTATAATACAGTACACTGTGAAGAAAAGCTCTTCTTGGAAACCAGTGTCTTGCTCCATATGAAAACATTAATTCCATCCAGAATGTAATCTATGTGTCTGGTGCATTCCTCACTCAAACTAAGAGGTCTGATCACCTTCTTCACATAGCTACCAGGCAGGTTTCTTTTGCTTTTCTCCACTCTGGAAGACATTCTTCAAAAACTTATCTAAAATTATATTTGCAAGTAGATACTACAAAGCAAACAAAGTCTACAGAGGTTGTTGGTACTTTGAATTTTACAACCTCCTGAGAAAAGCACCATGCATAGTTTTGAAGTCAACATGGAAACTCGCTAAACCCAGTAACAGTTATATTTTACAGTGTTAGGTAATACAGCACATTTGAAATATTAAAGAAAAGAGTTTACACAAAGCTTACAGTGAATCATACAAAAAAATCCATTACTTTGACCTTCGGGGTGGTTTCACGTACTGTATGGCTGACCGGTTTGTACAACTAGGACTGGGGTCAGACTTAAAACAGCAACCAGATATTTTCACTTCCCAAACATG
The DNA here is from genome assembly GCF_000708025.1 of Charadrius vociferus. NCBI lineage: Eukaryota > Metazoa > Chordata > Aves > Charadriiformes > Charadriidae > Charadrius > Charadrius vociferus. The sequence continues at coordinate 2,168,272 of NW_009648118.1, read as the reverse complement.
AAAGAGGAAGCATCTAGTTGACTCTATATATTGACTTTTCCCCTTTTTTCAAACAATCTGGTTTACACCTAATTATAACTGGTAACTGAACATACTCCCCCATCGCAAAAAAAAAAAACCACCAAAAAATGTACTACCCTTGGACTTCTTGGTATTAGGCTGGCAAAGAGTTTGAGAACTAACGAAAAAGACCAAATTACAAATTAAAAAAAGGGAGTAGGGACTAGAGAGGGCTACAGAATAGAGTGCTTGCTACATATAATAGGAGGGAACACTTGGACAAGAATATATGCTTGCAAACTATATATATATTTCTCAGATTTATGAAATCAGCCAAGTTACAACTAAAATACTGAAATAAAGGTAAGGAAACACTGCCAACACAAACGACATTGAACCAAGTTACGGAAAGCATTACAAAGCATGTATCTCGTACAATATTAACATCCATGAAGCACTTCTAGCTAACTGTTCAGTGGACTTTTGAACTGGATCACATTTCTCCAAATATACTGATAAACACTAAAGTAAACTTGAAGGTCTACCTGTTTTTATTAGAGCCTGAAGAACACAAACCTACATGGCTGACCTCTACTCTAGATGCTTTATCTTTTCCTCCTGCGGGCGAGCTAGTCCCATTGATGCACTATTGCGTGACCCATGGGTCTGATTCTAGGTTTTTCCCTTCAGGAGCTATCAAATCTCAGTCTCACATCTGAACCAGCCCATCAGTGAGTACATAACTTCACTTTGTATGTTAATCTTTACACAGCTAGTTCTGAAGACTTAAAAAGTCTCTTCAGTTCTCCCACCATCCTCCCCCTCGCTGCAATGCGTACAAGCTATTCGAGCAATGCAGCAGAAAGACCGATCAACCATTTCATCTCATGGCTTTGATTTTAGTTTGCCTCGTGACACTACGGCACTTCAGAGAGGGAGACTTAAGAACATCCATACAAATAAGGAAGCCATTGGGTTTAATCTGCAGCAGTACATACATTATCGTTGAGAGGACCTGGAAACTTGGCTAGCTGTAAATTGCCACCCTAAATTCTTTCAAAAGTCTTGCTCTGGGCTATAAACCCAGGAAGCAGCTTCAGACAAATATACAGAAAAAGCGGCCACAAAACTAAATTAACGGTGTCTGCAGAGGCCTTGACAGGCTAGACTTGGATGGAAGCCTTCCAACCCCCCCAGCTGCTCCACGGCTTGGTCAACTGTAATTTTCACCTGCATCTAGCTTGGCAACTGCCAAACCACACCTTTCTGCTGTGCCTCTCAGAGTCCAGGCTGGTGACTGTACAAACACAGATTCCTGAAGAAGTGATGTTCTGTTCCTAACCTCTGCCTCAGGCCTGTCTGTAGAAGCCAGTGCAGACAGCCCCAACTTGCCCAATGCGCGTCAAGCACGTCAGTCATGAGACAGTTCCAGTCCACAGGAAAGCAACTTCATTTTTCAGAGTTGTGCATTAATAACTTGCCCAACTGAAATTCTGAAGACATCGCCGTACCTTAGAAACTCTTCTAGCTACTTATTCACATGGTCTTGCCTCAAGAAGCTAAAGAGAAATAGCACTTCCCATCTTGCATCTCACCCAGCATCAATGCAGTCTGAAGCCCAAGACAACTAAATGCTTTTTAGAGCAGAACTGTGGCTCTCCCTTTTCTTTACTCTTAGAATAGCTTGGGTTGGGAGGGACCTTTAGAGGTCATCTAGTCCAACCTCCCCTGCAATGAGCAGGGACATCTTCAACTAGATCAGGTTGCTCAGAGCCCCATCCAACCTGACCTTGAACATTTCCAGGGATGGGGCATCTACCACCTCTCTGGGCAACGTGGGCCAGTGTTTCACCACCCTCAGTGTAAAAAATTTCTTCCTTATATCTAAGTCTAAATCTCCGTCTTTTAGTTTAAAGCCATTACCCCTTGTCCTACTGGCCCACTGAAAGGTTTGTCCATGTCTTTCTTACAAGCCCCCTTTAAGTACTGAAAGGTGGCTATAAGGTCTCTCTGGAACTTTCTCTTCCCCAGGCTGAACAACCCCTACTCTCTCAGCCTGTCCTCATAGGAGAGGTGCTCCAGCCCTTTAATCACTTTTCCGGTCCTCCTCTGGACTCCCTCCAACAGGTCCACATGACCTCAAGTTTCCCTTCTTTATGGTCGGCTGACCATAGCCCATGTCCAGGAACCATCAGCTTATTTTAGCTGTCATCAGATCCTTTTCAAGTTGGCCTGAACAAAAGAAACTAACCATCACAGAAGCTTTTAAAAAGGTTGCAGGAACTGAGCAAAATTTAACTGCAGGCAGGTAAAACCCGACCTAGATGCTTAAACTGACTCAGCAGGATTAAAACATACACGGCAGAAATCCCTCTGCATTTCTTTGCAAGGGTACAAAGGTTTTTCAGCATATTTTTCCTTAAATGCTGGTACAGCCTAGAGGGGGAGTGCAGAATCATCACATTCCAAGCATTCAGTCTGAAGTACTGGTTCTGAAGTCTGTGTCTGTCCCCTCATGCCAACTCATCCGTTGACTTACAACATTACAGCACTGACTTCTAGCCTCAGCACAGCATTTTAAATCCCTCCCTTTTCGCTCCTCACTTCTAGCCACAGAACCAGATCTTCTCTTTATAGACACGACAGCAAAAAGGAAAGGGAAGTCTCAGATGTATTTATGTACTTCAAAGAGCTCTATGCCTGTTTAATGTTTTAATCGCATGCTTAACACACACGTATCTTGCAGCAGTGGCCACACGGGGTTTCACGCTGGTAGGAGCGAGTCTCTTCTGAAGCAGAACCTATTAGCATGTCAAACGCTTCCCTGTCCGTTACAGCGCTATTAGGTAAGAAACTAAATGCTTACGGACCACACCAGAGTCCTGCAGCCTAAAGCTGTTACCTAGAAACTAGAATATACCGCATGCAGCTCTTTATTAGCTTCCTGCTTGTTGACACAACAAACGGACCATGAACCAAGGGTGCCATTTCATTACAGCATACTCTACACAGTCATAGGAGTGGAAGAGGAAACCTGCAAATGCAGGCGACTGGGAAGAAACCAGGAGATAGCAAGCAAGGCCAGTTTTCCCACCGCACACCTTTCTATGCCAGCTTTTGCACAATCTCCACAAAAAGCTTAGCAACCCCAAGCAGTCCTTAAGTACTTCTGTACAAGGGTTTTTCTGAAGACAGAATCTTAGAGTGGTTTAGGTTGGAAGGGACCTTAAAGATTGTCTAGCTCCAACCCTCCTGCCACAGGGGCAGGGACGCTTTCCACTAGACCAGGTTGCTCAAAGCCCCATCCAGCCTGGCCTGGAACATCTCCAGAGATGCCAGCCTACTCCTTGCCAGTTAATCTGACATGTACTTCATACTCTTTCAGGCTCTGAAGTGATAACCCACAGTGTGTAGCAAGCCCTCTGCCCTGTGGTGTGATGGTCTGGACTTTTTCTGTTGGGTTATGAGCATGCCCCTGCCATCTTTTCGTGAGGGAGAGCACTCTCCCTGCAATCAGGAGGCACTGGAGGCAGCCATGAATCCAAGGTTAGCAAAATACTGACTATACAAGTCTGATGTTGCACTAAGGCTCCCAGGTAAGCCTCAGTACATCATCTTTCTAGTCCCTACCCCAATAAACTCCAACCCACATGGCAGCCTTTGAACTGGGTTCCCTGTGTGTACAAGCCTATTAAGATTAACCATCCATTAAAGCTTCAATATTTCTCAACCAAAAACATGCCTTCATCCAAGTGATTAACACCGACGTGTCTATGTTCTCCTGTTACCTGTCCTACAGAATATGGCTCTCAAGCTTGTACAACTGTTTTGGACACTGGCAAATACACTACTGATGTAGAAAAGCACTGTGCTTTTCCCCCTAGAGGAAGCATGTTAACGACACACATTTTTATTTGGCAGCATTTGGTATGTTGTGTTACTATACTGGCTAAGCATACAGAATCTCCATGTTAGATTAGCCTTACTCACATTTCTGAAGATGATAATTTGTGTTTTAAAACCTACGCTAACCTTATACTGAAGCTTTGCAAGGAGCTAGATTATGATGTTTGTAAAGATGCCTAAACTACATCTCAGAAAATGCATTACCTTCCAAATTTCTGGTGGCTTCCAAAATAAAAGCACAAAGATGAGCACTAGCTCAACACATGTCACAGCTGGAACTGCTTGATCAACCAGCCTGTGCATTTTTTTAAAGAGCAACTTTTGAAGGAAAGTCTGGTGATCAAGACTCTTGAACTGTGCCCTATGCTGTTGTAGTGTTACACGTTTCTTTATCATTTTACCAGTAGCTCTTTCTTTTCCAGTCTTGATGATAACAAAGTTAGTATTGGGTGAGATTATACCCAATGACCATACATTTTGTCAGCTCCAGTGGTGCTGCACCAACGAAGTAAGTGATGATGGCAGGAAAGAACTTAAACCACTTCAAAATAGCAATGACCAAATTTTCTAGCAGATTAGAAGATTGGAATGGATCATCTTTAGAAGTCACATTTTACAAGGGACTTAATGTTCAAGTCTGGGACTCCCTGAAGTGTGCAATTAGTGTATCAGACAGATGTCTGCCTGTTAAATGCATAACACACGTGCAAGCCTGACTAACACTTCCGAAATCTTAGCATTGTGCCCAGGACACTTTTTACCTTATGTACCACAGGCCTATCTCCCAGAAGCACTAGTTGAGTTTTGAATCCTTAATATACAAGGCCATTTTGTCTCAATATTGCATGCACAATATATTTAGGTGGGTTTACTGGAACTGTAACATCTAGATATGAATTAGGTTTTCATCTAGCTAGTACAAACCAAGCATGAATGAGCCACACATCAACTACAAAAAAAATATTCAAAAGCCCACCACATATTCAGAGCTGATGGCAAACTACATAAACAGATTTGAAGTGCTATGCAATTTACAGAAGACAACTCTAAGACACACCAGCTGGACTACCAGTGGATCAGGGTCATTCTGGTTATTTTCTAAATAACCAAGAGCAATACTGATGCTTGATTTCTTAGCTTGTTCTGAACTAGGACAAAGCCTACCCCGTGCTAGTTAATCACGCAGTGCTACATACCCCTGTCTGAGGGAAAAGGAGAGGAAAAATGGTAGAACTAGTTTATTGTACTAATAATGCAAAACCTAGAGCATGGATGTTTTGATATGAGAGGGATTGGCTATATGTACACTAATGAAACAACTCTTCATCCACCTTAAAAAAAACCAACACTGCAGCGAGTCACCCATTTTTAAGGACAAAGATGACAACAGGATGGAAAGTAACTGCATGAGGATGTGTTACCAGGTGCTGATGCCTTGGTCAATAAAGGCCGGCTTGAAGTTTGTGAACTATATTTCAATCTATAATCCTTGGTTTAGGCATTTGAATTTCGCTACACCAGTTCATCCTATAAGCCACAGGCAACCTTAAATCTTTGAATTCCCTAGCTTCTCAAGGTAAAAAAAATGCTATATTGGAAGCCAACAACTATGTTTACATAAGGGGTTTACATTTAAATAAGTTTCTAGTTCATGTATTGCTCTGAGTAAGCAGAGAGACATCTGAAGCAGTCCTTTTTTTCTGCCATACCTTCACATAGTTGCAGCTGTGCCTTGTCATCCCTGAAACACACACCTGCCCAAAGAACCAAGCACAGAATGATGCTGAAGACTGACGTTCCTCACCCTCTGCTCCTATTTCCACTTCCTGTACAAGAAGTTGGTCCTTGTTGTCTGGTGCCCTCTACTGCTTCATCACAAGTACAGGACACGGCATATTTTTGCCCTTCACTCTGCAGCCTTTGTCTACAAAGTCAGGACTCGGAGTCAACTGGGAGAGGGAATCCCACCACAGTTAGTTCATGCCACCTGCAAGCCCTTCCCAGATCCCATTAATTGACTCCCCCATGCAAATCTTCATCCCTTCTTCTTACCTTCACATACTTAATTTTTTGCATCATAAATTTATTCTAGGGCTATGTATCAAACTTGGCTCCAACATCCCTAGGTTTTAACAGCTCTCTGTAGAAAGAACTCCACACAAATCTAAACAAGATTCTTGTAGCACGTAAAATTAAGCCTTGAAGTTTGAAAGTCACTTTCTGCTTATACACTATGGAGGTCCACTTTGTTGCAAAAAGGGCAAAACACACCCACAGCCCAATCCAGAACTAATTTGGAACTTGAAATTAACTTCAATGATTCAGTTCATCAATTGTGCCTGCCCCTAATTCAATGTAGCAATTCTTCCTTCACAACCAACAAACAATTAGTTAACTGCCAGAACATTTACTCGTTCCGCTTAATGTCAGAGTCAAGAATTTTACATTTCTCCCTAGTTTTTCTGAACTACAGAAAGTAGTTTTTCAGAGTAAGAGCCTATGTAAGGTGTAATTTGCAAGGAACCATAATCTTACCTTGAAAACAACTGTATAAAAGAGACCTGTAAAATACATTTTGACCACAGGACTAGCACATTAATATGCAACATCATTTCTTGCACAGTGTCTGCAGGTATCTTGGATGAAGAGGACAGAGTGGCTTTTAGTTTGAACTCAGAAGCTATTTATTCTGTCACACTAGTATGAGCTGATGTTATATGACTGCAACAAATGTCACTGGACTTAAGCATGGCACTGAAATTCTGCCCAAAGGAGATATGGAAGTAAAAGTAGGACAGGCAGTGGGAATTTGAAGAGTCTCCAGAGCCTTCGTTATATTCTGTATTATTGCCTTTGTGCCATAATGGTTTCTGAACGTCCCCAGCAACAGCTTCCTGTGTTTATGAAACTCTACATCCATTTAAAGACAAATAAATCCAGCCTAGACTCAAACTCACTGATGTCGTTCTTTAAGAAGTGAGGTGATAGCACTTCTAAGCATGTAGGAAGCACTACTAAGTTACCCGTAATAATAATACTTTATCTACCAAAAGATCAATAAAGTTAAATTCTAACACTTTACTCAAAATAGATGACTGCAGTTGGCAATTTCAAGTTACAAAATAAGTAGCTAACATCCAAATTCTTTTTGGTCCATACAGATTTACTTTTTAGAGAAGTCAAATTTCTGAGTATAAAACAGACTATAAAACAATTCAGAGATCAAGCTAGGAGATTAATTTTGCCCATGGCTTAAAAAAAAAATATCAGTGATGATACAGGCATAATTAAGCTTATAAGTTGGAAATGAACTGAGAAAAGTAAAGTTTACAGTAACTGTTTGACTTCTCAAATCCCTTCAAGAATCAGCCCTAGAGCTCTTCAGAGCTTCGTAGAAAATGCTAATGTAGCATTTTCAACACTGTTCACTGTGGTATCACACAATGACCTTGTTTCAATCAATATCTCAATGGATGCCCAAAATGGCATCCCAGCAGGCTGCTCCTCCCCAGCTACTCTCACTTCATTTGCTGAGTTCGGGTTCAGCCCCAAATTAGGTATTTTCCCGTAATTAGAAAGTAACCATGCTGTTCTTTGTGAAAAATCCATACCATCATTTGCACACAACAGAGCAGAGGCGTACATTTTACCCTATTTGCAAAAGACTGCCCTGGCATGTCTAGAAGATGAAGTAAAGGAAGTTGCATTAAACTTTTCCTATATGTAACTAGAGGATTATCTAGTTCTACACCTGTTTCATATAGCTTGGTTAAGACTCAGGGTTCCTCTAGACCAGTACTGTTTTTCTAAGGCATTACAAATGGTATTCGCATATATCCACCTCCACTGGGTTGGTTCACATAGGGCAAGTTACTTTTATATACATTACTATTTCAATTTACAGTTTAAGCACCTGTGCTATTCACCCTTTTGATTACACGTATCAACACAGTTAAGATGAGGCAGAGTCTCTGCTGAATGAAGGAAAACTTAAGCAGCCACCAAATCAGTGATAAGCTCACAACTTCAGGAAAACATATTTGAGGAAACAGCAGTATAGCATGTTTTAAGGAACACCAGCATAGTTGAATCTGTGTCTAAGATTAACCTTGAAACAGTACATTAAAGCTACCCTAGCTGTGAAACACAATTTGCTGGTCAATAGAATAAAATAGCATTGTAATAGAACCACTTCAGTTGCTGCTAGCTAAAATCATCCACGTGAACTCAATCTTCCATGCTTCAGTGCAAGTGGAAGACAGAAAATATGGCATCTCAAGTGCCCCATACCAGCTTTAAGTGCTGCTGGAACATCCCCTTCTCAAAAGATACACGAAAATGCACTTCTACAATTGCTGGCAGTCACCACATCATAGTCAAGGACCTATTTGTGTATTTCCTGTTATGTTAAACAGCTTTCCTGTCATTAACCAGCAAAGATGTCTCCCCAGGGACATGCCCAGAACATTGCACACCATTGTTTCAGGAACAACCTGAGCGCAACCTAACAGAGCCCATGTGGAAACACCTCACCAAGCTGAGAACAAAACAGAGAACAGGGCAGCACCCAGTGCTTTTATTAGCCACAAGATATAAAGTGTCCCCACCCTTTGAGAGGCGCACAGTCCTTCCGCTGCTTCCTGACTGCTGCTGGAAGTCAAGGGACTTCTCTTCCCAATGACTCCTAACCAAACCATGCAACTAAAGATCACTTTGGCAAAGGCTGCCCAACAGGTCCCAGTGCTCCCCTCAAGGAGAGATTGCTTGCCGTGCCTGCTCTGGAGTCCAAGCAGTTCCTGTGGAGGAGGTTTAAAATGTTCATCTCATCATTCTTTGCATGTAATGTTCCCCTGAGTCTCTTAAGCTAACAACTACAAAGACAGCAGACTTACATTTTTGCTTAATTGGGTGGTGGGCAGGGAGGGAGGCAAAGACGACTACAAAAGTTTTCATGAGGAGCTCTTATCTCAGGTAACTGCAGTGTTCACTGGGGTATACCCATAACGTATCACAAAGACGAAATCCATATGTGAGGCTAAACCCTATGAAAGAGCTCTAGCTACAAACACCTCTACTTGTGCTACCAACAAATGCAGCAAGAAAAATATTCACTGCATATTACGGATACATCTTGTCTTCCCTGACCTTAAGTCCTAGCTGACAGGTCCCTCCCACAACACAGAAATACAGGTTATGCTATTCATTTCATATGCTATTCATTTCATATTAGGACTTTTTTTTTTTAAGTAGCAAAATGTCTTAATTTGCTAAGTGAGTTAAGCAGGTAGTAGATTGTACAGTAATATTCATGGAAATAAGTGAGCCTTGATTTTGTATTGGTTATACAACAAGTAGCCCATGCTTATGGCTAAGAAAGGCAAAGTTTTCTAGCTATGTGTTTTATTTGGAGCAGAATAATTTGCAACTGACTTTGTAAGTAAGTTCACTCATTGTTTTGCTGGAAGCATTTCCAATATTCCTGTTTTACTACTTGAAGTATTTGAAAATACTTAGCACAAAGTCTATTCTTGTAATAAGTATAAACATAACATTTTTAATAATTTAAGTGCTTCTGGTATTAGCAATATTCACACACACATAAAAATGAAGGCCCCTGAAATATCCAAGGAGTCTCAAACTATTATTAAAGTAGTGAAGTCATTAATGAGTATGATTTGTAACACTTTCCCAGCTTTTCTACTGAAAGGCTGGTAGTTCTCTTTAAGAAAAAGATGAGCTTTCATTAAAAGAACTTCAGCACAGATGTTCCCAGCTGTCCTGTTTCCTGCCCAACTAGAAGTATTTCCACAACATCACATACAAACTGTTTACATGAGCATCTTGAGGAAGGACCTTTTCTCACGATAAATGTATAAGCAGCATACTAACATGACAAGAAGTAGCAAAATTAAACTTAACCAGGAGCTGAACACAGGACCCCAGGGTTGTTCGCACAACAACCACAAGACGTCAGTAAAGATGATACCAATGGAAGGTTCATAAATAGCAACTGTAAAGAAACATCTCTGCCAGATACAAGCCAGGTTATTTAAAGGTGGGTTATTTCTACATTTAAGTATGTTGACAGCTAAATTGGATTTATTTTTTTTTAAAGAATATTTAAAGATGCAAGTTATACCACTGATGCATTCATTTTTTCAGATCAAATGCTATTTTCTTCTCCCTGTAGGATGGAGAACAGAAACAATACTCCGTGACCAGGAAAAGGTAATGGGGAAGAGCACTGTTGGTGGACATAGGTGGAAAGGTGCCAGTGATAGCACTAACTGTAATCTAAATCATTAATTAATAACTCTGCAGCACTAGTTTACCATGTCATCATGGTAAAAATAACTGCTCTTAAAAAAAAAAAATCAGATTTAATTCAATCAAATCCTTCTAACAATAACACTACTGTGTACACACTGTGGATACGGTGCTGAGGAACATGGTTTAGGGGTAACTCAGCAGTGCTAGGTTAACGGTTGGACACGATGATCTTAAAGGTCTCTTCCAACCAAAATGATTCTACTCCCTTGGACCACAAATAGCAGATACGTCTAAAGAAGAACAAATAAAGGTACATGTAAACTCAGCAAGCTCACCAGCTTGATCAGTGCAACCTTCAATGAACTTTGTTCTGGGGGAAGATAAGCCAAGAGAGATGGGGTCTGCTTGCAAATAGTTTTCCAAATAACTTAGGTTTTGGTACAGTATTTGGTGAAAGTCAAGAGCTGTTTGGGAGGCCAGCGCTTTTCCTAAAGGCATCAATTTTGGACCTAGGTTCTTCCCATGCATCGTGCCACTCAGGGAATAGAATTTTTTTTAAATAATAAAAACACTGGAGACACTGCTTCATTACATGACACTAAATTAACAGCCCATCTATAAACAGAAATTGTCATCTCTTGCCACTGATTGGAACCACGCTTACCACTTGTTCCAATCTATTCAGTACTGCCTCCACAGTACTTCACATCCAATTATATTTGATTAATTGAAGATGCAAAAAAAACTTTTTCTGCCTTCCACTCCCCTCCCACATCAGAGTTTTCTCTGCCAACAAAGAAAGAAGAGTAACAAAACAGTAAGCCAATTAGCTGCAAGTACTCAAAACATTGCATTCTAGCACTGACATTTCATGGTACTGTTTTCCTCAGAAAAAGCTACTGCTTTATGCCTTAGAAAGTTCAAATTAAAAGGACTGAATAGGAAGTAACGCTTTATTTGTCTGAATCCTGCTAGCCATTTCTACTACGGGAACAGATTCATTTGCACAAGCTGCAAAACCGGTAGAGTCTGCTTTTAAAAGTTTAAGTCCAGTTTTGCCACACTGGAAATCGCCCTGAGTAATTTAAAAGCCATTCAGGTTTTTAAGCATAGTTGTAGCTGCCTGTCACTTCCAAACACCAACCTACTTCACAGCAACGGAAGCTGCAGCCAGACCCTTTTCACCTATGAGACATACCACGTGGGAACAAACACACACTTAGAATATGCAATGATATTAGCAAAGATAATTTTCTAGGTCTTTTGTATTTACTCTTCAATTAACTATTCTTCTATGATGTTGAGTTTGAAGAAGCAATTCTACTTATTTCATGTTGACAAACACTTGAGGCATCCTTCACATATAATTAATCCTTTTAAATGAATAAAAAATTCCAACATCACTCACTCCAGTGGAGCCAGAATGTAAAAGTTGCCATGCCTCTGCTTTTCACAACACTTCAGTTTTCTCTGAAGATTTTTTTTGAGCAAAGCTCCTCATTTACATTCATCTTCATGCATAGTTTAAGTGTTAACATCACATATAAGTTATTGTTTTGACTTTGCTGTGATTTTCCATGGTTTGTGACTTTTTTTGGTGGGGCTTTGAGGGTTTTGTCTGGGGTTTTTTGTTGTTGTTTGGTTTGGGGTGGGTTTTTTTTTTTAGCAGCTCCTATCTGCTATCCAGGCTTCCTTTGACAAGACCTAAAGTTGTCTTCATTTTATACCTATCATAAACACATGAGTTGGATGAGACTTATATAGAGTACAAACTATACTTACAAACTCCAAAACACAGAGTCCTACCACCTGAAAATAAGAACCTCCATTTTGCCATCACCTACATGCCTACAGAAGCTATGACCGATTAAGATTGAAATAAACCACATCAGGCAGGTCATTTCATAGCCAGTCTTGAATAGATTAAGTCAGAAGCAAAGAGTCTCATTGACTTCAATAGGAACATGATTAAATCCAAAATCTGTCACAACAAATGGTTTCCAGCTATTCAACTTTAGCTCAGAATAGATAAGCTGGCTTTATTTCTGAACTATATTTTTCCCTGGTAGGTGACACAAGTATTTAACATCTCTGTCCTGTATCAAATCTCTCCAGCAGACTTTCAGATTTAGAATACTTCATGGGGTTGAGTGTGTTGGGTATCTTTCTACAGTTCTAATATAAACTGTAGTGTCAGACATTAATTACTTCAGTTATTCTTCAGGGGGGAGGAAGAAAAAAGAAAAAAACAGGCATGTGAACAGTTAAGCAACTTGTGATGCCTGAGGCTTTCAGAATCCTCCTTTAAGAGCCCTGCTTTGTGATGCGCAGAAGTAATTCCATAGTTCCCAATGTGATCTGAAGCAGGATTTGGGGAAGAAATCGAATTGGAAAAGGCTGTCACCTGCTCAAATAAACAGGTCTGCGATGTTTGCTTGTTGCTAGCAAGGCAAAAGGGAAATTTTTAAAATTGGTATGGCCGAAATGACATCAGCTACTGTTTGTCCTCTGAGACACCTCTTACTCCGCAGGTAATAAGAGAGTAACTAGGTTTAGTTAGCAATGGCAGTCACCAGAGAGATAAAAGCAGTAAGTAGAGTTCGCTTAGGAGAAAAAGAGAAAGAGGAAAAGAAGCAAGAAGGGCTGGATGAAAACATTTTGAGACAAAATAGTTTACCACAAAAACAACAGTACAGTTCAGTATACAATCCCCAAAAAACTCTGAACAACAGGCACCAGAGCTTTGACCTCCATTTGCAAAACTAGTTCCTTGGCTAGAATTTTATCTTTATGCAAGAGAAAACATAAGTAACTCAAAATTACTATTTTGAATGATTCATACAAGAATGTCTCTCTCTGGCAGTTTACACAGAATCATAGAGATGATGATTTGCTCTGTCACACCATTGATGCATGAAGAGCCTAAGAGCACTTTAGTCACTCTTTGGTAAAAATCCTTAATGGTTTGATAAAGGAAGCAAATGTATTTCATCGCTGAAAGATATTGGTTCATATTTAACTCGTACCTATCATGTTCTGAAGCACTGAGGTTTTTGTTGCAGTTACTTGCTACAGATAAGTTTTACAAGCCACAGGATGGGTAAAGTATTCCCTGAAGCTTGTTAGTGTTTTTGTTTTGCTGAAGAGGACGCTCATTATATAGAGCTAACAGTGTAGGTGTACTATACTTCCAGTAGCTGAGAAAAATGACAGTATGATGTCTGCCTGCATTTAAAAGGAGAAGAAACTTCTGGATAGGATGACCTTGAAGCAGTGTAGAGCACACAGCGATGGAAGTCAGACACAAGGCAACAAGCTGAATGACCTTAAGAAGCACTTTAAATTTCACAGCAAGTTTCATCTGGATTTATTCCATTCCTAGAAAAAAAATCCAATTTTATCTTTTTTTTCCCCCTGAACAGGCTGTATACTTATGTTGCAAGATATTTGAACTACTCCAGTGACTTTGACACCTCTACATGGAAAAGATGTAAGCCGTGCAAACACACTCCAACCCAAGGATCCATTTCACTACAAACACAATGACTAATCTACACTAACTTCACCCTACTGTAAACAACTGTACATCCAGCCATACTACACACTGCGAGGAAACTGCAGCAGGCTGCTGTGAAATATCCTCAAGTCAGAATGAAAAGCCAAGAGTGAGTTCCATCCTTTTCCTCCCAATAGTGCCTATGTCTTAACTTCACCAAGCAACCACACTGCAGACTGGCAGCCAGGACATGGTAACAGAAGAATCCAACTTGACCTTCACTCTAGACTACTTTAAAATTCTACATTTCAACAATTGCCATAAGTATCTCAAGGATGCTTTACAGTCATACAAGACAGTTGGTCTATGCTATTATGAAAGGGAGCAGAGGATGAAATCCATCATAGTGCTTATTAAAAGTGCAATCTACACCAAAACTGG